>NC_064626.1:665582807-665920444 GCF_023864275.1 Schistocerca cancellata
TGTACTGTGTTGTGAGTTGGCGAAAGAGAGATTAAGCCATTCGCTTATTAAATGCAAACCACAAACGTGCCCGTAAGTGTAATATTTATACCACCGTTTTGATTCTGAGCACACACTTCGCTTGGCCGATGTGTGAACGATACAGTAAAACTATTGGACAGCGAACCACGGTCACAGGGAAACCAAATTCTTGCAGTCCTGACAAGTTTCTTCCGTGGACGACACATCTGTCTCGACAAATTTCTTAGTTGTATCCGGCATTCCAGCAAATCACCCGTTTCTTGTAGAGCTGCAGTGCATTTACTGAGTATCTGATGCACTTCTACCAAGAGGTAGATTCCATAAAATATTAACTGTTGTGATTAGTTTGTGACTAGCTGATAGTTGAGGCCGACGTTCACATCAACATACTCAGCAAAAAAAAATGGTTCAAATGGCTCTGAGCACTATGGGACTCAACATCTTAGGTCATAAGTCCCCTAGAACTTAGAACTACTTAAACCTAAGTAACCTAAGGACACCACACACACCCATGCCCGAGGCAGGATTCGAACCTGCGACCGTAGCAGTCCCGCGGTTCCGGACTGCAGCGCCAGAACCGCTAGACCACCGCGGCCGACCATACTCAGCATCATTTTAATATTTGTTCTGTATTAGAAGGGTATATGGTTTGCAAATTTATCTTTATTCATTTATTTAACCTGGAAATATTACGGACATCAGTCCCTCTCTTAATATAACCAAGTATTCCATGAATTTTAATTTACATTCGCTACAGTAATCATGTGGTAAATTACATCCAATTGTGTAGGTGTTGAATGGCATGTTTGTACTTCCCATGGCCATTCTTGGTTGCTTGTTGCACTGGCGAAACGAGAGAGCGGGCCACAAGAGCACGTAACTGCCGCGAGTGCTACCGGGGTGGACGTGGACAGGGGGATGGATGGCAGTGTGGTCGGATGCTGTACGGCTAGGAACGATAAGTGGCTGTAGAGCCAACTGCAAAACACCTCTATTAGAGGGACGGCCAAGGACTCTCCATAGGTGCAGTGTTCTTGTACAAGTGGGCAGTTGTGTCACCTGCCTGCGCACTTCCCTCACTATCACACCACGCTGTCTGAGGAAAGAGGGGAAACAGGGGGTAACTGCTGACACAACACGTTTATCTGGCACTACAATGGCGCAAGGAACACTGAACAGCTTACATGCGGTATGGTTCATCTCCGTCAACAACACAGATCACGAACAAAACAAATTTTCATTTTTTTTTTTTTTTTTGAAGACATAATAAAATTTTTAACTCGTACAGATTATGCCACTGCCACCCGTACAGATGGAGAAAATTTCGCAGATTTTGTTCAATCAGGTTGCCACGTAATAGTGACTTACTTCATTTCATAATCCAGAAAAGCCTTTGACACACATATGCTGATCGAAATACTGTGTAATGTTTGCAACCTCATTATGGAAATGTGGAAACTCTTCATGTGGAAAACACAAAAGAATTTGTCTTTTCAGTGGGAATTCTGTGTTGACTGATCAGTTCCACTGCACATGTGCAGCGCCACTTTCAACTGAAATGACAAAAGGTCTCAAAAACTTGGGGCTTTAAGTAGTAGCTAGACCGTGCTGGTGGTAGTAGTACTTGCTATGTAGATTATCTTAATTGAGTCGGACAGTTATTTTAGTACAAATAATTCAACAGTGTTCAGATGGTTCAAATGGCTCTGAGCACTATGGGACCTAACATCTGAGGCCATCAGTCCCCTAGACTTAGAACTACTTACACCTAACTAACCTAAGGACAGCACACGCATCCAGGCCCGAGGCAGGATTCGAACCTCGGACCGTAGCAGCAGCGCGGTTCCGAACTCACGCGCCTAGAACCGCTCGGCGACAACGACCGGTTTCAACAGTGTGATCTTACAGTTAATTGCATGAGTTATATCTATTGTTTTTTCTGTCTGTGGGCAAGGGTCATATAGTGTAATTGGCTATAAAATTGCTATTTTTCATAGTTAGACAGTTTTGGATCTCCCTGTGATCAGTTACCTAATGCTACAACTGATTTAGCAGAATCACAGGAAAGGGATTCTAGAATTGTGTGAGAATTCTGTAATAAAAGTTATGTACTCCAGACTCTAGGGAGCGGGAGGGGGGGGGGAGTCCTCTCTTGTTCTCCCTCTTCTGGACACTTATTACTGGGTGAATGCCCATAGAGAGTCGATAAAGTAGACATAGAGCATACTAATCCTTGATATCAAGTAATTTAACTGAGCGTATGATGCACTCACATAGTCAAATAGAAAAAAATAGTTCAAATGGCTCTGAGCACTATGGGACTTAACATCTATGGTCATCAGTCCCATAGAACTTAGAACTACTTAAACCTATCTAACCTAAGGACATCACACAACACCCAGTCATCACGAGGCAGAGAAAATCCCTGACCCCGCCGGGAATCGAACCCGGGAACCCGGGCGTGGGAAGCGAGAACGCTACCGCACGACCACGAGCTGGGGACAGCCAAATAGACCAATGTTGCTGATGTTAGTTTAAGCGATTAGGGTTCTCGCTATTTGTGCTGTGATGGATGGTATTGCAATAGTAAAGTTTTGATAGAACGAGTAGTTGGACAAGCCTATGTTTCACAGCCTGTGGGTTCAGAATCTTCTGGAGGGCACAGAAGCGAGCAGCAGTTCTCCTGGATGTGGTGACAGTATTTTCTGCCCAACTGAGATATTTGTTTGTGATAAGATAAATGGTTCAACTAGCTCTCAGCACTATGGGGCTTAACATCTGAGGTCATCAGTCGCCTAAAACTTAGAACTACTTAAACCTAACTAACCTAAGGACATCACACACATCCATGCCTGAGGCAGGATGCGAACCTGCGACCGTAGCGGTCACGCGGATCCAGAGTGAAGCACCTAGAACCACTCGGCCACATTGGCCGGCTGTGATATGATATAGGAATACCATCAAGAAGAGTGAAGTTAAATTACTTAAGCTGTTATTGGCTACCTTTGAAGAGCTCAAGGTCTGAAGCCTACAATTATACCTTCATCTTGACCTGTTGTTACTACACTATTCTATATTACCCTTCCTCCCCTCCCTCCCCCCCTTCCCCGTGGTGGTACGTGCGTACTGCGTACCTCGCCAGTCTTGAAGTCCATGCATGCCCTGGTGGATGGCCACTAGGTCTCCTTTAATTTTTTAACATTATTTCATTAATATCTGTTAGTGTACTTATATTTTAGTCGTTTGTCCACTGTGGAGATAACACTTTCTTATTCTTCACTTATTCTTCTTGTACGAGGTGCATTCAAGTTCTAAGGCCTCCGGTTTTTTTTTCTCCGGTCTGGAACGAGATAGAAACATGCGCATTGTTTTAAAATGAGGCCGCGTTCATTGTCAATACGTCCCAGAGATGGCAGCACTGTACGGCAGATGGAATTTTACCGCCACCGGCGAGAATGAGAACTGTTTTAAATACTTAAAATTGCGACGTTTTCCTTACTTGAACAGCGTGCAATCATTCGTTTTTTGAATTTGCGTGGTGTGAAACCAATTGAAATTCATCGACAGTTGAAGGAGACATGCGGTGATGGAGTTATTGATGTGTCAAAAGTGCGTTCGTGGGTACAGCAGTTTAATGAAGACAGAACATCGTGTGACAACAAACCGAAACAACCTCGGACTCGCACAAGCCGGTCTGACGACATGATCGAGAAAGTGGAGAGAATTGTTTTGGGGGATCGCCGAATGACTGTTGAACAGATCGCCTCCAGAGTTGGCATTTCTGTGGGTTCTGTGTACACAATCTTGCATGACGACCTGAAAATGCGAAAAGTGTCATCCAGGTGGGTGCCACGAATGCTGATGGACGACCACATGGCTTCCCGTGTGGCATGTTGCCAAGCAACATGAATGGGACTTTCTTCTCGTCGGTTGTGACAATGGATGAGACGTGGATGCCATTTTTCAATCCAGAAACAAAGCGCCAGTCAGCTCAATGGAAGCACACAGATTCATCGCCACCAAAAAAATTTCGGGTAACCGCCAATGCTGAAAACATGATGGTGTCCATGTTCTGGAACAGCGAGGGCGTAATCCTTACCCATTGCGTTACAAAGGGCACTACGGTAACAGGTGCATCCTACGAAAATGTTTTGAAGAACAAATTCCTTCCTGCACTGCAACAAAAACGTCCGGGAAGGGCTGCGCGTGTGCTGTTTCACCAAGACAACACACCCGCACATCGAGCTAACGTTACGCAACAGTTTCTTCGTGATAACAACTTTGAAGTGAATTCTCATGCTCCCTACTCACCTGACCTGGCACCTAGTGACTTGGCTTTTTCCAACAATGAAAGACACTCTCCGTGGCCGCACATTCACCAGCCGTGCTGCTATTGCCTCAGCGATTTTCCAGTGGTCAAAACAGACTCCTAAAGAAGCCTTCGCCGCTGCCATGGAATCATGGCGTCAGCGTTGTGAAAAATGTGTACGTCTGCAGGGTGATTACGTCGAGAAGTAACGCCAGTTTCATCGATTTCGGGTGAGTAGTTAATTAGAAAAAAAATCGGAGGCCTTAGAACTTGAATGCACCTCGTACTTTCTCTTTGGATCTACTGACGTCATTTTGATACTGAGAGAGACTACTACATCGTAAGGACTGAAAGTTGAGGAATTGTTTTTTTTAATAAGCGATGTGCAATTCACTGTAGTCCGTAAATTTGTCATCTTGTTACATTGCTTACAAATTACAATCAAATTATCTGTAGCTCCTCTCTATGTAGAAACAGGAGAAGACGAAAAATTGACATCATTAATGGAATCCTCTCATTGATTGCTGTGTTACTCATGTCTCGCCCTGAATATCGCAGACACAGCTACTAGGACGCAGCCACTGTACGCGATTTCCCCTTCAACAATATGTCCCGTCAAAGAGATGTAACGAGTGATCTGTATTAAGATTCGAAACAATGGATCCGTTGGGACACAAGTTACTTATCTTTGCCACATTCTTGCTCTGCCCTGCGAGCCTGTGTTCGGTACGCCCACTTCAATAATCGACAAAAGTCTTGTACAAACGTTTGGGGACCTGGAAGCTTGGTGGCGTGCGGACGTTGCAGGACACAAACAATAGTCCAATGCACCTTGCGATGACAATCATGAGCACAGTTCTATATTTCGGGCTCTAATTTTCTACAATCTGAAGAGCTCTATTAACCACGTCATGTATAGACTTACCTTTTCAGCATTTTCGAGTCATTGTCCATTCTTCGCCTAATCACTGTTTTCCAACCTGCCGGGGTCCTACCTCTTCGTAATGTCTCGCTTAGTAACAGTGAAAAGTATCAACAGTGGATCTACATTGAAGCACCGAAGAGGCTAGTATAGGCGTGCGTATCAAATACAGAGATATGTAAACAGACAGAATACGGCAACGCCTATATAGACAACAAGTGTCTGGCGCAGTTGTTACGTTGGATACTGTTGCTACAAGGTGTACAACTTTGCTTCCACCGTTTGCCGATAGGTGGCGACAACGGTAAGTAGCGCTCGAAAGTCACAGATCGCAGACGTCAGGCAGTTAGCTTGTACCTCAGTCTACATAATCTCATTCAAACATTAGTCGATTTGTGTCTGCATCATAAAATTGTTCTTGATTGAAAATGTCAGTTTACGAGTCTAATTCTCGTTATTTGCGGGAGGTGTTACTGTTCTGTTTCAATATGAAGAAAGCAGAGGCTGAGTCTCATCGAATACTCCCAAGTACGTATGGTAAGGACGCTATTAGTGAAAGCACGTGTCGTGAGCGGTTTCAACGCTTAAAAAACGGTGATTTTAACGCCGTAGACCGGCATAGTGGTGGAAGAGAGAATGTTTTCGAAGATGCAGAATTGGAGACTTTGCTGAGTGAAGACTCGCCTCAAACTCAAGAAGAATTGGCATGATTAGTGGGAGTGACACAGCAGACCATTTCAAAAAGGCTCAATGCTATGGGCATGATTCAGAAAGAAGGAACTTGGGTCCAGTGTGAGCTGAAATCAAGAGACGTTGAACGGCGTTTTTGTGTTTGGGAACAGTTGCTTCAGAGGCAAAAACGGAAGGGATTTCTGCATCACATTGTGATCGGGGGCGAAAAATGGGTTCATTACGATAACCGTAAACGCAAAACATCATGGGGATATCCCCGCCATGCTTCCAGGTCGACGACCAAACCGAATATTCACGGCTCCAAGGTCTTGCTCTGCATTTGGTGGGACCAGCTCGGCGTCGTGTACCATGAGGTGTTAAACCAAGTGAAACAATCACACGTGCTCGTTATCGAACGCAATTTGAGCAGAGCATTAAAAGACAAACGGCCGCAATAAAGCGAGAGGCACGATAAAGTGATTTTGCAGCACGACAATGCTCGACCCATCGTTGCAAAATAGGTCAAAACGTACTTGGAAACGTTAAAATGGGAAGTCCTACCCCACCCGCCGTATTCTCCAGACATTGCTCCCCCTGACTGTCACCTGTTAGGTCAATGGCACATGGCCTGGCTGACCAACACTTCCGATTTCATGAAGAAGTTACAAATTGGATCGATTCGTGGCTCGCTTCAAAAGATGAACAATTTTTTCGACGCGGCATTCGTACACTACTCAAAAGATGGGGGAAAGCAGTGGCCAGCGATGGAAAATACTTTGAATGATACATGTGTAACCAATTTGTTTCATTAAATTCTCAAATGTTGGAGAAAAACAGCGGAAGCTAACTTGTACAGCTTGTACAATGGCAGGTAATCAACACTTAAGTGAGATTGAACGTGGAGTTATGGTCGGCTCACGATCGAGGTCGGGATGAAGTGGGGATTTCCCCGTACGACTCTTTCACGAGTGTAGCTGTGTTGTGAAAGAACCAGAGCTCCAAGCCCTAATAGAAAGCAGAAAAGCTCATTTAGTTATAGGTACGGAAAGCTGGCTAAAGTCGGAAATAAGTTCAGCCGAAATTTTTTCAAACGACCTAAGAGTGTTCGGAAAGGATAGATTAAATACAGTTAGTGGAGGAGTATTTCTTGCTGTCAGAAGTAGTTTACCTTCTAGCGAAATTGAAGTAGATAGTTCCTGAGAAATAATATGGGTAGAGGTTATACTTGACAATAGGACTAAACTATTAATTGGATCGTTTTATTGACCCCCTGACTCAGAAGATATAGTTGCTGAACAGTTCAAAGAAAACTTGAGTTTCATTTCAAATCGTTTTATGCCAGCGGCAGGCATAAAACGTCATCCGATATAGTACTGAATGCTTTCTCAGAAAATTATTTTGAACAGTTAGTACATGACCCCACTCAATGAGTAAACGGTTGCGAAAGCATACTTGACTTTTTAGCAACAAATAGTCCTGGACAAATAGGGAGTAACATGACGAGTATAGAGATTAGCGGCCACAAGGCAGTTGCTACTAGGCTGAATACCGTAACATCCTTAACCATCAAAAACGCAAAGGACATCTATTTTTTTTTTAAAAAAATGCTGATAAAAATGCTCTTAACACCTTTTTAAGACACAGTCTCCACTCCTTCCATTTTGATCACGTAAGCGTAGAAAAGTTGTGGAATGTTTTCAAAGAGATAGTATCGAGAGGAATTGAGATATATATACCACATAAATTAATAAGTGATGGTACTGATCCCCCTTGGTACACAAAATGGGTCAGATCGCTGTTGTAGAAGCAACGAAAAAAGCATGCCAAATTTAAAAGAACGCAAAATCCCCAAGATTGGCAGAAGTTCGAAATATATCGGTTACTTCAATGCGAGATGCTTTTAATAATTTCCACAACTAAACTCTGTCTCGGAATCTGGCAGAAAACCCAAAGAGGATCTGGTCACACATAAAGTACACCAGTGGCAACACGCAATCACTACCTTCACTGCGCGATAACAACGGTGAAGTCACTGATGACAGTGCCACTAAAGCAGAGTTACTAATCATGGTTTTTCGAAACTCCTTCACCAAAGAAGACGAAGTAAATATTCCTGAATTCCAATTAAGAACAACTGCCAATATGAGATATCCTGGTCGTAGCAAAGCAGCTTAAATCAGTTAATTAAGGCAAGGCCTCCGGTCCAGATTGTATGGCGGCCAGGTTCCTTTCAGAGTATACTGATACAATAGCTCCATATTTAGCAATTATATACAACCGCTCGCTCACAGAAAGATCCGTACCTAAAGACTGGAAAATTGCTCGTCACACCAATACCCAAAAATGGAAATAGGAGTAATGCGCTGAATTACAGGCTCATACCACTAACGTCGATTTGCAGTTGGTTTTTGGAACATACACTGTTTTCGAACATTATGAATTACCTCGAAGAAAAGTATTTATTGATTCATAGTCAAATTCAGGAAACATCGTTCTTGTGGAACACAACTAGCTCTTTATACTCATGAAGTAATGAGTGCTAGCGACAGGGGATGTCAAATTGATTCCATATTTTTAGTTTTCCAGAAGGCTTTCGACACCGTTCCTCACAAGCGTCTTCTGACCGAACTGCGTGCCTATGGGAATACCGCATGAGTTGTGCAACTGAATTCGTGATTTCCTGTCAGAAAGGTCACAGTTCGTATTAATGGTCGAAAATATCATCGAGCAAAACAGAAGTAATATCCGGCGCACCCCAAGGAAGTGTTATGGGCCGTCTATTGTTCCTGTCTATATTAACGACATAGGAGACAATCTGAGTAGCCCTCTTAGATTGTTTGCAGATGATGCTGTCATTTACCGTTTTGTAAAGTCATCAGATGACCAAAACGAATTGCGAAATAATTTACATACGATATCTGTATGGTGCGTCAGGTAGCAATTGCCCCTGAATAAAGAAAAGGGTGAAGTTATTCACACGAGTACTAAAAGAAACCCCCTAAATTTCGATTACGCAGTAAGTCACACAAACCTGAAGGCTGTAAATTCAACTAAATACTTAGAGATTACAATTTCAAATAACCTAAATTAGAACGATCACATAGATAGTGTTGTGGGTAAGGCAAACCAAAGACTGCGATTCACTGCAGAACACTTAAAAGGTGCAAGAGGTCTACTAAAGAGACTGCTTACACCTCGCTTGTCCACCCTATTCTGGAGTACTGCTGTGCGGTGTGGGACTGACGGATAACATTGAGAAAGTTCAGAGAAATACAGCCCGTTTTGTATAATCGTGAAATACGGGAGACAGCGCCACAGACATGACACGTGATTTGGAATGGCAATCATTCAAACAAAGGGGTTTTTCATTGTGACGGGATCTTCTCATGAAATTTCGATCACCAGTTTTCTCCTCCTATTGCTATAACATTCTGTTGGCACCCAACTACATAGGAAGAAATGGTCTTCACGATAAAATAAGAGAAATCAGGGCTCGCGTTTTTCGCGCGTGCCGTTAGAGAGTGGAACGGTGGTTCATTGAACCCTCTGCCAGGCACTTTATTGTGAGTAGCAGTGTAATCACGTAGATGTAGATGTACCGTGAAACATCAAATCTCCGACATCACTGTGGCCGGAAAAAGATCCTGCAAGAACGGGACCAATGACGACGGAAGAGACTCGTTCAACGTGACAGAAGTGCAACCCTTCCGTTAACTGCTGCAGATTTCAGTGTTGGGCGATCAACAAGGGTCAGCGTGCGAGCCATTCAGCGAAAGATCATCGAAATGAGCTTTCGGTGCCGAAGGCCCACTCGTGCACCATTGATGACTACACAACGCAAAGTTAACGCCTCGCCTGAGGCCGTCAACACCGACACTGGACTGGTGATGACTGGAAATGTATTGCCTGATCAAACGAGTCTCATTTCAAATTGTATCGACCGAATGGGCGTGTACGGGTATGCAGACAACCTCATGAATCCGTGGACCCTGCATGTCAGCAGAAGACTGTTCAAGCTGGTGGATGCTCTGTAATTGTGTGGGGCGTGTGCAGTTGGAGTGATATGGGACCCCTAATACCTCTAGATACGACTCTGACAGATGACACGAACATAAGCATCCTGCCTCATCACCTGCATCCATTCGTGTCCATTGTGCGTTCTGGAAGACTTGTTCAATTCCAGCAGGACAATGGGACACCCCACACGCCCAGAATTGCTACAGAGTGGCTCCACGAACTCTCTTCTGAGTTTAAAGACTTCCGCTGGCCACCAAACTCCCCAGACATGAACATTATTGTGCATATCTGGGATGTCTTGCAACGTGCTGTTTATAAGAGACATCCACCCCCTCGTACAAGAGATTTATAGACAGCGCAGCAGGATTGATGGTGTCAGTTCCCTCCGCCACTACTTCGGACATTAGTCGAGTCCATGCCACGTCGTGTAGCGCCATTTCTGCGTGTTCGCGGGGGCCCTACACGATATTAGGCAGGTGTGCCAGTTTCTTTGCGCTATCTCAGAGTACCAGCTTTGAGCTTGTACCGTGCTCGGCACTATAGTTACGTTGGCTATACTCTCTATCGGTGGTGAGATAATCTCTCTGACGGAAGTGCGGCTTTATCTGTGCCAGCGGAGCGGCAGAAGGGCAGAAGTTACTCAAGACAGCGATGGCGAGTAAGCAACAAGTGCGCGTCTCGATGTACGAGTCCACAGTCACCAGAGACAATTTGTTCATTTCACCCTAGAGTCCAGGCGTATGCTGTCGTGCTCTGTCTTACTGGATGTCGTCATTGCGTATATTGGTCACCGTACAGACCACTGAAGTTTCTGAACGAATAAGAGATGTAGAAATTATCTACCTTAACGCTTTTGGAATCTCAGTGTTTTCAGATACTGTGTAATGATAACTGTGTCAGGGTGTAAGGCCATTGCTTCTTACTGTCAAGTACTTTAATTGTTCGTGAATCAGTTACTAGATTTGGTGCCCCACGTGAGATTTTGATGTGCGGTTGGAAAGCAGACGCATTCTTTGGCTTGCGCTCTAGTGATAGCCGCCTCCAGCGTGTGTTACTAATCTGAGTAAAGATGATGTATGCTGCACTAACTACTATTTGCGTATGTGCCGTTAGGCTTACCTTTATTACTGTGGCATTCACTTTTTCTGTTTATTCAGCGGTAGCCATTTCTGATATTGTATTAGAAATATGTACAATGTACCTGCTTGATTTTGCTAATTTATGAAAAGCTTGCTCTTGGTGCACACATTAGTGAAATATTGTTGTGCCTTTTCTAATATGGCGTTGGTTCAAATGGCTCTGAGCACTATGGGACTTAACATCTATGGTCATCAGTCCCCTAGAACTTAGAACTACTTAAACCTAACTAACCTAAAGACAGCACACAACACCCAGCCATCACGAGGCAGAGAAAATCCCTGACCCCGCCGGGAATCGAACCCGGGAACCCGGGAATATGGCGTTGTTTTCAGGTAAAAAATAAATGGAAATGTCGTGTGATAAGGGCCTCCCGTCGGGTAGACCGCTCACCTGGTGCAAGTATTTCGATTTGACGCCACTTCGGCGACTTGCGCTTCGATGGGGATGAAATTATGATGATGAGGACAACACAACACCCAGTCCCTGAGCGGAGAAAATCTCCGACCCAGCCGGGAAACGAACCCGGGCCCTTAGGATTGACAATCTGTCGCGCTGACCACTTTTTTTATTATTATTGACCAAAAACAGTAACAAAAATGGCTACAATGAAATGACATAAATAAGGTGACAGATAATTGCAGTCATAAATTTCAGCATTCAAAAAACGAGTCAGCTACCGGGGGCGGACTATTTTGCATACTGCATGAAGGACTTTGAAACTCATCAGACGCGTGTCTGCAAGTATCGAACCACACCTGGAAATTGAACGAGCATTGCAAAAAAGAAGGAATTATGTCTTGTGATTTTAGTAGATAATAATTATTTTTAATGTTACCAGATGAAGTAGGCAGATTTGGCTCAATGCATCATTATGGTCATTGCTGTTTGGTGTTCTGAGTTCAACCGGTATAATATACTGACGTGTTAAAATATATTGGGTGGTACCATTAATTACGTTTACGGTGTAATTTCCTTTTAAAAGTGCAATAATGGTAGAATTATAAGGTGTACAACTGCGTTACCCAAAGTTTGGGACTTGTAAATATTCAGCCGTTTTTAGTGAAATTTCAGTTCAAACAGCTTCCTTGATGCTCTATTGAATAACTATCTATTGTGTTCAGTTGATTTTTAATTCGGTCAACGTTTTTGCTGTTGGATCAATAATTGTTTTCAGAGCAGTTTCATAATCTTGAGCTAATGCTTGTTTGAATAACTATCATGTTTCAGTATAATAATTTGTTCTTACGAGACGTTTGGTGATGAAAGGCAATTATTCTATGGAACACACAATTGTAATTTTATGAGCTGTGAAATTTAAAAAATAAATCTGTTTTATGTACAGTGTCTTTCACACAGTCATCCGTTTGCGCCCTTTCCTGATCCATGGGTCCCAATGCTTCTCACCAACTAAGAAGTTGTAATAGCAAAAGAAAACACCAATATCCGATTGTTGTATTCATTATCCTCTTCGCTTCGAAGTCTGCGTTTGCGTTACTATCGTACAGTAGGTGTGTTAACAGGTATTCTGCTGACTCCCTCCACACAGCTGTCATTGAACCCTCTTATGAACGGTGGATGTGACAGTAGGTCCCTTAACTTTTTAGTTTAACACAGAGAAATACACAGATTAAAACTGTGTGCCGGAGTGGGACTCGAGCTTTCTAATGTAAGAAAATGAAACGCCTTATGACATCATTTATTTTGTAGCTACCTTCGTTTAGGCCTTCGTTGATGCTGAAGGGGTTATCACGAACCATACATATACTGCATCAGCGGACAGCATAACTGGTTTACGCAGATTATCTTTAACTGAGATGTCAGCACTCCATCAACTGCCAATTGACTGGAGAAAAAAACAAAATATTTTGAATGTTTCTCCAGTCAGTTGGCAGTGTTGCTCCCTTATGGTATTCTATATCTTTGGCATGGACACAGTGCCTCAGCCATCGTCATTGGCAACTGTGGTTTCCGATAGCTCTGTGGCTGGTGTCTGGTGTCACTTTTCACTGCGTACAGTTTAGAATAATTGTTTTTATATTGTTGTTAATATATTTGTGTCTTAATTGTTTATATCATCAAAAATAAACAAACCATTCTGTCTGTCCTCACATGGGACGAGTTAGCTAATGTTGACATGGAGCTACATGACCGTTATGATACTTTCCTTTATTTCAGGTTTCAGGAAGCATTCCTCACGTGAAAGACAAAGTAAGTTCTGCGACGTTTCGGCAACGTGCAAGGTCGAACGAATAAGAGGCAAGAATGCCCTCTACGTCACAAGAGGATCTTGCTAGACGCCATATTGTATTTGTCGTTTTCAGCTGCAGCCCATATTTGGTGTGTTTTCTATTATAACTTACACCCTATAAATATATGCTGTTTCTAAGCACGAGCCATTGAAGATCACTCGAAAACGCATCGCCATTGATACGATAGTTGTAATAAAATTAGTAATTAGTTATTTTCGTCTTATAACATGCATTATGTGGACGTATGCCATTTTAAGGCAGCGGAACAGTGAAGACTCATCACAAACGAGTCATTCTTGGTAGTATTAGTTAACATCAGTTAATAAAATATAGGTGAAGCTCGTAACGTAAAATAATAGGTTGTTTGCTACAGTAGTTCAGTGTAGCGTTATGATACAAATTACAGCAGGTTTAGGTCTTCTTGTATCTAAATTTCTTTTTTCACCTTCACGTACTCTAAAAGTTTGTGAGAATTTCTTATTAAATTAACAGAATTTTTTTTCTGTAACATTGGATAGTATGTAAATATAAAAGTGCTTTCTCTCGGGAGTGACTTTGATTCTGTAATTCATATAAGCTAATGTCCCTTAATGACACCCTTTCCGTGTTATAACATGGTTCATGAATATTGAAGTTTTCGTTTATGTGTATTAGAGACAGAACAACATGGGTAATATATGGACGGGGAGGGGGGGGGGTAAATGTGTGTTTTAATAGAGCAAACATAGGAATTTTACGCGCTACTCTTTTCGTAAACGAGCTATGAGTTTAGGGATACAGTTACAGCCGCTGGAGAGCGCTACAATTGAAAATCACGTTAACTAGCGCGTTCCATGTGATGCTGGCGCTGTGTCTTATGAGGTTTGATTTCCCAGCCGTGTCTACTTCAACGTTACCTGCCCCGCCCCGCGTGAGGACGTCAGAGACAGCTCACGTAAGCTTGGGTGGGGTCAGATGGCTACGACATAGCATAAAGTTTTCTGCATTCTTCGAAAGAAGTAAGTCTTCAGTTTCATTGCAGAGGACATTTCGTTTTCGGTTCCAAACTGGACCACCAACTAGGGAAAATATAAGACACTGGTCTGGGCAATCTCAACAATGTGGATGTCTCTGCAAAGGACCAAGAAGCACGGCTCGTGCAGGTGAAAGGAAGATGGTGGCAATACAGCCATTGCCTAGCTTTTTCTATTGATAATAACTTTACAGATTATAGTGGATAATGAATTACAACTCGAAAATAGCATTCAGAAGCATAATACAAATTGTGCCTTTCGCTATATCTCGGGTTTCTGCCGTCATGTAAATGAACTCTCGACACTTTGGTACGCTTCGTTCTTAACCAACATTATTGCAGAGTGCTTTTTACGGTTTCATGCTTCAGTTGGTAAAAACGGAACCAGTATAGGATCACTTTATTGTCCGCCCGTCTGTCTCTTCGACTGTTAGAAACACTTTTTCTTAGGACGCAGAAAGTTGAAATTTGTGACTCTGAACGCGGAACGTTAGCTGAAGCTAGACGCATGGGACATTTCATTTCGGAAATCGTAAGGCTGGGTTCAAATGGCTCTGAGCACTATGGGACTCAACTGCTGAGGTCATCAGTCCCCTAGAACTTAGAACTAGTTAAACCTAACTAACCTAAGGACATCACAAACATCGATGCCCGAGGCATGATTCGAACCTGCGACCGCAGCGGTCTTGCGGTTCCAGACTGCAGCGCCTTTAACAGCACGGCCACTTCGGCCGGCGAAATCGTAAGGGAATTCAATATACCGAGATCCATAGTGTCAAGAGTGAGCCAAGAATGCCAAGTTTCAGTCATCGCCTCTCACCACGGGCAACGCAGTGGCCGATGGTCTTCATTTAACGACCAAGAGCAGCGGTGTTCATTGCTAACAGACAAGCAACACTGCGTGAAGGAACCGCAGAAACCAAAGCAGGACGTACGAGGAACCTACCCGCTAGGACCATGCGGCGAAATCTGGCGTTAATGGGCTATGGAAGCAGACGATCAAGGTGAGTGTCTTTGGTAACAGCACGATGCCGCCTGCAACGCCTCTCCTGGGCTCATGACCATATAAGTTGGACCCTAGACAACTGAAAAAACCGTGGTCTGGTCAGATGAGTCACGATTTCAGTTGGTAAGAGCTGATGGTGAGATTCGAGTGTGGCGCAGATCCAAGATGTCAACAAAGCACTGTGCAAGTTGGTGGTGGATCCTTAATGGTGTGGGCTGTGTTTAAATGCAATGGACTTGGTCCTCGGCTCCAACTGCCCTGATCATTGATGGGAAATGATTATGTTCAGCTACTTGGAGATCATTTGCAGCCATTCATGGGCTTTATGTTCCCAATCAAACGATGGAATTTTTGTGGATGACAATGCAGCGTGTCACTGGGCCACAATTGTTCACGATTGGTTTTAAGAACATTCTGAACATTTCGAGCGAATGATTTAGCTATCCACATTGTCTGGTATGAATCGAATCGAACATGTATGGTACATTATCAAGAGCTCAGTTTGTGAAGAAAATCGTGCACTGGCAGCACTTTGGCAATTACGGACGGCTGCAGAGGCTCTATATTTCTGCAGGGGACTTCCAACGACTTTTGGAGTCCATGCCACATGGAGCTGCTGCACTATCTATCTATAGCTTGAGCCTTGTCCCGTAGTGACGCAGGGTCAGCCATCTTTAATCGGATTTGGCATGTTAATGGTTAAGGGGTGCCCGAATGCCCTCCCTGCCACCACCCCGTACCCCCCGGGACAGAATTAGTGTACCCCAATTGTCTGTGTTGAGTTTAATGCATGGAATAGTGCGAATGTGTTAAGATATCTGCGAGCCGAGTAACTGAGGCGAAACATGGTGACCAGCCCGTTATTCACATTGTGGGATGTGGAAAACCGCCTAAAAACCACATCCAGGCTGGCTGGCATATCAGCCCTCGTCCTTAATCCTCCGGGCGGATTCGATCCGGAGCCGGCGCGCCTACCTGAGTCCAGGAAGCAGCGCGTCAGCGCTCTTTTTTCTCATTTTGTTCGTTGTTGATCGTTGTGTTTGGTCGTTGCGGACGTCGCAAGACATCATGTTCAAGTTCTACATCTACATCTACATCTACATTTATACTCCGCAAGCCACCCAACGGTGTGTGGCGGAGGGCACTTTACGTGCCACTATCATTACCTCCCTTTCCTGTTCCAGTCGCGTATGGTTCGCGGGAAGAACGACTGTCTGAAAGCCTCCGTGCGCGCTCTAATCTCTCTAATTTTACATTCGTGATCTCCTCGGGAGGAAGCAATATATTCGATACCTCATCCAGAAATGCAACCTCTCGAAACCTGGCGAGCAAGCTACACCGCGATGCAGAGCGCCTCTCTTGCAGAGTCTGGCACTTGAGTTTGTTAAACATCTCCGTAACGCTATCACGGTTACCAAATAACCCTGTGACGAAACGCGCCGCTCTTCTTTGGATCTTCTCTATCTCCTCCGTCAACCCGATCTGGTACGGATCCCACACTGATGAGCAATACTCAAGTATAGGTCGAACGAGTGTTTTGTAAGCCACCTCCTTTGTGGATGGACTACATTTTCTAAGGACTCTCCCAATGAATCTCAACCTGGTACCCGCCTTACCAACAATTAATTTTATATGATCATTCCACTTCAAATCGTTCCGCACGCATACTCGCAGATATTTTACAGAAGTAACTGCTACCAGTGTTTGTTCCGCTATCATATAATCAAACAATAAAGGATCCTTCTTTCTATGTATTCGCAATACATTACATTTGTCTATGTTAAGGGTCAGTTGCCACTCCCTGCACCAAGTGCCTATCCGCTGCAGATCTTCCTGCATTTCGCTACGATTTTCCATGCTGCAACTTCTCTGTATATTACAGCATCATCCGCGAAAAGCCGCATGGAACTTCCGACACTATCTACTAGGTCATTTATATATATTGTGAAAAGCAATGGTCCCATAACACTCCCCTGTGGCACACCAGAGGTTACTTTAACGTCTGTAGACGTCTCTTCGTTGATAACAACATGCTGTGTTCTGTATGCTAAAAACTCTTCAATCCAGCCACACAGCTGGTCTGATATTTCGTAGGCTCTTACTTTGTTTATCAGGCGACAGTGCGGAACTGTATCGAACGCCTTCCGGAAGTCAAGAAAAATAGCATCTACTTGGGAGCCTGTATCTAATATTTTCTGGGTCGGTGGTTGATCCTTCCACACAGTTTTTTATTACAGAGGCCAACCGGCTCCCTGACCGAACACACTGAGCTACCGTGCCAGCACGCTCTCGACTACCCTGACGGGTTGTCGAGCTGCTGCACTACGCCCGGTGAAAGAAGCTCCGACACGATATTAGAGGTTCCCCATGACTTTTGTCACTTCACTGTATAATACAAATCTATAAAAACGGTAAAAGATAATACTTTCAACCAGTACTCACTCGAAATAAGATATTTGTAGTTTCAATGCTTTTTTGCGTGCAGCTACACGCTGCGCAAACGTTAGGCACGATTTCGAAAAGAAATTCGGCAGTGGTTTAGCTTACAATTTCGCACGCATACCGTTTCGCTTTCAAAACAACCACCGAAAATATGACGCGTAATAGTCCAGCGTTGCACCGCAAGGAGCGTAAATAATGTGCCACAGCCTCTCTGTGTGCATCCCTTTGGTCCGTGTCTTATCTCTGTGGGACTTCCCTCGTGGAGGCTGCACCTCTTGCTGCGTCTGAGCACAGAGTGTGTGTTGGCCTCTCCACGTGCGGGCGGCAGAGAGGCGCAGTTTGTTTTCCGCGACCCGGCTGCACGGCTCCACGGCTCCTCGCTTCCCGGAGCGGCGCTATAAATACGGGGTGCGGCCGCGGCCTTGGTCGGCTGACGCGTCCGTTCTGCCCGCCTCACCTCGGCTGGGGCTCGCTGGGCGTCATTGCCAAGGACCCGTCTGTCTGCAAAAAGGAAGGCGAGGGCCGTCTCAGGAATGCGGCCCGCCGCTGTAAATCCTCACCGGCCACGGCGAACTAAAGCCGACGTGCCGGCGTCTGCTGTCAGCCAAAAAGCTGCGTCGCAGCCGTTGATATTTTAAGAACCGTCGCCGTGCTGCTTCCGTTTTGTGCAACGTTAGTTCATTCATTCTGTTGTTCAGCTGCACTTCGCCGCACTGCGACACGTAAGACACAGCGTTGGTCGGCAGTCAGCGTAATGCTGGCACGAATTCAATAGGGAGGGTAGGAATGTTGGTTACAGAGCTTACGACGACATCAAAAAAATTTTAGTAGATGCCCCGTACATAAACTGCATCAAAAGCATCCAGACACCTGGTAGTAGACTTAATGTAGGATGTGTCCACCCATCACCATTAAACAGCGGTCCCAGTTCCGTTGGAAGTGCTTGTGTCAAATTCCAAACCGCAATTCCATTTCGTGGCGAGTTGTGGCGTTACAGTCCTTGAAGTTTCATCATCTGCTGCGTGGAAGATCAAAGAGCTAGCTCCACTGTAACAGGTGTCCCCACCGCGAATGTATTATACGTGTCTGGCGCTTATCGGAAAAGGGCGTTGGAGCAGCGAAGCAACATCAAGTTTTTTTTGTGTCCTCCATCGTTTGTGGGGCGAATTCATGGAATTCGACTCAAATACAGAGAGATGGGTTCCTGGTCGCTTCTCTACAAAATGGCCCAGCCCACAGGGTGGAGAGTGTATGCTTGTTTGTGGCCAGAAAATGGATCACAGTCCTGGATCACCCGCCGCATTCGCTGAATTTAATACCAGCCGACTTCTGGATGTTCCTCAAATTGAAGCTGCCAATGTAAGAATACAATTACGATGCAGTTACGATGCAATTACTATGCATCCAAGCAATTCGTACTTCAGTAGTAAATGAAATTACAAAAAAGGACTACAGCGAACATTTCAAAGCACTTTTAAGACGATTGTATTGTGTATTCATTCAGGGGAAGACTAAACACAGTGATCTTGTGAACATAATCCATGCATTTTATTTTCATAGCCACTGATCTAACGGAGCCCGGGTTCCCGGGTTCGATTCCCGGCGGGGTCAGGGATTTTCTCTGCCTCGTGATGGCTGGGTGTTGTGTGCTGTCCTTAGGTTAGTTAGGTTTAAGTAGTTCTAAGTTCTAGGGGACTTATGACCACAGCAGTTGAGTCCCATAGTGCTCAGAGCCATTTGAACCATCTAACGGAACTGCGATGATTGTGTATGATGGCTTGAACTCTGCTGGAAACACTTTCGGTGAAGTGTTTCAACATCTGTGGAAGATAGGCAGACACTTTGTCCTCAAAAGCCGGAACTGGACAAGGTATTGATGTAGGCAATGTGCTCTGGAGCAAAGTCGGCGGTGAACCTCATTCCAAAAGTGTTCCATTAGGATCAGGTTGGGACTCTGGGCGGGCCAGTCCATTTCAGACATGTTATCGTCCACAAACCATTCACTCACAGGTGCTGCATTGGAACAGGCTGCATTGCCATACTGATACTGGTATGACTGAAGAAAGTGCAAGTATCTGGTCATAACTGTGTCTTCTTTGATTGCTCTGGGAGATGGCTGATCGAAACTACAACATATGAAACATTGAAACGTCCCCTTAGAACAATTGTACAAGACTGTGCTTAACCTGGCACACAATAATTTTAGCGCAACGCAATCTGACTATCAAAATCCCTGCAAAAGAATGGCCCTGAGTAACATTAAGCTATACCTTTCAGAAATCACTTACCTCACAAAAATCTTCGTTACTCGAACTACTGCAATACAGTGAGCGCCACTACTGCCAGCTAATTAAAAGATTCAAACTACTGAAGGCACTAACTACTGATAGGGATAGTTAGCAAATGAAAGATATTAATAGAGATCAAACAATGTATTTACCTTAATATTCATAATTGACATTCAGTCTTACAGATTATCAAAACTCCGCCATCTCTCTCCCCACATCCACCACTGCTGGCGGCTCACCTCCAACTGCGCAACGCTACGCGCTGTTCACATCCAGCTATAGCAGTTCATGACAACAATGGCAGGCAACAATACAAACTAGCCACAGACTGCACACAGCACAGCCAGTGATTTTCATACAGAGCGCTACGTGGCATTACCCATATAAAAATCTAAACAGCCTACTTACATAGCCCCCATGCTCCCCACAAAAAATTTTACAAATTTTTTTGGCCAGTGGCCAATAATGATATGAGAAAATTTTTTATAATTACACTAACAAAGATATCCAATGCACACACTTATTGATACAATGTTGGTCAAAAGCTAAAATTTTCTCACAGTCCATAAAGACAGTCCTGATCGTTCATCACAATAGTAATTACAGTTTTTTTTCAGATAATCTCATTAGTAAAAAAAATTGCACACAGAAGTAGTGGATTTCCATGCAGTCTTGAAGAAGTAGTGTGGTCCTTCCAACGGAAAGACAGTGCTGACTCTTGACATGCAGGCAGGTAATGGGCCACAACAGAGCAAACCCACAGCAGAGTCATTCGACGTTTTGAAGAAGATTGGTAGATAGGTCATCACAGATTAGACCTACTGTAGTCCTGGTAGAGATTGTGGTATTGGTGGGCCACCAGAGGTGCAGACCCACTGTAGTCCTTGTAGAGACGGCCAGCAGCCATCTGTTGCGACTGTGCGGGTGCACAATCACCAGTGAAGAGTCTTGCAGTTAATATAACAAGTCCATAACCACCACTTGTGCACTCACAAAGTTTTTGGAATTGTCCTTAGAACCAGCAATGCTGTTATCCAGTCCCTTGCTGAATTATTAACACACGTGCAAACACTATCAGTCCCTACTTCTCACATATTGTCCATATACTATGACCAACAGAAATGTGTGCAGTGAGATGGAACTTACAAGTTACTTAATTTGATCAACTGCTGTCAATTACAATTTTATAACATAAGAATACAATGACAAAGGCACTAACTACTGATAGGGATAGTTAGCAAATGAAAGATATTAATAGAGATCAAACAATGTATTTACCTTAATATTCATAATTGACATTCAGTCTTACAGATTATCAAAACTCTGCCATCTCTCTCCCCACATCCACCACTGCTGGCGGCTCACCTCCAACTGCGAAACGCTACGCGCTGTTCACATCCAGCTATAGCAGTTCATGACAACAATGGCAGGCAACAATGCAAACTAGCCACAGACTGCACACAGCACAGCCAGTGATTTTCATACAGAGCGCTACGTGGCATTACCCATATAAAAATCTAAACAGCCTACTTACAACATTAGTTCACTTTATTACAAGAATGAGAAAAAGATCTCCTTAACTTTATAAAGTCCACTGCCACAAGAATAAGTCGAATATTTAGAACTGTCTTTGAACAGTAAAGCGTTGCTTGATGCACCAATTACAAACTGTTGTCTTGAAGTTCAAAGTCACCATTTGCAAAAGAACAGTTCCATTTCAAACTTGAATAGCACTGGAGCTCTAATTATATGATGCCGACACTTCATGTTGACACTTCGTCGGAGGTCACGAACTGGGCAGAGTGAGTCCATGTTCAGCTCTGTGTCAAACTTCGTGTGTTGGCGCTGCAGGGCTGACAGAGTGTGTGTGTCTTCAGAAGCGTCTCTCATTCGTCTTTGCGGTTGGCAGCGAGGCATCGCTAATGCCTGGGGTATCGATGTCTGTTGTGTATTGCTGACTTTGGTGAGGCACTGCGATCTTTTGTTGATATCTCAGACACAAATATTCATCCGCTGCCGGCTGGAGTGCCCGAGCGGTTCTAGGCGCCTCAGTTCGGAACCGCGCGACTACTACAGTCGCAGGTTTGAATCCTGCCTCGGGCATGGATGTGTGTAATGACCTTAGGTTAGTTAGGTTTGTAAGTCTAGGGGACTGATGACCCCAGATGTTAAGGCCAATAGTGCTCAGAGCCATTTTTTTTATTCATCCGCTCTGAACTACTAATCTACTGTAAGCAGCACACAACGCTGTAAAATGTGCTCGTGTACTTCTTAAGCGTTTTCTTAAGCGCAATAAGGGATCACACCCTAACCACGAGAAACACCACCATACAGTAACATCACCTCCTCTGTACTTCAGTGTTGGCACTGCGCATGACAACAGGTGCCGTGCTTCGTACATAAGGGGTCACTTGCTTGTTTTTCCAGCTTGCTGACCGCTACTCGTCTCCATAGGCGTATGCTCGCTCAGTTCAGGCGGTGCCGCTGCTCGCTGACCAATTCAGGATCTAGCCACTCTGGGATGAAAGCAAAACCGGACATCGCGCCCTTCATGGGTCGTCGCCGCTCTCAAAATGTTGTGCAACGGCCGTTAACAGCCCCAGCGCTGGCTCCAAATTGTGGCCGCTTCGCATTAACACAGTGCACTTCTCCAACTGTCACCTCATGGTGGCGCTGCGCTCGGCTGCTTTGATGTTTTGTGCGCTCCCTTCAACTACAGGAACACACCACCAGCGCCGGCGCCAACTGCAGGACTTTAACTGTATCGGTTGCTGCTACATCACGGCACAAATCAAATATCTATTGCAATCAGTCAATCTATTCCAAATCGATTTCTTCAGATGAAAACTCTTTTGTGAGCTATAACCTAAACTTCTATGTAATAAACTTGTTTCTGATATAACATAACAATTTCGGCAACTGTATACAATTGCTTCAAATTACCCGTCAGTGTCCGTATCGATCTTTCTAGTTGTGTTTACCTTTTTCAGCTTTTTTGTGTGGTTGTCACTAACCCCAGTGTAACATCCACGAGATAAATTTTAGCTACAGTGCGACGAGAGGAAATTATGCCTCTAACAGTTATAAACATTATCTATTCGACATATGAAAAACAGTGAGAACGATGATATATATTAATTATTTATATAATATTTTATGATGTAATGGGACATATCGATGTGTATCATACAAAGACAATGATAATTGTAAATTCCTTTTATGATCTGCGTTTGTCTTCATTTCTTTTTGCCCTTTTGTTGGTTGGCTTTTGTAGGTTCAGGATGCAATACGCATATCAAACTGAGGTCTGTTAAGAAATTGTAATTATTTGTTAATTATAACTTGAGAATAGAGGTGAAACTTCCTGGCAGATTAAAACTGTGTGTCCGACAGAGACTCGAACTCGCGACCTTTGCCTTTCGCGGGCAAGTGCTCTACCATCTGGGCCACCAAAGCACGACTCTGGCACGGTCCCGACAGCTTTACTTATGCCAGTATCTCGTATCCTACCTTCCAAACTTTACAGAAGCTCTCCTGCGAATATCAGCGTACACTCCGCTACAGAGTGAAAATATCATTCTGGAAAAATCCCCCAGGCTGTGGCTAAGCCATGTCTCCGCAGTATCCTTTCTTTCAGGAGTGCTAGTTCTGCAAGGTTCGCAGGAGAGCTTCTGTAAAGTTTGGAAGGTAGGAGACGAGATACAGGCAGAAGTAAAGCTGTGGGGAGCGGACCTGAGTCGTGCTTCGGTAGCTCAGATGGTAGAGCACTTGCCCGCAAAAGGCAAAGTTCCCGAGTTCGAGACTCGGTTGGGCACACAGTTTTAATCTGCGAGGAAGTTTCATACCAGCGCACATTCCGCTGCAGAGTGAAAATATCATTCTGAGAATAGAGTTCATTATTATTATAAATATGAGTGAATAATTATTTGTAACTTTAACTCCTCTAAGTAAGCATTATCTGTGTTAATTACACTCCTGGAAATTGAAATAAGAACACCGTTAATTCATTGTCCCAGGAAGGGGAAACTTTATTGACACATTCCTGGGGTCAGATACATCACATGATCACACTGACAGAACCACAGGCACATAGACACAGGCAACAGAGCATGCACAATGTCGGCACTAGTACATTGTATATCCACCTTTCGCAGCAATGCAGGCTGCTATTCTCCCATGGAGACGATCGTAGAGATGCTGCATGTAGTCCTGTGGAACGGCTTGCCATGCCATTTCCACCTGGCGCATCAGTTGGACCAGCGTTCGTGCTGGACGTGCAGACCGCGTGAGACGACGCTTCATCCAGTCCCAAACATGCTCAATGGGGGACAGATCCGGAGATCTTGCTGGCCAGGGTAGTTGACTTACACCTTCTATAGCACGTTGGGTGGCACGGGATACATGCGGACCTGCATTGTCCTGTTGGAACAGCAAGTTCCCTTGCCGGTCTAGGAATGGTAGAACGATGGGTTCGATGACGGTTTGGATGTACCGTGCACTATTCAGTGTCCCCTCGACGATCACCAGTGGTGTACGGCCAGTGTAAGAGATCGCTCCCCACACCATGATGCCGGGTGTTGGCCCTGTGTGCCTCGGTCATATGCAGTCCTGATTGTGGCGCTCACCTGCACGGCGCCAAACACGCATACGACCATCATTGGCACCAAGGCAGAAGCGACTCTCATCGCTGAAGACGACACGTCTCCATTCGTCCCTCCATTCACGCCTGTCGCGACACCACTGGAAGCGGGCTGCACGATGTTGGGGCGTGAGCGGAAGACGGCCTAACGGTGTGCGGGACCGTAGCCCAGCTTCATGGAGACGGTTGCGAATGGTCCTCGCCGATACCCCAGGAGCAACAGTGTCCCTAATTTGCTGGGAAGTGGCGGTGCGGTCCCCTACGGCACTGCGTAGGATCCTACGGTCTTGGCGTGCATCCGTGCGTCGCTGCGGTCCGGTCCCAGGTCGACGGGCACGTGCACCTTCCGCCGACCACTGGCGACAACATCGATGTACTGTGGAGACCTCACGCCCCACTTGTTGAGCGATTCGGCGGTACGTCCACCCGGCCTCCCGCATGCCCACTATACGCCCTCGCTCAAAGTCCGTCAACTGCACATACGGTTCACGTCCACGCTGTCGCGGCATGCTACCAGTGTTAAAGACTGCGATGGAGCTCCGTATGCCACGGCAAACTGGTTGACACTGACGGCGGCGGTGCACAAATGCTGCGCAGCTAGCGCCATTCGACGGCCAACACCGCGGTTCCTGGTGTGTCCACTGTGCCGTGCGTGTGATCATTGCTTGTACAGCCCTCTCGCAGTGTCCGGAGCAAGTATGGTGGGTCTGACACACCGGTGTCAATGTGTTCATTTTTCCATTTCCAGGAGTGTATTTCTTTCCGCTGCAAGGAGCGCAGTCATTGATGGTAGCGATTTGTATCGCGTTTTTTGTCTATGTTTTCCTTAGAAAAAAATCAAATGTTTGCTTAATGAAGTCTAAATAATGCACAATACGAAAGTAAAGTTTAATAAGCATTGCAAATGCTTGTCCTATTTGCTCTAACAATAGAAAGTCTCTATCAATTGTCTGCCGCCATCTTAACAATTATCTCAGCGGAAAATTCAAATTACGCAACTCTGCAGACATAAATGCCGAAGGTATTACAAATGTGTAAAAATAAATGTGCACTCGTGGTCACGAACTCATTTTAATGAAAATAATTCGAATCAGATTGGTTCTTTAAAAACAGTGCTCATAGCACGATCCTTATAACAAACTTTTCTAGCTGATGTATGGAGCCGAAATTAATTAAGCATGAGTTGCGAAGAATATTGTTTCAGGTAACATACGTCAGTTTTGTGCGCGGATGATACTCGGTGGCTTTAATGATCATTTAGCTGAAGATACTGTTTCCATCATAATCAATAATTGTATAGAATCTGTTGTATGAACTGTGATTTAGTGACACGTACACAACTTACAGACAACACTTTAACACGACGTTAACTTGGAGTTCTTTAGCAACTTGACAAAATCTTTATCCGGGAGAAAAATTATTTAGTAATTACTGAATGTAATAAAATAAGATTATCATTTTCATTTACAAATTAATAAAATACCAAACCACCGAATAACACAGCGAACGCCACACCAGTTTCACTAAATGTACTGCAAGGCAGAACCATCTTTCATTCGCAGTGACATGATAGATTTTGTGAGCGTTAGCTTTCATAAAGTAATACTACAAAGATAGCCCTAATTTTTCATGCTACTTTTCTGAAAAATCTTTTTTTGGCTAATTGATGTAACATAATCTAAAGGCCATATACCCCAATTCTGACATCTTGCTCACTTACAAGACCATGTTTTCATTGCTATTAATTAATTAAAACATCGATAAAGTTGCTTGTAATACTTTTTTCAAGAGAAAATCCACTTTCAGTTTTATATTACCATAACATTCTCTTTGAATTTTATTTTGGTATTTTCAAAGTGATTTTTATTTTTGTGTGATTTTAGAAGTCCCAGTCCCTTTCAAAGCGGCAATCAATATATTTAAACACGATTTTCATGCGAACAAAACTAGCATTTTGTGAGAACTCCCAATGTAATCTCGAAGAAGCTCACTGAACTATATCTGTAACTGGCCATCAGCATAGCTTAAATTCAGGTGCTCTTTCCTCAAGTCGATGATGAACAGATCGTATTTTCCCACAATTAGTCAAATAAAAGTTATCCAGAGAATGACTTGAGACTAATATCTCTACGCATTCTGAAAATGCATCCTTTTTCTGTCAAGCTTCAATCTCTCTGTTCCTTGTTCCAATTAAACCGTTGCGGCAAAACACTCGTTAGATTTCTCGGTAATGAACCCCTGGTACCCAAAATACTGAACTACAAAAGCAATTTACTTCCTACGTGGCACAGATAAACGTAATATATTGGCTTCACTCCATTTTGGCGGTCTGATTTAGTAACCCATTATTAATATTTTGAGTGTAAACAGTCTCTGCTTTTTACTCTATAACTGAATCATTAAATTTACGATGACTAGTAATATTAATTTACACAAATATTACGTATTTCGGGAATAAATGACTAAGTTTCTTATTTTCACGACGGTGTCGGCTTCGAATGTCTCAAATGACTCATAGTTGTTCGCGCAAGCAAATCGGACTGCGTAAATTAAAAGGCTGGCAGGTTCTGAATAGACATTTTGCAAGCCGATTATTCACCTTCATACACTCGGACTCACCTGCCCTTCCACTGCAGTCAGTCAGTAACATACCAAGGATTTTAGTTGCACAAAATAAGGAAAACCATGACACAAGGTTTAAGCAAAAAATTAGTGTTATTCTCCCTGAACGAAACTCAGACTGAGACATACGTCTTAACAGATCGCAGCTAGGGGAAGAGGGGCGTTTCATAGGACGTGGAGGACGCATAAATTGGCCAGCCCGTTCTCCTGATCTTACACCCCTGGACTTCTTTCTGTGGGGTACGTTAAAGGAGAATGTGTACCGTGATGTGCCTACAACCCCAGAGGATATGAAACAACGTATTGTGGCAGCCTGCGGCGACATTACACCAGAAGTACTGCGGCGTGTACGACATTCATTACGCCAGAGATTGCAATTGTGTGCAGCAAATGATGGCCACCACATTGAACATCTATTGGCCTGACATGTCGGGACACACTCTATTCCACTCCGTAATTGAAAACGGAAACCACGTGTATATGTGTACCTCACCCCTCATGGTAATGTACATGTGCGTCAGTGAAAAAGACCAATAAAAAGGTGTTAGCATGTGGACGTAATGTGCTGTTCCAGTCTCTTCTGTACCTAAGATCCATCACCGTTCCCTTTGGATCCCTGCGTAATTCGGTGCACTCCGATACACACGATCGAACAGCGGAGGAGTGGTACTCAAGCGTCAACTTTAGGTTACAATATCTCCGGATGTAATTAACATTTTACAATGTAACAACGGCACTGATTACGTATTTGTTTATATGTTCAGATGTGCTAACAAAACTAACGGGGTTCCATTCAATATAACGTAGGTTTGTGTTAAAAAACACAGTTCCGTGCATTTTTTAATGGTTTGTATTAACCAATTACACTAGCCCCTCTCCTCACGTTCCGTCTGTGGAATCGATTCGTCAGTATTTGATGTGGTTTACGAAATTTATCCAGCGGTATGTTAGGTGACTCACCCTGTATATTGTAAATAAGCTATGAAAAATGCAATGAGATTCACGATGTAACATTTGCAGAAAGTTTAACTGCACCGATCGTGTATTCATAAGATACTGTTTCAGCGCTACAGTATACAGATAAAATTATTTGGGTATTTTCAGGTATTAAACTCAAAATATTCCACATTGTCAATTTTTAACTGTAAGATCCGTACTTCCAGCTCTTTTTTCATTTGCAAGTCTTCAGCCTTGAAACACAAGTCTTTATCAATAACTACATGGCATAAAATTTAGGAGTACCTGGAAGCCTTAAAAAGGGGCGAGTAGAATTTTCAGTTTTCACTTGATGTATTTCACATTTAATTATCGCCCCTTTCAGATCTGTAACGACTTCAATGACACTTAGTTTGAGCACTTTACAGACGATAACACACCACTTCCGTCGCACTGACACAGTTGACTTGGCCAGAAATAACAGTTAACAGATAATATTTGTATCACTCTGCAACATTAAAATGCGATTTATCACCGCAGTTGCTACTTGTGCCTAACAACAGTGTGACAACTACAGGGATGAAACGAACAAATAGCATTTTAACGTTGAGAGGGGATACAAGTTGTGAATTTGTTAACAGTAATTCTAAACTGCGCCAATTCGGAACTAGACATCGCAGTTACCGAAAAAAGCAGCGTTCGCAGAAATCAAAGATATTTTACAGTCGCAGTTTCCTCTCGCTCACTCTACCTACCTAAATTCCAAGACCTTGCTCTCCACCCATGATCATTGAGCATCTTAAATTGACATACCTTTCGTCAGGTACACTGTCACGTTACCTTTGACCAAAACTACTACCACTGTGAGCATGACAGCTGAAAGCTCTTCAATATTTGCGATGTCAGATCCACACAAACGATGACACAAACTTACGAAAATAGACACAAATGATAATACAAATTAAGAAAATAAAGAGATATTTCACTGCAGTTAAATCCTGACCGTAGGTAGACTATGTGATCAAAAGTATACGGACACCTGGCTGAAAATGACTTACAAGTTCGTGGCGCCCTCCATTGGTAATGCTGGAATTCAGTACGGTGTTGGCCCACCCTTAGCCTTGATGACAACTTCCACTCTCGCAAGCATACGTTTAATCAGATGCTGGAAGGTTTCTTGGGGAATGGCAGCCCATTCTTCACAGAGTGCTGCACTGATGAAGGTATCGATGTCGATCGGTAAGGCCTGGCACGAAGTCGGCGTTCCAAAACGTTCCAAAGGTGTTTTGTAGGATTCAGGTCAGGACTCTGTGTATGCCAGTCCATTACAGCGATGTTATTGTTGTGTAACCACTCTACCACAGGCTGTGCATTATGAACAGGTGCTTCATCCTGTTGAAAGACCCAGTCGCCATCCCCGAATTGCTCTTCAACAGTGGGAACCAAGAAAGTACTTAAAACATCAATGTAGGCCTGTGCTGTGATAGTACCACGCAAAACAACAAGGGGTGCAAGCCCCTCCATGAAAAACACGACCACACCATAATACCACCGCCTCCGAATTTTACTGTTGGCACTACACACGCTAGCTTTCGCCATACTCACACCGTGCCATTGGATCGCCACATTGTGTACCGCGATTCGTCAGTCCACACAACGTTTTTCAACTGTTCAGTCGTCCATTGTTTACGCTCCTTATAAAAAGCGAGGCGCTGTTTGGCATTTACCGGCGTGATGTGTGGCTTATGAGCAGCTGCTCGCCAGTGAAATCCAAGTTTTCTCACGTCCCGTCGAACTGTCATAGTACTTGCAGTGGATCCTGATGCAGTTTGGAATTCCTGTGTGATGGTCTGGATAGATGTCTGCCTATTACACTTTACGACCCTCTTCAACTGTTGTCGGTCTCTGTCAGTCAACAGACGAGGTCGGCTGTGTACGCTTTTGTGCTGTACGTGCTTCAAGTTTCCACTTCACTATCACATCGGAAACAGTGGACCTATGGATGTTTATGAGTGTGGAAATCTCGCGTACAGGCGTATGACTCAGTCACCTGTTCATGTTCGAAGTCCGTAAGTTCTGCGGGGCGCCCCATTCTGCTCTCTCACAATGTCCAAGGAATACTGAGGGCGCTGATATGGAATACCTCACAGTAGGTGGTAGCACCATGCACCTAATATGAGAAACATATGTTTTTGGCGGTGTTCGGATACTTTTGATCACCTCGGTCATGATGTAATGCCATGCTTTACAAATAGTAAACTTTGTTCCTGTAGTGAAAACTAGCTCTTTATGCTGGTGTGCGATTCCTCCATAATTCGCTAGAGAAATTCGTCATAAACAATCCACCACAGTTTGACAAGAACACTGAGGTCCACACTAGAGGGAAACATGATTTTTATTAACTATTAATAAAGATGGCAGTGGGGCAGAAAGGAGTTCAATATGCAGCAACAAAACTCATTTGTGTAGCAAAATAAAATATCTGATAGGTAACAAAGAAAATTTTTAATCTAACTTAAAATCTTTTCTCCTGGACAACTCGGTGTATTCCATGGACGAACTGTTATTTAAAGACATGTAGCCTCAAAAATAAATCAATCAATCAATCAATGCCGGCCGCGATAGCCGAGCGGTTCTAGGCGCTTCAGTCGGGAACCGCGCGACTGCTACGGTCGCAGGTTCGAATCATGTCCTTAGGTTAGTTAAGTTTAAGTAGTTCTAAGTTCTAGGGGACTGATGACCTCAGATGTTAAGTCCCATAGTGCTCAGAGCCATTTGAACCATTTTTTTAAATCAATCAATAAATAAACAAAAATAAAAAAATAGAACTTGTTTTTAATGTAGTTTCATGAAGAGGACTAAAAGAATAATTTGTTCATTATTGATGCCACTGACCATATTTTCATATCCTGTAAAATGAATCGTTCCACATCATTTCGATAAAAGAATCATTCAAATGATCTATGGAACATGTCACTAACTAATTAACTGGAGCTAGATAACATTAAGTGATTACACAGCTCTACAAAATAAAATTTTTTTTTCGTTGCCAGGGAAGTTTGAACGAAAATGGGATATTGTTATGATGCTCATTCCGAGTATATTTGTACTTTTTCCAAATTGGCTCTGGTTTTTGAGATATAGGTTATTTGTGGAAATGAGAGTTTCATGTGGATAATATCGACTGCAGGGTCCATATATGGTGTAATGTATTTGCTACCTGTTTTTTAATTAGTGATATTGTACTATCTTTATTAAACAATTGTGCTCAGGGAGTGCATCTGTGTGGTTGAGGATTACATCATGCAAACATCACACTGTCAGCATGTGTTCAGTCCTGTTGTGCGGTGCGTGTGTTGAAGATATTGAGGGTTGTGCAGATTTGAATTCGGCGGTACTCGACATTCATTTGTTGGCCGAGGTAACCCCGCAACAGCCGATAGGTAGCGTTCAGTGTAAACAAGAAAAATGGCGATGGTCGAAAGTCACACACATGTGCAGTGCAGCTTCAGGAGATAGAACCTTTTCATCGTGACGTAGCAAATAAGAGGTGAGTATTCATTTCACACAAAACAAGTAATGATGTTTGTTGGATGTGATTGACATGCAAATACAAGAAAGTTCTGCATAATATGTAGTATTTGTGCAATTTTGTTTTAGGAAAACATGAGTTCTTCACGCCGTCTTTGCGTGAACCATCCAGATGAGTTCTGCTACATTTGTGGTGAATACGTTCTTCAAAAGAACAGGAAGAATATCACTCCTTTGTGAAGGAAGCGTATCTGGCATATTTCGGAATTAAACTTGGAGATCAAGACAAGGCGTGGGCACCCCATAAAGTTTGTAAATGCTGTGTGGAGTGCTTACGGCAGTGGACAAAACGAAAAAGGAAAAGCTTAAACTTCGGAGTGCCTATGGTATGGCGAGAGCAGAAGAACCATACAGATGATTGCTATTTTTGCATTGTTAATGTGAAAGGTTTTAATAGGTTCAAAAAACGAAAGTGGGAATATCCCGATTTGGAGTCAGCAGGAAGACCGGTGGTGCACAGCAACGATGTTCCTGTACCAACCTTCACAACATCAGATGACGAGGTGCACGGCGAGGAATGTACAAGTAGTGGTTCGGAATACGAAGGACGTGAGACACAACCCCAGCAGTTCGACCAGAAGGAGCTCAGTGACTTGATACGAGAACTCAATCTTTCAAAGCAAGCATCAGAACTCTTAGCATCCAGGCTTAAGGAAAAGAACTGTCTTCATCCATGTGTTAAAATAGCAGCTTACCGGACGAGAGAAGAAAACCTTCTTCCATACTTCAACCAAGAAGAGCTTATAGTGTATTGCAGCAATATACCTGGACTTTTACTTGAATTGGGGCTGCCGGAATATAGACCAGAGGACTGGCGTCTCTTCATAGACAGTTCCACTAGAAGTTTAAAATGTGTTTTCCTACACAATGGCAATCGTTACGCATCTATTCCAATTGCCCACTCAACAAAACTTTGTGAAGCATATGCTAACATCAAGATGGTTCTGCAGAAAATTCAGTATATGCAGCACCAGTGGTTGATTTGTGTTGATTTGAAAATGGTGAACTTCTTGCTTGGACAACAAAGTGGATACACAAAGCACCCATGTTTTATCTGCATGTGGGATAGTAGGGCAAAGCACGAACATTGGAAGCAGAAAACATGGCCTCCAAGGGAACATATGGCTGTTGATGAAGCAAACATCATTAATGAACCTCTGGTTAGTAGGGACAAGATTGTTCTTCCACCATTACATATTAAGTTAGGACTAATGAAGCAATTCACCAAAGCTTTAGACAGAAATGGTAATTGCTTCACATACATCTGCAATACGTTCCCTGGACTCAGTAGTGAAAAACTTAAGGCAGGAATATTTGATGGTCCTCAAATTCGCAGGCTCATCAACGATACCAATTTTACAAGTGTCATGACTGTCACTGAAGCATCGGCCTGGAACAGTTTTGTCGCTGTTGTAAAATGTTTTTTGGGCAATCATAAGGCTCCCAATTACGAGGAACTGGTCAAAAACATGCTCACTAACTTTCAAAACTTAGGAGCTAACATGAGCATAAAATTGCACTTCCTTCACAGCCACTTGGATCGATTTCCTCGTAATCTAGGTGATTTCAGTGAGGAACAAGGAGAGCGGTTCCATCAAGATATGAAAGGAATAGAGGAAAGATATAAAGGAAGATGGGACAGGCATATGATGGCAGATTATTGCTGGAATCTGCAACGTGACTGTTCTGAAGAGACCTATAAAAGGAAAGCGTGCAGGAAGCGGTTCGTCATGGACGGAAAATGATATACTTATAGAGAAACTTTTCAATTATGTTTTATACGTGGACAAATGCCTATCAGGTTTTCATAGAAGCTATTTATAAAGATTATTTTCTATTTTCATTGCAGTTTGTAGCGCTCGAGTTCAGTATTAGCAATTTTTTTTAATTTTTTGAATAAATCATGCATTATCTCAAAAACTAGAGCCAAACTGCATAAATGGTTGCTATATTCGTCCTCAGCACCACTAACCCATCCTAAAGCCACTCAAATATCCTTGGCAAGAAAATGAGTGTTGACCAGTGTTATCTAATTAACGGTAGTTTCTGAATAAGACTGAGACCATCTTCTCTGCAAATTTTTTTGGTCAATGTCCAGTTGTGTCTCGTTTGGTGGAAAATAAATAAAATAAATAAAAGAACTTGACCAATTAGTCAGACCTGTGGGTCTAGCAGGTTAGCAAGATACTTGGATCTTGTAGAGCAAGAGGAAAGCTCTTGATTTACATGTATGTTAATGATGCATGTTTGCCTTCCGTGGCTGACCTCGTCCATCGCTAGCTGGTACTCGTGTTGATGTTTGTGCGGCTAATGGCTTCCAGCATAAACGAGCTTGTCGAACAACAAACGGCGCTGGATTTCTGCGAACTGTTTACAATTGTCTGTGAACGGTGAAACGTCCGCTAAAATTTCAGTGACAATGCAGAATGCAGTGTACATTTAACTGAAAGTAATCCTGTATCTGTGTGAGAGATTGCTCTACCTGCATATTTAAGAAAAAAAAAGACATGACCAATATCTACTTTAATAACAACATACACGTGGAAAAATGTGCTCATGTTATTAAACACAGCCTTCCGAAATTCCTTCACCAAAGAAGACGAATCAAGAACAGCTGCCAACATGACTAACTTAGAAGTAGATATCCTCGGAGTAGTGAAACAACTTAAATCACTTAATAAAAGCAAGTCTTCCGGTTCAGATTGTGAAAGATAGTAGGTTGTCCACTAAATTACAGGCCGATATCATTAAAGTCAATATGTAGCAGGATTTTGGAGCACATGTTGTGTTCCAACATTATGAATTACCTCGAAGAGAGCAGTCTATTGACACACAGCCAACACGGATTCACGAAACATCGTGCTTGTGAAACACAACTAGCCCTTTACACATACGAAGTGTTGAGTGTTATTGACAAGGGATTTCAAATTGATTCCGTGTTTCTAGATTTCCAGAAGGCTTTTGACACTGTACAGCACAAGCGGCTTGAAGTGAAATTGCGCACTCATGGAATATTGTCTCAGTTATGTGACTGGATTCGTGATTCCCTGTCAGAGAGGTCACAGTTGGCGGAAAGTCATCAAGTAAAACAGAAGTGATTTCTGGGGTTTCCCAGGGGAGTGTTTTAGGTCCTTTGCTGTTCCTTATCTATATAAACGATTTAGGAGAAAATCTGAGCAACCGTCTTGGGCTGTTTGCAGCTGATGCTGTCGTTTATCGTTTAGTAAAGTCATCAGAAGATCAAAACAAATTGCAAAACGATTTAGAAAAGATATCTGTATGGTGCAAAAATTGGCAGTTGACCCTAAATAATGAAAAGTGTGAAGTCATCCAAAGGAGGGTTAAAAGAATACGTTAAACTTCGGTTACACGATATATCGGTCAAATCTAAAGACCGTAAATTCAACTAAATACCTAGGAATTACAATAACGAATCTTCTCACGAAATTTCAATCACCGAACTTCTCTTCTAAATGAGAAAATATTTTGTTGGCGCTGACCTACAGAGGGAGCAACGATCATGATAATAAAATAAGGAAAATCAGAGCTTGCACGGAGAGATATAGTGTTCGTCTATCCCGCGTGCTCTTCGAGATTGGGATAATACTGAATTATTGTGATGGTGGCTCGATGAACCCTCTGCCAGGCACTTACGTGTAATTTGCGGAGTATCCACGTATATGTAGATGTAGATATAGATGTTACACACCTGCAATGATGTTACTTATTTTCTAAATACAGTAGAACACACGCTACCTCTGTTACAAACGACGTCCTCATACTTGACAGAAATTTTTATTATCAAATTCCTATGACTGATACGTAGAGAAAAAGCTAAAATTATCAACGCCCCTTTCGTCTGTGGGTCATAGTCAATACGTTATGGAATGCGCTGACTGGTGGCTTCACATTTTGCTTTACGTTTTGTATTTCTTTTTTAATTTTTTCTTCTGACTGGTCTGATGCCACAAATTCTTATCCTGTGCCAGCTTCTCAGGGTGGCATTTGCTTCCAGTTCAGTTGTTTATTGTACATATTCCAATCTCTGCCTTCCTCTCTGCAGCTTCCACTAGTACCATGGAAGTTATTTGCTGATGTCTTTAAAGGAGCGGTCTTACCTATGTTGTGGTACACCTCGCCGATGTGAATAGAACCACCAGAGCTATAATCCAGTCGCACTAAAATTAGCAGAGTACCACGAGTAATCAGTGGCACATAGTGAAAGTTCTCCAGACAACATCCAATGAAGAGCCATATGTTTCAGCGGGCCTCATACCGTAGCCAAATCTAAAGACACCCAACACAATAGAGATCACCATAGAGTACAGAAGCTGGTCACACCCGGCAGACTTTCCACGAGTAATATGACCTATCCTATTAAAACATACACGGGTGGAGGTAAATCAAACGAAAGAGTGGTTTCATGGATGCCAACATTTGTAAATAAGATGCTTGCTCACAAATTAGAATTAATCTTAGATAATGAATCCTCAAATAACCGAGCAAAACAATTTGTCATTCTAAATGCAAATGAGTCAACGAAAAATCTATCGAATGCTGAATAAGTTGCAGTAATCCATCTCGACAAACGGATAACACTGGATTCGTAACGAAATATGAAGAATCATGATTTCTTTATTGAAAAAAATACGAAGCAAAATTAGATTGCAGATACAGACTGGCAAGTAGATTTCCGATGGACTGAAATTCATACAGGCGTGTGGGACAATGAAGCAACTGATAATGTAACCAAGCGAGTAGTCTATTCACGAACACCAGTAAGCTACAGGAAGATGCCTATATGTGCAATAAGGAAAAAAACCAAGAGGACAGTTTAAAAAGAGATGGGAGATTGTATGGCACCTAACTAAAAGCGGGGGAAATTCTAAATCGTATTTTCCTAAGATCCGCCAAAATATAACGATTAAGCTACCACTGTCTCCGAACATTATAACCGTGTTAACAGCTTATGGCAAACTGAAGACCTATTATAAACGGTTCTGACTGATGATGCACTGAGTATATTTAATAGGTGAAACCACACTTTTGACCACTTGCTTTTAGCCTACAGAAAGCAAACAACTGAGAAAGAAGGAGGACGGCCTCTCAATGAACCTGACTAAGTTCGTAAATTCAAAACAGACTTTTTACAACTTATCCAATAAGATTTTCAGTAATACACATACCCTGAAGAATCTTGATGTATGCTTGAAGGCTAACAAATATGTAATCATAATTCAAGATAATGTACATGTATATAAAAATTTGATACTTCCTTAAATGGAAAAGTCTGTATACATTTCCAGAATGAATTTTCACTCTGCAGCGGATTGTGCGCTGATTTGAAAGGTAGGAGACAATGTACTGGCGGAAGTGAAGCTGTGAGGAGCGGTCGTGAGTCGTGCATGGGTAGCTCAGTCGGTAGAGCACTTGCCCGCGAAAGGCAAAGGCCCGGAGTTGGAGTCTCGGTCCGGCACAAAGTTTTCTGTATATATTGTTATTTTGTATTTGGAAAGAACTGTACCTGATGTCATTGTATTAGTTCTATTGTCTTTGTAAATCAAAAATTATACAAACAACATTTCAAGTCAGACTTCACACAAGTAATATTACAATGTAATGGAGGGTAATAAAATAAATAAACATTAATTAGTCCTATCAATATGTCTCTTCTTCTAGCCAGAGTTTTTCACACGTCCTTTCTTCGCCGACTCTGCGGAGAACCTTCTAATTCCCTGCCAGTCTCGATAATTTTCAATGTCTTTCTGTACTCGTGTAGTTTTTTTTGTCATCAGTCTACTGACTGGTTTGATGCGGCCCGCCACGAATTCCTTTCCTGTGCTAACCTCTTCATCTCAGAGTAGCACTTGCAACCTACGTCCTCAATTATTTGCTTGACGTATTCCAATCTCTGTCTTCCTCTACAGTTTTTGCCCTCTACAGCTCCCTCTAGTGCCATGGAAGTCATTCCCTCATGTCTTAGCAGATGTCCTATCATCCTGTCCCTTCTCCTTATCAGTGTTTTCCACGTATTCCTTTCCTCTCCGATTCCGCGTAGAACCTCCTCATTCCTTACCTTATCAGTCCACCTAATTTTCAACAATCGTCTATAGCACCACATCTCAAATGCTTCGATTCTCTTCTGTTCCGGTTTTCCCACAGTCCATGTTTCACTACCATACAATGCTGTACTCCAGACGTACATCCTCAGAAATTTCTTCCTCAAATTAAGGCCGGTACTTGATATTAGTAGACTTCTCTTGGCCAGAAATGCCTTTTTTGCCATAGCGAGTCTGCTTTTGATGTCCTCCTTGCTCCGTCCGTCATTGTTTATTTTACTGCCTAGGTAGCAGAATTCCTTAACTTCATTGACTTCGTGACCAACAATCCTGATATTAAGCTTCTCGCTGTTCTCATTCCTGATACTTCTCATTACTTGCATTTTTTTCGGTTTACACTTAGTCCATATTCTGTAATCATTAGACTCTTCATCCCATTCAGTAGATCATGTAATTCTTCTTTACTTTCACTGAGGATAGCAATGTCATCAGCGAATCGTATCATTGATATCCTTTCACCTTGTATTTTAATTCCACTCCTGAACCTTTCTTTTATTTCCATCATTGCTTCCTCGATGTACAGATTGAAGAGTAGGGGCGAAAGGCTACAGCCTTGTCTTACTCCCTTCTTAATACGAGCACTTCGTTCTTGATCGTCCACTCTTATTATTTCTTCTTGGTTGTTGTACATATTGTATATGACCCGTCTCTCCCTATAGCTTACCCCTACTTTTTTCAGAATCTCGAACAGCTTGCACCATTTTATATTGTCGAACGCTTTTTCCAGATCGACAAATCCTATGAAAGTGTCTTGATTTTTCTTTAGCCTTGCTTCCATTATTAGCCGTAACGTCAGAATTGCCTCTCTCGTCCCTTTACTTTTCCTAAAGCCAAACTGATCGTCACCTAGCACATTCTCAATTTTCTTTTCCATTCTTCTGTATATTATTCTTGTAAGCAGCTTCGATGCATGAGCTGTTAAGCTGATTGTGCGATAATTCTCGCACTTGTCAGCTCTTGCCGTCTTCGGAATTGTGTAGATGATGCTTTTCCGAAAGTCAGATGGTATATCGCCAGACTCATATATTCTACACACCAACGTGAATAGTCGTTTTGTTGCCACTTCCCCCAATGATTTTAGAAGTTCTGATGGAATGTTATCTATCCCTTCTGCCTTATTTGACCTTAAGTCCTCCAAAGCTCTTTTAAATTCCGATTCTAATACTGGATCCCCATCTCTTCTAAATCGACTCCTGTTTCTTCTTCTATCACATCAGACAAATCTCCACCCTCATAGAGGCTAACAATGTATTCTTTCCACCTATCTGCTCTCTCCTCTGCATTAAACAGTGAAATTCCCGTTGCACTCTTAATGTTACCACCGTTGCTTTTAATGTCACCAAAGGCTGTTTTGACTTTCCTGTATGCTGAGTCTGTCCTTCCGACAATCATATCTTTTTCGATGTCTTCACATTTTTCCTGCAGCCGTTTCGTCTTAGCTTCCCTGCACTTCCTATTTACTTCATTCCTCAGTGACTTGTATTTCTGTATTCCTGATTTTCCCGGAACATGTTTGTACTTCCTCCTTTCATCAATCAACTGAAGTATTTCTTCTGTTACCCTTGGTTTCTTCGCAGCTACCTAATTTGTACCTATGTTTTCCTTCCCAACTTCTGTGATGGCCCTTTTTAGAGATGTCCATTCCTCTTCAACTGTACTGCCTACTGCGCTATTCCTTATTGCTGTATCTATAGCGTTAGAGAACTTCAAACGTATCTCGTCATTCCTTAGTACTTCCGTATCCCAATTCTTTGCGTATTGATTCTTCCTGACTAATGTCTTGAACTTCAGCCTACTCTTCATCACTACTATATTGTGATCTGAGTCTGTATCTGCTCCTGGGTACGCCTTACAATCCAGTATCTGATTTCGGAATCTCTGTCTGACCATGATGTAATCTAATTGAAATCTTCCCGTATCTCCCGGCCTTTTCCAAGTATACCTCGTCCTCTTGTGGTTCTTGAACAGGGTATTCGCTATTACTAGCTGAAACTTGTTACAGAACTCAATTAATCTTTCTCCTCTTTCATTCCTTGTCCCAAGCCCATATTCTCCTGTAACCTTTTCTTCTACTCCTTCCTCTACAACTGCATTCCAGTCGCCCATGACTATTAGATTTTCGTCCCCCTTCACATACTGCATTACCCTTTCAATATCCTCATACACTTTCTCTATCTGTTCATCTTCAGCTTGCGACGTCGGCATGTATACCTGGACTATCGTTGTCGGTGTTGGTCTGCTGTCGATTCTGATTAGAACAACCCGGTCACTGAACCGTTCACAGTAACACACCCTCTGCCCTACCTTCCTATTCATAACGAATCCTACACCTGTTATACCATTTTCTGCTGCTGTTGATATTACCTGATACTCATCTGACCAGAAATCCTTGTCTTCCTTCCACTTCACTTCACTGACCCCTACTATATCTAGATTGAGCCTTTGCATTTCCCTTTTAAGATTTTCTAGTTTCCCTACCACGTTCAAGCTTCTGACATTCCACGCCCCGACTCGTAGAACGTTATCCTTTCGTAGATTATTCAATCTTTTTCTCATGGTAACCTCCCCCTTGGCAGTCCCCTCCCGGAGATCCGAATGTGGGACTATTCCGGAATCTTTTTCCAATGGAGAGATCATCATGACACTTGTTCAAATACAGGCCACATGTCCTGTGGATACACGTTACGTGTCTTCAACGCAGTGGTTTCCATTGCCTTCTGCATCCTCATGTCGTTGATCATTGCCGATTCTTCCGCCTTTAGGGGCAATTTCCCACCCCTAGGACAAGCTGAGTGCCCTGAACCTCTATCCGCTCCTCTTTGACAAGGCCGTTGGCAGAATGAGGCTGACTTCTTATGCCGGAAGTCTTCGGTCGCCAATGCTCATTATTTATCAAAATTCATGCAGTGGCGGGGATCGAACCCGGGACCAAATACGTTTTGATTATGAATCAAAGAAGCTACCCCTAGACCACGGATTGACTCGTGTAGTATGACATCCCAAAAGCTTCTATTATCCCCTTTTCCGCTGTTCCCATAGTCCACTCATGGTAGTGCTAGCCAGCCACTAAGGAAGTGTGAAAGGGCCACTGCGGATCACTATATACGTATAAAATGGGTGTAAGAAAACGACTCCGACAAACTTATAGTGTTTCTTTAAGAATAAACTATGGATAAGATCACGTGTCCGGCAACGTCATCCAACGATACTACAGAGCGCCGAAGCTACTTATTAGTCACGCATTATCTGCGAGTGGAGTAGAGAAGTGTTGAGGTATGAGGTGGAGGGGAGGGGAGCTGGATGAATCTGGTACGTCATATCCCGTCAGTCGTACACCGCCAGGTTGACGCGGTCTGCAGATGTATATTTAGATATAAATGTAGATTTAGGAGTAGGAAGGCTATAGGGTACCCTTAAATTTCCACTATTGCTTCAAAAAAATTGTAACTTGAGTGTTGTTAAACATGACTGTAAAACGTTTAATTGCACACTTATTGTTTTTCCGTTGTCATTTCTTGCAGATCTCATCTGACGAGCGTCAGAAAGGTACAATATATCATCTCGTAGGCAGAATCCAAATCTGTGACAACTGCGCTGTAGAATTACCGACGCCAGTATGGGAGGCCCCCCCATGAACCATGGACCTTGCCGTTGGTGGGGAGGCTTGCGTGCCTCAGCGATACAGATGGCCGTACCGTAGGTGCAACCACAACGGAGGGGTATCTGTTGAGAGGCCAGACAAACATGTGGTTCCTGAAGAGGGGCAGCAGCCTTTTCAGTAGTTGCAGGGGCAACAGTCTGGATGATTGACTGATCTGGCCTTGTAACATTAACCAAAACGGCCTTGTTGTGCTGGTACTGCGAACGGCTGAAAGCAAGGGGAAACTACAGCCTTAATTTTTCCCGAGGACATGCAGCTCTACTGTATGATTAAATGATGATGGCGTCCTCTTGGGTAAAATATTCCGGAGGTAAAATAGTCCCCCATTCGGATCTCCGGGCGGGGACTACTCAGGAGGACGTCGTTATCAGGAGAAAGAAAACTGGCGTTCTGCGGATCGGAGCGTGGAATGTCAGATCCCTTAATCGGGCAGGTAGGTTAGAAAATTTAAAAAGGGAAATGGATAGGTTAAAGTTAGATATAGTGGGAATTAGTGAAGTTCGGTGGCAGGAGCAACAAGACTTTTGGTCAGGTGATTACAGGGTTATAAATACAAAATCAAATAGGAGTAATGCAGGAGTAGGTTTAATAATGAATAAAAAAATAGGAGTTCGGGTTAGCTACTACAAACAGCATAGTGAACGCATTATTGTGGCCAAGATAGACACAAAGCCCATGCCTACTACAGTAGTACAAGTTTATATGCCAACTAGCTCTGCAGATGATGAAGAAATAGATGAAATGTATGAAGAGATAAAAGAAATTATTCAGGTAGTGAAGGGAGACGAAAATTTAATAGTCATGGGTGACTGGAATTCGTCAGTAGGAAAAGAGAGAGAAGGAAACATAGTAGGTGAATATGGATTGGGGGGAATGAATGAAAGAGGAAGCCGCCTTGTAGAATTTTGCACAGAGCATAAATTAATCATAGCCAACACTTGGTTCAAGAATCATAAAAGAAGGCTGTGTACCTGGAAGAATCCTGGAGATACTAAAAGGTATCAGATAGATTATATAATGGTAAGACAGAGATTTAGGAACCAGGTTTTAAATTGTAAGACATTTCCTGGGGCAGATGTGGATTCTGACCACAATCTATTGGTTATGAACTGCTGATTGAAACTGAAGAAACTGCAAAAAGGTGGGAATTTAAGGAGATGGGACCTGGATAAACTGAAAGAACCAGAGGTTGTAGAGAGTTTCAGGGAGAGCATAAGGGAACAATTGACAGGAATGGGGGAAAGAACTACAGTAGAAGAAGAATGGGTAGCTCTGAGGGATGAAGTAGTGAAGAGGATCAAGTAGGTAAAAAGACGAGGGCTAATAGAAATCCTTGGGTAACAGAAGAAATATTGAATTTAATTGATGAAAGGAGAAAATATAAAAATGCAGTAAATGAAGCAGGCAAAAAGGAATACAAACGTCTCAAAAATGATATCGACAGGAAGTGCAAAATGGCTAAGCAGGGATGGCTAGAGGACAAATGTAAGGATGTAGAGGCTTGTCTCACTAGCGGTAAGATAGATACTGCCTACAGGAAAATTAAAGAGACCTTTGGAGAGAAGAGAACCACTTGTATGAATATCAAGAGCTCAGATGCCAACCCAGTTCTAAGCAAAGAAGGGAAGGCAGGAAGGTGGAAGGAGTATATAGAGGGTTTATACAAGGGCGATGTACTTGAGGACAATATTATGGAAATGGAAGACGATGTAGATGAAGATGAAATGGGAGATAAGATACTGCGTGAAGAGTTTGACAGAGCACTGAAAGACCTGAGTCGAAACAAGGCCCCGGGAGTAGACAACATTCCACTTGAACTACTGATGGCCTCGGGAGAGCCAGTCATGACGAAACTCTACCATCTGGTGAGCAAGATGTATGAGACAGGCGAAATACCCTCAGACTTCAAGAAGAATAAAATAATTCCAATCCCAAAGAAAGCAGGTGTTGACAGATGTGAAAATTACCGAACTATCAGTTTAATAAGTCACAGCTGCAAAATACTAACGCGAATTCTTTACAGACGAATGGAAAAACTGGTAGAAGCCGACCTCGGGGAAGATCAGTTTGGATTCCGTAGAAATGTTGGAACACGTGAGGCAATACTGACCTTACGACTTATCTTAGAAGAAAGATTAAGAAAAGGCAAACCTACGTTTCTAGCATTTGTAGACTTAGAGAAAGCTTTTGACAATGTTAACTGGAATACTCTCTTTCAAATTCTGAAGGTGGCAGGGGTAAAATACAGGGAGCGAAAGGCTATTTACAATTTGTACAGAAACCAGATGGCAGTTATAAGATTCGAGTGGCATGAAAGGGAAGCAGTGGTTGGGAAAGGAGTAAGACAGAGTTGTAGCCTCTCCCCGATGTTATTCAATCTTTATATTGAGCAAGCAGTAAAGGAAACAAAAGAAAAATTCGGAGTAGGTATTAAAATTCATGGAGAAGAAGTAAAAACTTTGAGGTTAGCCGATGACATTGTAATTCTGTCAGACACAGCAAAGGACTTGGAAGAGCCGTTGAACGGAATGGACAGTGTCTTGAAAGGAGGATATAAGATGAACATCAACAAAAGCAAAACGAGGATAATGGAATGTAGTCAAATTAAGTCGGGTGATGCTGAGGGAATAAGATTAGGAAATGAGACACTTAAAGTAGTAAAGGAGTTTTTCTATTTAGGGAGTAAAAAAACTGATGATGGTGAAGTAGAGAGGATATAAAATGTAGACTGGCAATGGCAAGGAAAGCGTTTCTCAAAAAGAGGAATTTGTTAACATCGAGTATAGATTTAAGTGTCAGGAAGTCGTTTCTGAAAGTATTTGTATGGAGTGTAGCCATGTATGGAAGTGAAACATGGACTATAACTAGTTTGGACAAGAAGAGAATAGAAGCTTTCGAAATGTGGTGCTACAGAAGAATGCTGAAGATAAGGTGGGTAGATCACGTAACTAATGAAGAGGTATTGAATAGGATTGGGGAGAAGAGAAGTTTGTGGCACAACTTGACTAGAAGAAGGGATCGGTTGGTAGGACATGTTTTGAGGCATCAAGGGATCACAAATTTAGCATTGGAGGGCAGTGTGGAGGGTAAAAATCGTAGAGGGAGACCAAGAGATGAATACACTAAGCAGATTCAGAAGGATGTAGGTTGCAGTAGATACTGGGAGATGAAGACGCTTGCACAGGATAGAGTAGCATGGAGAGCTGCATCAAACCAGTCTCAGGACTGAAGACCACAACAACAACAACAACAGTATGGGAGGGCAGCAGCGGCAAAAGAAACATGTTGAGGTGGATCAAAAACTATAAAGAGGCAGCCAGTGTCAAAGACCTTCCTCGAAGTGGACGTCCCCCCGTGTCTCAAGCACGTGTTGACACAGTGCAAGCAGCACTCCAACATGGACCCCATGGGTGATAGGGCGTGGTGATATTACTTTGGACAGCATGTAGAAATTTCAGCCAAACTTTCGGCACCTATGACTATACAAGTGTCCTAGGAGGAATGGTGGCCAACATTCAGGGATATGAGAGTCACATCATTCTAAGCAAAAAAAATTACAGTAAATGTGGGCTCTAAAATGTATAATTTAAGAGCTGTGAGCATTTGTTCATCCTGTATTGAGCAATTGCTGATAGCTTATAAGACATGTATTTTAGACTACAAGTTTACTAGACAGTTTTTTCTTATTTTGGTCCATACTACATGCTCCCAAAATGTGGAAAGCGAGCAGCTTGCAGTAGAAGAGATATTTTTGATAGTATCAGAGGTGAAGAAGTACTCATGGCTCTTTAGGTATGCCTTCCGGAGACCATGTTTACTAGACTTTTTGGCTTCGAATGGTCATTTCTGTCATATCCCTGAATGTTGACCATACCTTCTGGGACACCCTGTATAGGAACAAATACTGTAAGAGCACTGCTAGGGATGAGGTTGATTGTATAAGAGGGGGGGGGGGGGAGGAGGCATGGTTTCTAAGAATACCGCTTTGCGGCGAATGGAGAAATTTCAGCGAAACTTGGTATGAAGTAAAACGTACTATGGGGTAAGTTACCCTTAGCATCACTGAGAAAGGGGTGGAAGGGATTGGAAGACGAAGGGAGTCACAAGTGAAAATGAAAACGACCGAAGTTTCTGTCGAATCCATAATATACATCTTCATACTCTGATTAACGAAAGTGGAATTGGAATAAAGGAAGGGTAATATAATTGTGGAATGCACCAGGCACTTTGAATCACAGTTGGTACACACTACTTGGATGGACAAGCAGAGAGATGTCATTAAGTTTCTTTTGGCGGAAAACCAGAGAGCATCGCAGATATTCATAGGTGGCTGCAGAATGTGAGTCGTTGGGCGAGGAGTCTGTCATCATCGCAACAAGGCCGCGTGAACCTGTCAGATCTCCCGCGTGTCGGCCGGCCGCACACGGCTGTGACTCCTGTAATGTTGGAACGTCCGGGTACTCTCATTCGAGGTGATCGACGGATCACAATCAGGCGCCTCGCTGATCAACTGGATGTCTCTGTTGGAAGTGCTGACACACTCGTCAACCATCTGGGGTACTCAGAGGTGTGTGCCTGGTGGGCTCTTCGCCGCCTAACTCTAAGAGGGTGGTTATTGATCCAGCAAGACGTCGGCTTCGAAATCGATCAGTAGAGTGGTACCATGCAGGCGTACAAGCCCTCACCATAAGGTTGGGTCAAGCCGTCGCACTGAATGGAGATTATATCGAAAAACAGGGTTTTGTAGCCAAAAGAGTGGTGAATAGTATGGTGTATTGGAATCCAGAATAAAACCGATCTGCTTTCAGAAAAAAAAAGATGTGTTCCATTACTTACTGAAGCCCAACGTACTTTTACGAATTCGTCTGGAGCGTGTAGAATTGTGAACATCCTCGAACATGCACCGCACTACATACAGCCTTCGCCCGAAATGATTTGTGGGGTGAAGTGGCGTTTCTGAAACACTTGTCGTGAAAGATAAAGAAGAGCGGCTAGCAGGAGAATAAAAAATTAGTTTACTACTGAAAGCAGTTTATTTCCGTTGCGCGTGTGTCGCTGCCAGGAATACGGCGGGCAGAGCAAAGTCCGGCCGTGACCCCCGGGTCGTGTTTCGCGGGCACACGCGTCCGGCACGCGTCTGCCTGTACCGGGGGCCTTCGTGCGCCGCTTTGCGAACCTTGCCCGGCTAAAGAAAGCCGCCGTCAAGGACGGATTTGGCTAATTCCGTCTGTGTTTGGGTCCCGCCTGGCTCTGTTTGCTCCGCACGCCACAGCCGCTGATTTACGCCGTCACCAGGCACGGCTGCCAGGACCCTCGAGAAGGGCGCACCAGTACTGTGCTGCGAGGCTGCTCCTGGAGAGGAGTAACCCGAAAAATACACTCATTGCCCAAATAATGGACTGATGTACACTAATAAGCCAAAACATTATGACCACTGCCCACCGCGACGTTGAATGCCTCCTGGTGGCGTTGCGGGCACGTGACACGCTAACAAAAGCATGTAACCGGAGCAGACACAGACTGGGAATCACACTGAGCCGTGGTAAAATTTGCTGTTTTGAAGAACGCACCGCAGCGTGTAGTGTAAAGCAGTCGCCTTCCGTTTCTGGCTGTGGCGCCGTTGTGGCAATCGCAGCTTTGGTGTCTCCATCTGGTGTGAAAGGGGAAAGGTTGCTTGTTCACGTGCATGTAAGGGGTGCTACGAGCTCGTCAAAGGAGTCGGAGGCAGTTGGTCAGCAAGTCAGTCTGTAAGTCGAGGCGAGTCTAGTCAGTTGGTCAGCCGGCTCAGTGTGGGGCAGTCAGTGTCTGTCTGTGGTCCGGAGAGCTAGTATGTGTTAGGCCGCCAGTCTGCTCGAGTTTGCTCACAAGGGAACCTCCCCATCGCACCCCCCTCAGATTTAGTTATAAGTTGGCACAGTGGATAGGCCTTGAAAAACTGAAGACAGATCAGTCGAGAAAACAGGAAGAAGTTGTGTGGAACTATCAAAAAAATAAGCAAAATATACAAACTGATTAGTCCATGTGCAAGATACGCAACATCAAGGACAGTCTGAGCTCAGGAGCGCCGTCGTCCCGTGGTTAGCGTGAGCAGCTGCGGATCTAGAGGTCCTTGGTTCAAGTCTTCCCTCGAGTGAAGAGTTTAATTTTTTATTTTCAGACAATTATCAAAGTTCAGGCACTCACACATAATCAACTCCGCTTTCCAAAATTCCAGGTCATGTTCAGATTTGCTAGGACATATGCAGGATTTGACGGTCTACACACGGAAACTTTTGAAAACGTTAAAAACATATGTTTTGACAGAGCACAGGGAAAACTGTGCGACTGTGAAACTGTTGCATTCATTTGTTGTAGTTTATGTGACAAACTCTTATGTTTTCGTCACTTTTTTGGGAGTGATTATCACATCCACAAGAAAACCTAAACCGGGCAAGGTAGAAGAATCTTTTTGCCCATTCGCCAAGTGTACAAGTTAGGTGGGTCGACAACATATTCCTGTCATGTGACGCACATGCCGTCACCAGTGTCGTATAGAATATATCAGACGCGTTTTCCTGTGGAGGAATCGGTTGATCTACGACCTCGCGATCAAATGTTTTCGGTTCCCATTGGAGAGGCACGTCCTTTCGTCTACTAATCGCACGGTTTTGCGGTGCGGTCGCAAAACACAGGCACTAAACTTATTACAGTGAACAGAGACGTCAATGAACGAACGGACAGATCATAACTTTGCTGCGAAAATAAAGAAATTAAACTTTTCACTCCAGGGAAGACCTGAACCAAGGACCTTTAGTTCTACAGCTGCTCACGTTAACCACGGGACCACGACGCTCCTGAGCTCTGACTATCCTTGATGTTGCTTATCTTGCCCATGGACTACTCAGTTTGTATATTTTGCTTATTTTTTTCATAGTTCCACACAACTTCTTCCTGTTTTCTCGATTGATCTGTGTTCAGTTTTTCAAGGCCTATCCACTGTGCCAACTTATAACTAAATCTGAGGGAGGTGCGGTGGGGAGGTTCCCTTGTCAGGCAATGGGCATTGGCGGTTGGATCGATCGGTTGGTCGGTCGCGCACTGGGACACAAGATGACTTGTCCGCCCGGAGCGTCGGCGCATGTGAGGTCCCCACGTGAGTCCAGTGGGCGCGCCGTATAGCGAGGCGTAGTGGCTTCGCGGCCGACACGAGAGCAACAGGAGTCAACTCACGACATCCGTCTGGCCGGGCCGAGCTGCGACGGCGCGAAACGGGAGATCGGCGTGCCTACCTGCGTCCGTTGAAGCGACTTGCAGCGGACGGTTCGGGAGAGCGTTTCGGGGCTGCTGCGCCAGGTCTTTGCCAGAAATCGCAGTTATTAGAAGTTAAGAGATTAGTGATATGTTGTTTCAGTTACTTGTTAAATCCTACTTGTGTTCTTGGTCAGTCTTTCGTCCCCAGCTTGCTCGTCTGTCTCTCGTCCGCATTTTTTAGGCAGTTAGTACCTGTCTGTCTGTCTGTCGGTCTGCCGTACGTTAATAGCTGCCTCTGTCATGTTTGTCTGATACGGTGTTAACGAATTTATTGCTTAAAGGCCGAATTCTTGAAATATGTTTTTATCTTGCCTATCGTCTTGCGAGGTGGTATATGTGTAATGTAGAGCATGTTGTACATTTTATGTAAGTCTGCATTTTATGGGTTTTATTTAACTAGTCATTTTAGGTTATAAGGTTGCCACCCTTCCACCGTAAGAGTCCTTTAAAAACGCACTTTTGGTGGCAAATAATTTGAGTGTTGTACCATTTCCATCCCTCTTACGGGTTGCATAGTTTACGTGTTTGTGTGAGTTGTTAAAAATTTTTTAGTTTAAAGTAATCTGGTGTGTTGCTGATTTGCACCAGTGTACTCTTTCAGAGGTTGTTGTGAGCGGTCGTGACTACGGCCGTGTTGAAAGGGAGCGGCAAGCTTCTCAGCCCGAAGGCTCATACTGTTAATACTGTTCTTTCTGCCTCTAAATAAAATTGTAACTTGATATTTCGAGGGTGCTTTTCTGCTTATAATTTTAAATCTGTTTTTGAAAAGCTTTTAGGAATAAAATTCACATTTGTTAAAAGTAATTTCATTTTCCATCTGTTACTTCCTGGTAACTACTTCCACGCTCACCTAGTGTGATTAAATGTGTTAATGTTCTTGATGAATCGCTAGCAAATAGAGTAAATTCTTAAGAGAAAGTTTTGAAGGTAAATTCACGGCTCACACACAAGCGCAGATATGGGCTAAAAATGGGGAAATCGAGTGAGATAAGCGACGAAGGGCAGACTATTATCACACAGATCCTCTGAACTAGTATCTCGAAAACGGCGAAGCTGATCGAATTTATACATACCACTGTCGTGTACATCTACTGAAAGGACAGTGAAACCACCACCAGGCGCTAAACGGTTGGATCTCCAAGACTTCTCAGAGAACGTGGGGTTCGCAGGCTTGTCTGCTCTGTCAAGTAGGATAGATGGTGACCTGTAGCATCTCTGCCAAAAAGCACAATCCTCGTGCGCTCACAACTGTTTCAGTTGTTGAACATGGAGCTCCATAGCAGACCACCCCTACGTGTTCACATGTTGACCCAACCAGATCGTCATTTACGATTGCAGAGAGCACGGGACCATCGGGATTCGATGGTCGACCAATGAAAACGTGTCGGCTCTTTGGGTCAATCATTTTTGCTACACTAGGTCATTGACCGTCTCCACAAATACCGTCATCGACAGCGGCTCGAAACGTGCGGCGCGCCACGGACGCAGGCTGATGGGAGCAGTATTACGCTATGGAAGACATTCTCCTGCGCTTGCATGGGACCTGTGATAGTAAACGAAGACACACTGATAGCTGCGAACCACTTGCATCCCTTCGTGCTAGATGTCTTCCCGAACAGCTCTGTCATCGTTCAGCAGCGGTTTCATAAGCATTTTGGTGAACTCACATTGATGCCTCTGCGACCAAATTCGCCTGATGTAAATCCTGATGTAAATGAAACCAATCTGGATCGCTATTGGGCGCCATCACCGCTTATGCAACTCAACGGCCCGTTATTTACGAGAGATACATAGCTGTGCGTAGACACGTAATGCCACAAACCTCCACAAACCTACAAACATACTGTCGGATCCCTGAAAGGCAGAAGCAGTAATATATTTCATTCCAAAGCCGGACAAGCAAGCTATTAAGCAGGTGGTCATACTGTTTTGGCTGATCAATGTAAATGTTTCACATATTACCGGGTACGTACCGGCTAATTATAGCTAAAGTGCACCCACTCATCTAGTTCCAGCGTGGGCTGCAATTATCGTACAGCGGCGAAACGTGTTAGATATGCTAATGCATTAATGCGGAACCGATTTACACTGGAACAAAATTAGTTCCAGTTATGGCAGCCGGGTGCAAATCTGCCGCTGTGCATTGTTTTTATGTGGGTATGACACCCAGGCTGTCATTTGACAAGCCATAACGTAAGTGAACAGCGTGATGAGAACAGAGACCGTGCACTCTTAGTGAAACTTTTCTATGTGAACGGCAGCAATTAAGTGTATGAAACGTCCGCTTAGAAAAATTATACATGACTGTGCTTAAACTGACACACAATATTTTTAGCGCAACGCAATCTGACTTTCATTAATCCCTACAAAAGAATGGCCCTGACTAACATTAACCTATACCTTTCACAAATCACTTACCTCACAAAAATCTTTGTTACTCGAACTACTGCAATACAGCGAGCGCCACTACTGCCAGCTAAATAAAAGATTCAAACTACTGAAGGCACTAACTACTGATAGGCATAGTTAGCAAATGAAAGATTTTGATAGAGAACAAACAATGTATTTACCTTAATAGTGTTCAAAAGTCATTATATATATATCAGTTCATGATATCCAGTCTTACAAATTTACTGTCTCTGTCCAGATCATCCGCTCTCAAAACTCCGCCATCTCACTCCCCACATCCACCACTGCTGGCGGCTCACCTCCAACTGCGCAACGCTACGCGCTGTTCACATCCAGCTGCCCAACACTACAATGGCAGACAACAATGCAAACTAGCCACAGACTGCACACAGCACAGCCAGTGATTTTCATACAGAGCGCTACGTGGCGTTACCAATAAGAAAACCTAAACAGCCTACTTACAAGTGCTGTATTGAGACAGTGCACCTGTGGTCTAGGGGTAGTGTCTTTGATTAGTAATCAAAACGTCCTCGGTCCTCGGTTAGAAACCCGCCACCGCTTAAATTCTGAATAAAAATTATCAGCAATGGCGGGCGAAGACTACCGGCATAAGAAGTCACCCTCATTCAGCCAACGCCCTTGTAAGGAGGGAGGCGGAGCAGACAGAGATTCAGGGTACTCTCTTGCCCTTTGATGGGAAACCGGACTTAAAGGCGGAAGAATCAGCAATGACCAACATCATGAGGATGCAGAAAGCAATGAGAATCAGTACATTAAAGACACGAAATGTCTATCCAAAGGACGTGGGCCTGCCATCCGACCGCATGGTGAAGAGATGCCGGGGCTGGACTTCAGTTAAGTAGTTTTAATTCGACATGCTACCACGGTACAATAGGTTTAAATTTTAGTGTTGACTGTGGCTTACTCTGGAATAGTGTAGTAATCTTATGTTTATGAAGAAGGCTAGATTAATTTAGCCGAAACCTGGTAAAGACCAGAAAATTTGCGCAACTGAGGCTGATTCTTCAAAATATTAGTCTATCACTGTTGCTGACTGGGCTGCAATATGCTAAAAATTCTTATGCTAAAAATTCACGGGTGAGTTTGTCGTGGCACCCGGAAGAGAACGGCATCGTATTCCGGTGGAAATCATTGGTTGCTGTATCTGTAACTGACCATGCAACACGTACCCCGGATAGTGCGAGTGCTCGTGTAGCGTCACTAGAATTGTCCGTTTAATGATCAACAGTACGGAATGTTTTGCAGTCTGTTTTACGCTGGTAACCGTACAAGATGCAGACAGTGCAGCAGTCGAAACCTGATGATCTACAGCAGGGCTTAACAACTGGCCGGTTTTGAGCGCGAGTACTCGCGTCTGCTTAGGCACGTGCTCGCGAACAGGTGCAAGGTCGCGGAGTAGGGAGGGAGGGGAGGGAGGGGAAATGCGCGCGCACGTTTGAATGTGATCTCGCGTTCTTAGCAGATTTAACTAGCCGTCTGAATGCTTTGAACATTTTACTACAAGGTAAAGATCTGCTAATTACTCATTTCATAGATCGAATGCGAGCTTTTAAAATGAAATTGACACTTTGGGTGAGTCAGCTGGAAACAGGAAACCTAGCTCATTTTCCTAAATTATCATCCATGCAAGATGTTCACAAAGACTGTGAACGTTATTCACATAGTTTAGCTGATCGGCGCTTTCAAGATCTGACAGCACTAGACAGTGATTTTGTTCTGTTCTCTCCATATTCAGCGAATATTTAAGAGATTCGTCCTGAGCTGCAGCAAGAAATTATTGACCTGCAGTGTGACAGAGAATACAGAGACAAATTTCAGAACAAGAAAACATTTTGGAATTCTACAGACACTTCCCTCAGGATAGATTTCCTCGTTTGCACAAACTGGCGGCTACAATAATATCAATGTTCGGTTCCATGTACGTTTGTGAACAACTGTTCTCTGCAATGAAATGTAACAAGACGCGCCTGAGAAACGCATTGTCTGATCGAAATTTAAACTGCACGCTGCGCCTAAAATGCACAAGAACAATTACTCCGAACATAGACGCAATTGTAAACGGCAAAAAGTACAAGATAACCGAGAATCCCACACTTCAGTTACACCTTTTATTGTGTAACAGTTCACAAATTAATGCGAATGTAGAGGCATACACTAAGCTAATAAAATTATGTGGCATGTGTACATTCTCCTTTATTTGTTTCATTTGTCACAGTAATAATTCGTGAGTGATATCCCTGCAGGTGGCCGCGGATTTACATTGACTGGCGGCAGCTGTTGTGTGCCCCACGTGACTTTCCCCACTCTCCGCTCTGGTCCGGTAGTGGGGGTAGCGTGCTCGCGCTGCTCCGTGCTCGCGCCTTGCTCTGCGAACACGTATGTTGTGAAGCCCTGATCTACAGCAACATTCTGAATTTGCTCTTCTGTTTCTGGCATGGATCCAAGTTGTTGGCATGTGGCCAAGCAATATTCTGTGGACCAGCGAGACGCATTTTACGCTACAGAGTGCAGTGAATACGCAAAACTGCCGAATTTAGGATACTGTTAAATAGCGTGTTGTGCACGATGAGCCAATGCACTCGCCCTACGTGAGTGTTCAGTGTGGATTCACAACCACCTTTATTCTCAGTCCGTCTTTCTTGGAATACACCCAGGGAGCCCTTGAGGTGTACCGTGATGTCTGCACCTTATCGAGATCTCCTTGTACAGCATAATATTTCTGCTTTGGAAGAACATGGCTGTTTGGAAAACCACTGTTTTCGTGTAAGATGTGGGAAACCTCATGTCGCTCGCCCAGTGAAAGATCTGCTTAATTCATCCTCCCCGAACGTGTTATCTCCAGAGGTTTTCCAGATGCATGGCTTGCGAGATCACCTGTTCTGAACCCTTGTATCTTTTGGCTCTGGAGATATATCAAAGAATGCTTTCTCTACCTGATCTGAAGGCCAGTATACAGAAACACGTCGCTCATCTCGCATTTCTCACTTGTTTGACTTTTACCACCCTAGAAGATAATGAACCTTTTTAAACCATACATGTGGCTGGTAGCTGTTTTTTATAAATTATAAACCTTTACCACCCATGTCCCGTTCCTAACGCATTACATATAGAAACAGTTGTATAGGTCTTTTTCTCATTCACAGTGCCAGATTTGCAGTTGGTGGCCAAAATTGGAACTAATTTTTTCATCATTAATTGGTTATACATCTGCTAAGTTTTGCTGCCATACAATAATTACAGGTCCCGGCGGAGGTTCAAGTCCTCCCTCGGGCATGGGTGTGTGTGTTTGTCCTTAGGATAATTTAGGTTAAGTAGTGTGTAAGCTTAGGGACTGATGACCTCTGCAGTGAAGTCCCATAAGATTTCACACAAATTTTTTTCCATAATTACAGTCCACATTAGACCTCTATGAATAGCTTATTATAACCATCTGGTATATGATTTCAGTTCCAGTCACCTGTGATGGCTAGAATGGTCACTTTTTACCTCATGATCATGTTAGGACGTCTTCCAGGGTATATATCCACACCAGACAGAATGTCCCCCTTAAAAGAGTACACTGGTCGCTTCAGAGAGCTGTAGATGGTGTAGAAATGGTACCAGGTTTTCACTGGACCAAAATCATGGCAGCGATGTCGAGTGCATGCTGCAGTTGGTTGTATGGAATCAACATAGTAACATGAATAGATGTGGAAACGTGAGAGAATGGCAGAAAGGAACTGTCACGCTTGGATATGTCCATGACCACGTCATGAATGAAGTTGACCGATTTGTTGGTGTATCACCAAGGACTGTCTAACTTGTCTAGAAGGAATGGCGTACTATTCGCATCCATGTATCACGGTAAATGTGGTCGTAAAAATATTCTAATCGGCAGGTGCCAGAGACGAGTGTCACGCTTTAGCAGTTCCAATCAATTTACAAACCGAAAGGGAACTGCTGCTGTCAGTGAATGCACGTCCATCTCAACCAGTTTTAGAGCGAATATTGCCAAGAGAGCTGCATGAAATGGACATTTGGTGTTTGACACTACGTAAAAAGCCATGGCTCACAGTGACACATAAAGGAGAACGTCTCCGGTGGACAGAACAACACAGAAACTGATGTAGTAACTGCATGAAGCATGCAGTGTGGTTAACGAGTCACGATTTCGAATCATTTCAAGTAATGCAAGGCTTCGAATACACCGATGATTCAATAAGGTGTTTAACCTAAAATGCATGCAGGGTGTAGTTCAGTCTAGGCTTGGTTCTGGGATGTTTTGGGAGTGTTTTTGCTAACGTGATGTGATCCAAGTGCTTTATGCTAACGTGAACTCGAATAAAGGTGTTTACTGCAACAATTGCGGCGACCGAGTGCTGCCCTTTCTTGTACATCTTTTGATGACTGCACTGTGGACACTCCCATGTTCCAAGATGACAACAACCGCGTTCACTGTTCCTGGTATGACAAACAGTATCGCACGTCGTCTCTTCGCATAAATCATCTGATCTGAATCCTATAGAAGATGTCTGTGTCTGTTTTCAACATTGGGTTAAATGTAGCTATCAACATTCCCACAATTTTGAAGCTCTGCCCAACGGATTTAATCTTCTGTGACTTCAGATGAATACAGTATACTTATAAAACTTATGCATTATCTTTCTTGCTAAACTGAGACCATCACGAAGGCTAGAGGCGGTGTTATACGGTATTAATGTATCCTGGATGTGGGCGTGGTGAAGGGCAACAGAGAGTGCCGCATGCTCTCGTGCCAGAACGTTACGGGCACTTGCCAGAGTTTGAAAGGGTCATCAGTGTGTGTATGTATTCAGATATGTATGTGTCCAATATCGAGGCATGAGGGGTGTTTGGGTGTGACGTAATGCGACTGAGGGAAACCACACACATCGTGATTGTTCTGAGCGACCTATCATGATCACACCAAAGGGAGAAAAGTCCTAAACTGACCAAAGAATATCGTGTTTCCTTTACATACGCACCGGCAACCTAAGCAGAAGCCAGGCTCTTGAAACGCCATCTGTCACTACAACAGAAACAGGTTCCTTCGGAGTGAAGTGGAGTGCTGACTCCTGGCGTCACATCACTGTCAGTGGTGAATCTCGGTTCTGCACTACCCCAGACGACCATCGTCTGCGAGCATTGATCCAGTGAGGCAAGAGGACATATACTCTACAGCGTACAAAAACACACACCACAAAAGAATTATTCGAATGGAACGGAAATCAGCTGATACGATCTATATGTACAAACAAACAAAGGATTACAATTTAAGAAAAAAATTGATGATTTATTAAAGAGAAAAGGCTTCACGAAATGAGCAAGTCAAAATCACCTTGGTTCACTTCTGGCAATTATACAAGCAGCTCTTCAGTTTTGCATTGATTGACAGAGTTGTTGGATGTCCTCCTGAGGGATATTGTGTCAAGTTCTGTCCGATTGGTGCGTCATATCGTGAAAATAGCGAACTGGTTGGAGGGGACTGGCCATATTGCTCCAACCGTTCACAGTTGGGGAGACATCCAGCGATCTTTCTGGCCAAGGTAGGGTTTGGTTAGTGCGAAAACAAGCATTGGAAATCCTCATCATGTGCAGGCGGGTATTATTTTCTTGAAATGTAAGCCCATGACGGTTTGGCATGAGCGGCAACAACCGTGCCGTCGAATATCGTCAACTTATCGTTGTGCTGCGCAGATGACAACCAAAAAACTCCTGAAATGAAAAGAAATGGCGTCCCAGACCAGCACTCCTGGTTGTCAGACCATATGGCGGGCTATAGTCAGGTTGGTATCCCACCGTTGGCCAGGGCGTCTCCAGACACATCTTCCCTGATCACTGGGGCTCAATTCGAAGTGAGTCTCGTCACCGAATTTTACTCCAGTCAAACAGACTCCAGGCTGAATGTGCCCAATAGCTCTGCAGATGGGCTTGTTGGTGTACAAAGATCAATTTCAGTCGCCAAAAGGGGCGCTGTGAGCTCAATCCCCTTTCTGTGATCCGCTTATTAGTGTTCCTTGTGGTCACTGAAGCACCTGTTGCACGTCAGATCGATAATAATGAGGAATCCTGGACTCTGAGTGCCTCTCTGATGATTGTTCGGTCCTCACATTCTTTCGTCTCTCTAGGTCAACCGCTGACATCGTGTTCCGTCACGGTTCCTCCATTCCTATCGACATCGTCGCTTCGCCGACTTCTCCAACTGGCTTTATCGAGCTCAACAACTGATCCTCTCTCAAATGCCGATCTCTACATATATTGTTCATGTCCCTATCTTCGAGGCTTAGTTACTGTCCAACTCAGTACACAGAATGAACTTCGCGAAGATTTTGTGCCCTGGTATCGACATGTCCCTTGTTTACCATCCTTGCCGGCAGCGCAGTGAAATTGCCCTGCAGCATCAGACATTAATCCATTGGCAGCCAGAGCTCTTCATAGAGCGCCGGTTTCTATACAATTTTTTGTAAAAATTTGCAAATTTTTGAATTACCCCACTACCATTAATGGACTTTGCAAAACGGGAACTTTTGTTAAAGCATAAATTAAAGAAGCCTTCACGTTACATACATACATGTGTAATAAAGCTGGTTTCTGAAACACCATTTTTGGAAAATAAGTTGTAAACACTGTGCTGTTACAGTATTTGCAACATACCTAATTAAAATATCTAATCGTTCATTATTATTCTAATTATTTGATGTATATATCTTTGTAGTATGATGTCGCCGTCAACCTCTGGCGCCTGCTGCCCGGCACACCCTCCACACAGCAGTGCTCTGCAGGTTGGCGGCGCGCTACTCCCGCAGCCGACACTTCCACTTCAATATCCATCCGCTGCAGTATGGAGGGCGCCACGATCACTGCACACAGCAGGCTCCATTTCCTATCCGCGAAGCCACGTGACGCTGGCCATCCCCTGGTATGCCTGCGCCGGGCGACCTCCGTAGGACTGCCGCCTGCAACTCTCCAGCAGAGTGTGCCGCCGAGTCAACCGCCGAATAAACAGTGAGTCTCCGATTCACCACTACCGGACGAAGACAACGCCAGTGCACGACCGATCGTGACCACAACCGAGTCCCACCTTGGAGAGTAATCGATGGTGACACATTGTGTGCTTTCTCTAGCACTGTATTCATAGAGTTATTCTTATCCGAGCAGGACGATCTCTTGTGTTCTTTGGAGAAATTCAGTTTCTGTTGTTGACGTTTTCTTGTTGCTTCCTTAGAGAAATAAATTCAATAAGTCACGGCTATCTGGAAACTGTCTTCTTTGTGCATGCACCATCCCACAAGGGGGAATTCAGTTGCAATTAGATATTTTACATTTTCAACTCATTTTTAAGTTTATTGTTTCACTTATACGTAGTCTGTTAATTAAATATAATAAGTACTTTATTACTATGATACAAAATCGTTACAATAATGATAATCAATAAAGATATGTATAAAATATAACGTTTCTGTACCTACACAAAGCACACAAAATAAACTATATTTCTTCACATAGCAGACACCACGGACAAAGAAATAAAAAAAATTCAGCAGGTGTTGCCAACTGTGGCTATCGATCCCCTAAATATCCGTATTTTCACCTGTCAAATTTCAGTACTTTGTAAGGGAATTGACTATGTATTAGTCACTGCAGCTCTGTTATATTGTTTCTCAAGTGAACTGAATCTGAAAATCTTCTCACGAATTTCTTCCGACGTCGAAAGCTATATACGTTCGATGGCTGTACCTACCCCGTGAAGCCTTCTGGGATCAGCAGATGAACTTGTTCTCAAGTACGACTCTTAAAATTGTTATTTCCACCCCAGGAATCTAACAATTATACAGATTTTTCTTCTGCACTGAGAAATAAAACTTCTGTCAAATAACATGTTACGTGGTCAGACGTTAATTTACCAGATTTCGATGCCGTCACAAAAACATTTGGGGCTTCAAAAAGAGATTCTTTAACTCTCAGTTCAAATTCTCCATTAGTTTCTTTTACAGCTAAAAGCAGCTTGCCAGCTACAGAGACGGCAGGCTGAATCGTGTAACTGTGGCTAACTGATGACAGTGACTGACACCATGGATTTAGCTTTCTTTGCAGCCTGTTGGAACACGTTAGGTCCAGAGCACAACTCCAAGTTGAAACCGCTCTGATCGGAGTTGTACATATTTCATTATAAAATGACCTCGTCGAGATCATTTTCATCATTTATATAGTGTGTAGTTACGAACATTGTTTTTCCGAGATACAATTCCAGGAGCCTTTCTAAAATTCAATACCTTACGTCGAATTCTGTACGGTAACTTTAATTAAAAAGGGCGTGAGATAGTGATGTAGTCTTTTGCCCCTACTGCAAACTAATCGTTGAAGAAGCAATGATGCAAATAAAAGAAAGCTTCCGGAGTGGAACTAATATTCAAGGCGAAACAATATCAGTGATGAGATTCGCTGGTGACATTGCTGTCCTCAGTGAAAGTGAAGAAGAATTACAGGATCTGCTGATGGGAATGAACATTCTAATGATTGCAGGATATGGAGTAAACCAATGAAAGGTGAAAGTAATGAGAAATAGCAGAAATGAGAACAGCGAAAAACTTATCATCAGGACTGATTCCCGCGAAGTAGTTAAATTAAGGAAGTGTGCTGCTTAGGCAGCAAAATAACCAAAGACGGACGGAGCAAGGAGGGCATAAAAAGTAGAATAGCACTGGCAAAAAGGGCATTCCTGGCAAACAGAACTCTACTAGTATCAAACATTGGTCTTAAATTGGGAGGAAATTTTTGAAAATGGATGCTAGTGAAACATGGACTGTGGCAAAACCGGAACAGAAGAGAACAGAAGCATTGAGATGTGGTGCTACAGACGAATCTTGAAAATTATGTGAACTGATAAGGTAAGAAATGAGGAGGTTCCGTGAAGAATAAGAGATAAAAGGAATATATGGAAAACACTGACAAGAAGAAGGGTCAGAATAGTAGGGTATCTGTTAAAGACATGAGGGAACAATTTCCATGGTACTTGAGCGAGCTGTAGAGGGTAAAACTGTAGAGGGAGACAGAGATTGGAATACATTCTACAAATAACTGAGGTGCTACTCTGAGATGAAGAAGTTGGCACAGGAGAGGAATTCGATGCGGGCCTCATCAAATCACTTGTCATGGATAACCAGTCGATGATACTTCTGTAAAGACCAGCTGTGTACTACCTTCATCTTATCAGGTTTTGAACCATCATGAAGAACACACTTTTCACAACGATACAGCTGTTTCCTTGACGTAACTTTCGGATATATTTGTCATGCAATGACGAAAACGACCTTTTTTCCTTCTTTCCGTTTCTCCGAAGTTCAACTGCAGAGTTCTTATATTCGAAATTTAATTCGCCTTCTGAAGAAAGACATTGCCTGGGATGAAGGACTCTCTGAAGCGACCAGTGTACTCTTTTAAGGGAGGACATTGTGTCTGGCGTGGATATATACCCTGTAAGACGTCCTAACATGATCATGAGGTGAAAAGTGACCACTCTAGCCATAACAGGTGACTGGAACTCAAATCATTTACCAGATGGTTATAATAAGCTACTCGTAGAGGTCTAATGTGGGCTGTAATTATCGTATGTCAGCGAAACTTGGCAAATACGCTAATTCGCAAGTGTAGACATGTGTGTCTGGACTTCTGCAAGATAGGCATGGCTTACGCTACCAAAGGTGACATCCGTCTCTGGTTCAGTGGTGCCGAATATCGTACGTGTAACTTCGGTAATAGCGGCCATAGCAGTATCCATTGCAGTGTAGACTGTAATGTTCTACAAAGGCATCGTGTATTTCTCGTTGCGATGTTAGGGATTTGCCATCATCCGTGTCCACGGCATGTTCCAGGACTCTCTCTCATCTTTTGCTTTCGTTGATGATGTGACAGATCGAAGGGCGTTCTCCTATAACCCGGTCCATGCACTGACCACTGTGCCTCCGAGGCGGCGTCGCATGGCGGACAAAGTTTCGGCCTTTGCTCGTTGCCCGCCGCTTTCGGTCCGGAGAAGACACTTGTTCTGTGCATTTCCGTAGCACCGTGAAATAGAAGTCCATCGTCTGACGTCACTACACTGCCTGCTCATGACCATATGTCATCATTGCACGGTGTAGCGCGGGTTTGGCGCTATCAATCTACTAACGTGTACTCTCGAAGGCGTCGTTCGCATGATCTCCAAATATCTTCACCGCGTCTCGACAAGCTGGGTCTCTCAGGCGGGCAACGCTCATTTACCAAGGACCGCGGTTACGCCACACCTGCTACCGCAGGAGGGAGATCATACATATTAATGCGGTATGATCAGTGTGTGCTGTAAGCCGCAGTTCCGCTTCAAGGTCGTCAGCGTTAAAACTGCGTGTAATATAAATTCGGTCGAGACGACAAGTGGAATGACTCGTCGTATGGGTGTGTCCAGGACGGAGGCCATGGACATGCTCCCAGGTATCAACCAAACGCATATTTTGCACCAACATTCGTAGTTCTGGGCAGGGGGTATATCTTTCAGTGCAAGTAAACAGTTAAAATTACCGTATAGGATTAAACAGTCGGGTCGACCTTGGAAGAGAGGGCCAATTTCCTCTGCGAAGAAGCGGGAAGACTCTCGTCTCCCGTTTGTACCGGACGGTGCATAGATGTAGATGAGTCGTACATCAAGTACTGTCATTGCTAATCCCCGCAGCGACGGCAGGGACAGTACACCCTGTGCCCTAATACCTCCTTTGTGAAGTGTTTTTATGCGGCTGCCAGTTGCTGACGCGTGTGATACGTAGAATTCGTACACGTAAATGACAGAAAATTGATCGACATATACTACTTGTAGGAGGACGATGTGGATGTCCGCCGCTTGTGGCACATCTTTGAGTAAAGACATTTTAATTTGAGACCGTATGGTATTGATACTGATAGAGGCAAGCCGATATGCTTGTCTTTGTTCCGTACCACGTGTATCGGCCATGGGAGCTCACGCCGTCTGCTGTACTAACAAGTTACGAGGCTCTGGCCTGTCGCCGTAGTTGGTTATAACTTTAGGGAGACACCGCCCCGCCGTGTCGCCTGTTGCGAACGTCAGTGGTCCCCTTCATAACCATCAGCCCGGACTCTTTGGGACAAGTTTGCTTTCGGCAGGGTCTAGCCAGACCCGTCTCTCTATGTCGCCTCTTCTACTACGTTGGATTGGCATCTGACTGTTCGTAACTCTGCGTTGTCGAGCTTCTCAGGTAGTTCTTGACGTATGCTGCTGTCGAGACAGTAGTGTTTTGGACGTGAAATTTCGGTACCCTGTCTAAGGTGGCGGTGTTCCTCGGTCGTTTCTTGACTGTCTCCCTGCCTACGTACTTACAAGTCGTCCGACGCGGTGATGTTTCGTTTCTTGTGACATTTCTGGGACTACCGCTTACGCGTGTCCTTTTCTGTACCCGAATGTGGACGTGTGTGTCTCTCACCAATGTAATCTGAGACGAAGGCAGTCGTTGGTACTATCCGATTTTGGATGAACATTTCCTCTTCCGATCTCTGTGTTGCAGGTGGCGGTCGGTGCTGCTCGCTAAGGGGTGTCGCCGCCACCACCATGCTCGTGTCGTCATCCGCCGTCGTCGGCTTTTCTACTGGACTGTTCAACTGTTGAGTGACGTCAGTGTACAGTGGAATAGCTTTCCGGAACACATTTACATATGTGAGAGAGAGGGATATCGCCATAGGTGTTGCTACAGCTTCACCTGATGGTACTTGTACAATCCTTCGTTGGAAACATGCTGAGCGAACGTGGCCTTCCTGACCACAATCTGAGCAAGTCTATGGCTGACTGTTGTAAATGACTATCGCTGTGCAGAATCCAATTGTGAGATAAGACGGTACATATTTTGATAGGTCGATCCGTATCTGTCACACACCACTAAGTACTGAGTACGTGGTAAAGGTTGTCCATTTTTCTGCTATGTGACTATGCTACCATAGAACTGTAGCGTGGAAACCACGATGTCAACCGGAACCTTCAATGGTAGCTCGAACACTCTGACAGCTCGTAATCCAAGCAACGCATGATCAATAGCTAGCGCTCCGACATATCCGTCAGAATGTTTAAATTTAAGTCCATCTTTGTGGTCGCGTACGACCCAGTCACACACCATGCCATTGATCAGTTTGACGTGGACCACGCTGCTTGTGATAGAGAAGTGGATTGCGATCACATCTTGTGATTCATTTTTAATTTCTTCACATATAAGTAGTTCCACATCAGATGCCTTCGGTCGTACAAATTCTTTATTAAGCCTGATCTTGACGGTAGACTGTCGGTGCGAATGAGCCGTTCTAAATTGAAACTACTAGTGGAGACTAACACTAAGTAAACAACCTTGTGAGCGTGGAAGAGACGTATATAGAGGTCCGAGCTTCACGACTGCGGAAAGCAGTCTACGATACTGATAACAGCAGCATCGGGATTTTGTTCGGAATCGGCGGCAAAGAGTGAAAATGTGTGCCGGACTAGGAGTCGAATCCGGGAACTCTTACTTACCAGGCAGTTGTGCTAACCACTGCGTCACCCGTGACCTGGACAGAGTGTCGCAAATGCACAGACTACCTCGGCACGCTGCACGCTACCCGGACGAGTCACATTTCCACTTAGCGCCACCTATCCACAGTCCCGCCCATGTCCTCCAAACTTGCTAATTTTTATATTCCCCCTTGTAGGTCGAACGATATTGTGCATCTGCAGTGAAGGTGGTTGATTCAATGCCCATCGAGGCGAATCAGTTGTATGAGTGATTGGTGTCTGTTCTTTCGGACATGTCCAAAAAACGTTAAGAGTTTGTTAGTGGGAGAGCTTATTGTTGTCAGTACCAATTAATCACAATGAAGAAGGTAGCGCAATCCAGAGTGCTAGCTTGCATACCGGGCACAGCCAGTGTGGAAAAACAGCGCTGACGGAGTCTGTGCACTGTGCGCATTGCTGCCCTCTACATGTATGTTGTTAACATTAAACAAGAATGGATACGAAATGCCTGCTGGCACACTTCTGTTCCCTTCTCTTTAATGAGTTTCCATGGATAAATTGAGTATAAGAATACGTTTTCTACCACTGCGGTGTCCACGGGGCGGTTACTTACGCCACTGCCTGCCAGTGTTTAAAAGAGCCACACAGGTGTTACGCCAAGCGTCATTGACGGGGGATCCATCGGGCGTGTCAACTCTCACTGACCGTTACTCGTAAGACCGCCATTCTTAATTCAGAGTGAAAAGTACCTATAATGCTTCTGCCAGATGGGAATTAATGTTGAAGGAATATTTCTCAAGAAACTGACCATAGCTAATGTAAAACTTAAAATTTATATTGAAAACTTTAATTTTGTCTGGATAGTTAAGATCACTGTCCCAGGCATAGCACATGTTCCCCATTAGAAGTCACATCCCACAGTTTTAAAAGTACATTGATCACACGTACAGAACTTACCAACCAACGACACCAAACTCTTTCTTATATGAAATATTTAAAATGCACTCCCTTAGCATTGGTACAAGCATCAACCTGCCATCACACTGAATTCTGCATACATTTCTGGAGTATTTTGCCCGTTATGCACCCTTCCATAACAAGGGCACATAAACATTTTCTGTCTTGTGTAAGGATTGGATACACAAAAGTTCTCAGACGCCGTTGCAAATAAAAGTCTAGTGAATTTGTGCCCCAGAACGTGGCGGGTGGCGGGTGTTCGGTTTTCATTTTACTGCTCCTTATGCCCTGCACTTTCACAGAACATTACCAACAGATCTATTTTCGAATAATATTCCTCACTTCTTCTTCTTCCTCTTCTTCTTCTGTATCTTTCCCCAGTAGATCTAGGGGATCGGCATTATACGGGTTGTGGCGATGTTAATGACAGTTGGTGACCAGATGCCCTTTCTGAAGCAATCCCCCCCCCCCCCCCCCCGGCCCCTCTGGTAACGGGATTTAATGAACCCATGTGTCTGCGTCTAGAGTGGATCTCATGCCCAAGTGTGAGTCGAGACATGGGTACCAGTACGGTGTTTAGAAAATTGGAAGTGGTAAACCGCCTTAAAACCACGCCCAGACTGTTCAGCTCACCAGTCCTTGTCGTTAATTCGCGAGGCGGATTCTATTCCGGACAGGCTCGCTTCCCCGTTCCCACAAACGGCCCCTTAATGCACTCGGCTATTCAGGTGGGTCGGTCGTCTTCCTTACTATCTGTAGAATTTAAAGGTGTCTTAGACAGAAAGAAAACTTTTTTAATGAAATAAAAGAAAAAATAACTGTCAGACACTATTACAAATTCAACAAATTTTAAACATTGCATCGCTGTGTACCTCACACAGATTATGTCTTATATCATCTTTCTTACCTATGACTTCATACGTTAATCCCATATCAGATCGCTTTGTAGCATTTTTAACCTGTATGTCATGATACATAAAATTATAGTTTATCATGCAATTGGATGTTACCGGTTTCTTGCTGAATCGGTACCGACTGGTACTCGCAAGATTTTACAGCTACCTGAGAATGATGTACATATGCAGAATGAAGAGAAGAATGAAAATTCGTACGAAGGTTTGGATTTGAACCCGGGACTCCTGCTCACGATGCTGATGCAATAACCACTAGGCTACCGTGGCACCCTGGCCTTGGAACCAAGCTTCATTCATGACTTCAGTCCTCATACACATAATAGATGTCTGAGGCTTGAAAACGTCTCTGGAACCGCCTATTTTCAGCCAGGTTCCCCCGCTTCGTTCCAATAGAGTTGGAGAGCCTCTGCAAAGATGTTCGAGTTTAAGGGGAATACTAAGTGGGCGGAGACATGAGTGGGAATTTGGATTGACAACAGAGCCGTGTAAGGATAGTCGGCGCAGTTGTGCAGGGTTAGCGTATTAGTTAGTGCATCTGCTTCGTGATCAGGAGACCTGCCGCCCTTGGTGGAAATTTTCGTTCGCTGCGTCAGTCTGCATATATACATCTTAGACGTCTGAGACTTAAAAAGGTCTCTGGAACCATAGAGTTTCATTTGATTACTTGAGAATTAAACCTATTGTGAGAAAACAATCTACGACATAAGTGAAACTGGAGCGATTGATATCAGCTAACATGCAGTCAATAGTTGCGAAAGAACTGGTGTTTAGATAAGTGACAACTCCACCAATACTTCATGAAAAATTTCAGAAATGCTTTACGTGGTAATGGATGGTCAGGCGTTTAGTCTCCATCCTCAATCAATGGTCAGCGATCCATCGTTGTAACGTTTGCCGGCGAGATAGCTAGGGCCGCAGAGTCACGGAAGAATTATTGCTAGCATAACAGAGAAGGAATGAAACGGCTGACCTTTAGTTGGGTCGCAGAGCACAATGAGTCTATAAAAGGATGCGGAGTCGACGAATTCCTGCAGGTTTCCTTTTAAGGCACACTATGCGACGGCTACAGAGCCGTTGCAGCTTTAACGGGTACCGTTATTCGAGAGCGCTCGCTTTCTTCTTATCTGTTCTTCTTACGGTTCCATCCCACAGATTGGGGTCATTCGTCGAGTTACGTATGCTTCTAAACCGGTTACCTTCTGTTTCGGTAAATGTTAAATATTACGCACAATATTTATTCTCAAATTCTATTCGGAATTTGCCTGAAAGAGCCTCTACTCATTTCTAATCTCATCCATAGTTGTAGTGACACAACTGCATCTACATACATACTCTGCAAGCCGTCATGCGGTGGATGGCACTGAGTAACAGGTGGTTATTGACTTTCTGTTCCACTGGCGAAAGGAGCGAGGGAAAAACGGCTGTCTCTATTCTCCCGTACAAGCCCTGATTTGTCTTGTCCTCGTGGTCCTTATGCGAGATGCACGCTGCTGCAGTACAACCTATCTGCAGTCTGTCGCAAATTCCAGTTCTCTAAACTTCCTCAATAGTTCAAAAATGGCTCTAAACACTATGGGACTTAACATCTGAGGTCATCATTCCCCTAGACTTAGAACTACTTAAACCTAACTAACCTAAGGACATCACACACATCCATGCCCGAGGCAGGATTCGAACCTGCGACCGTAGCAGCAGCGCGGTTCCGGACTGAAGCGCCTAGAACCACTCGGCCACAGCGGCCGGCTCTTCAAATGTGCTTTGTGAAAAGGAAGTCTTCTTCGCTCGAGAGATTCCATTTTGAGTTCGGGGAATGTTTTCGCATTACTCAAGAATGGGTAGCATTACCGTAAGTGGACCCCTTCATACGGGGGGGGGGGGGCGTTCAGTAAATAATACAACACATTTTTTTCTCGGCCGGTTCTGGTTGAAAAAAATGTGGAATTTGTGGTAGGACCTCGTCGAATATTCCCGCTTCAGTCCCTACAGTTTCATGAAGTTCCAGCAGATGGGGGCGCTGTACGTAGCCTTCAAAATTGTGTCCGTAACGAAAGTGCGTTCCAAGCGGAGAGCTGTCATTGAATTTCTTTTGGCGGGAAACCAGAGCGTTACAGATATGCATATGCGCTTCAGGAATGTCTGCGGAGACCTTTCAGCGAACAAAAGCACGGTGAGTCGTTGGGCGAGGTGTCTGTCATCATCGTAACAAGGTCGCGCAAACCTGTCCGATCTCCTGCGTGCTGGCCGGCTGCACACAGCTGTGGCTCCAACAATGCTGGAACATTCTCATTCGAGGTAACTGACGGGTCATAATCGAACACCAGCGCCACACAACTGGACGTCTCTATTTGTAGTGCTGACACACTTGTCCACCAGCGGGGGTATTCGAGGTTGTGTGCCAGCTGGGTTCCTCGTCGCTAAGAGAAGACCGTAAAGAGCAACGAAGGATCATCTGTGAGGGACTGCTTGTGCGTCACGAGGCTTATCGTGACAATTTTTTGTCGAGCTTCGTCACAGGCGAAGAAACATGGGTTCTTCACTTCTGTGAAACGAAATGGCGACCCGTGGACTGGCTCCACACAACCTCTCCGCTGAAGATAAAGTTCAAAGCTTCAGCTTCAGTCGGTAAAGCCAATGCGACGGTCTTCTGCGGCTCTGAAGGGGTTATTCTTGGTGTCCTCCTTCATGGTACAAAGATCAACTTTGAAGTGTATTGTGCTATCCTCAGATCTCCAGAGGGTGGACAGTGACACCTACAGTGACAGAGAAAACAATGACACTGAAGAGGAACAGGAGGAGGAGAAATACAAGATATAACAGTAAATAAGATAAGATACTTGAATTATAAATCAGACATAACATGCCAAAATGTGCTTTCCAATTGTACACATCAGTCAAATAATAGTTAAGGAAAGCGAATACTAGCAACGGCCTTGCCGCAGTGGATATACCGGTTCTCGTCAGATCACCGAAGTTAAGAGCTGTCGGGTCTGGCCGGCACTTGGATGGGCGACCATCCGGGCCGCCATGCACTTTTGCCATTTTCCGGGGTGCACTCAGCCTCGTGATGCCAATTGAGGAGCTACTCGACCGAATAGTAGCGGCTCCGGTCATTGAAAACCATCGTAACGACCGGCAGAGCGGTGTGCTGACGACACGCCCCTCCTATCCGTATCCTCTGCTGAGGATGACACGATGGTCGGTTGGTCCCGATGGGCCACTTGTGGCCTGAAGACGGAGTGCTTATAGCGAATACTAAAGTAAATATAGTGTAAGGTGCCGGCGATCTACTACTAACTAAACTTTTTCGTTGTGACCGGCGTTCAACAGCTCGAAGACACCATTTCGAGGTATTCATCGCCAGTCACTAACAAATCTCTCCTCTATTACAGACCGAGGTGGCGCAGTGGCTAGCACACTGGACTCGCATTCGGGAGGACGACGATTCAATCCCGTGTCCAGCCATCCTGAATTAGGTTTTCCGTGATTTCCCTAAATCGCTCCAGGCAAATGCCAGGATGGTTCCTTCGAAAGGGCACGGCCGACTCCCTTTCCTAATCCGATAAGACAGATGACCTCGCTGTCTCGTCCCCGCCCCCAAAACAACCCAACTCTCTCCTCTATTTTATCATCTTCTAACATTCTTCTTTAAACAAAACAAAAATGTATTTATATTTCACCATCAAAAAATTGTTATTTTAAAAAAGTATTATTCTTTTTCAAATGTTGCAGATAAAAACGAAACAAAAAAATCAACTAAAAAGATGACAAACGAAAACTGTAAGATGTACGACCTGTTTTAAAACATCAGGTAACAGTTCTTTAAATCTGCAATAAATAATATCCTTAGGAAACTGAAGGAACTATTTCAGCGTGATCGTCGTTACAGAAATACTATCGAACTTCTCCTTCTCCATCACACCGCAGCCTCACATAAGTCTACGCACTCGGCAGTAGCTCACAAAACTTCATTAGACGGTTCCTTCTCATCCACCCTACGGCCCGGATCTTGTACCTTCCGACTTCCATCTGTTTGGCCTAATGAAGTCGCGAAGCAGTATGTGGATCGTGGGGAGGTTATCGATGCAGCCGGCCGTGGTGGCCGAGCGGTTCTAGGCGCTGCAGTCTGGAACCACGCGACCGCTACGGTCGCAGGTTCGAATCCTGCCTCGGGCATGGATGTGTGTGATGTCCTTAGGTTAGTTAGGTTTAAGTAGTTCTAAGTTCTAGGGGACTGATGACCAAAGAAGTTTAGTCCCATAGTGCTCAGAGCCATTTATCGATGCAACAAGACGTTGGTTTCGAGATCGACCAGCAGAGCGGTGCCATGCGGGCATACAGGGCCTCCCAGAAAAGTGGCGTAAGGCCGTCTCATTGAACGTAGATTATGTTGGAAAATAGGATTTTGTAGCCAAAAGAGTGGGGAACAAAATGATGTATTGGAATGCTTTCAGCAAAAGAATGTGCTGTATTACTTATATGTTGTATTACATTCCTAGAATTGTCCCCATAAACCAAAGTCGACCATTCGTCTTCCCTATTTCTGATAGTTCCATTCCAAGTCACTTTGCAACTTAACTCCTAGATAATTAATCGATGTTACTGTCTCAAGCAGCACACCACTGATACTACATTCGAACATTCCAGAATTGTTTTTTATTACTTGCAATGGTGGTTGCAATCGTCCTCTGCATTTTAGATAAGATTGCGGCTAAAGAAGTCGTCTCTGGGGTTGGCATGACCAAGTTAAAACATTTCCGCTGCTGCAGAAAACGAATTACCGCACGATACACCACTTTAAAAGCAGTAGGCGCAATTTTGTTTTGGCTTCTCTAGTGGCGGTTATGTAGTGCGATGATTTCGTGCGTGAATAAGCAAAAGAAACGGAACTTCATTTCTTTGGGATTATAGTTGAAATTTTTTGTATTCTTTGTTTTGGAAACAGGCGTTCTACTGTTGCAATTTGTCTCTATTTCATATTCTCATTTTTCGTTCTGTACGACTATTTTTTGGGTCACACGGCCCAATTCTCAACCAGTCATTCCTACTAGTTTCGCAATTGTGAACGTGATTGTATTCAATACACAGTAAGTATGAACAGTAGCATCTTCAGTCTAACAATACCACCATTCGCAAAGTAGGTTAGAAATCAGATTAATAATGTTGCTCACGCAGCATATGTTCGCTTTATCGGGCAACAACAAAGTTATTGACTGTGGGTGGTATCGTCAGAATGGAAACAATGAAGTCACTGTAAAAAGTCATTAATTTTGACACTTATCTTGAATGGATTCCCACGTAGATTTCGTCGAAGTTGTTATGGCTCATCTTGTTGACTCTAGGACGATTCCACTTTGACTGATAGAAGGTCCAGATCTGTATTTTAGCAATATTTTGTTATAATATTGTAATTGACACCAGTTCATCAAATTAAGTAACTTGTAAGCATTCATTTCCCTACACACTTTTCTGTTGGTCATAGTATATGGACAATATGTGAGAAGTTGGAACTGTTAGTGTTTGCACGTGTGTTATTAATTCAGCAAGGGACTGGATAACAGCATTGCTGGTTCTAAGGACAATTCCAAAAAACTTTGTGCGTGCACAAGTGGTGGTTATGGACTTGTTATATTAACTGCAAGACTCTTCAATGGTGATTGTGCACCCGCACAGTCACAACAGATGGCCGTCTCTACAAGGACTACAGTGGGTCTGCACCTCTGGTGGCGCACCAATACCACAATCTCTACCAGGACTACAGTGGGTCTACTCTGTGATGACCTACCTACCAATCTTCTTCAAAACGTCGAATGACTCTGCTGTGGGTTTGATCTGTTATGGCCCATTACCTGTCAGCATGTCAAGAGTCAGCACAGTCTTTCCGTTGGAAGGACAACACTACTTCTTCACGACTGCATGGATATCCACTACTTCCGTGTGCATTGTCTTTTACTGCTCAGACTTTGAGAAAACAAACTGCAGGTTTACTCTTATGATGAATGATCAGGACTGTCTTTATGGACTGTGAGAAAATTTTAGCTTTTGACCAACATTGTATCAATAAGTGTGTGCATTTGATATCTTTGTTATTGTACTTCTGAAAAATTTTATCAAATCATTATTGGCCACTGCCCAAAAATATTTTGTAAAATTTTTTTGTGGGGAGCATGGGGGCTATGTAAGTAGGTTGTTTATGTTTTCTTATTGGCAACGTTACCTAGCGCTCTGTACGAAAATCACTGGCTGTGCTGTGTGCAGTCTGTGGTTAGTTTCCATTGTTGTCTGCCATTGTAGTGTTGGGCAGCGGCAGCTGGATGTGAACAGTGCGTAGCGTTGCGCAGTTGGAGGTGAGCCGCCAGCAGTGGTGGATGTGGGGAGAGAGATGGCGGAGTTTTGAAATTGAACTGCTATATATATATTATGATTATTAAGGTAAATACAGTGTTTGTTCTCTATTAAAATCTTTCATTTGCTAACTATCCCTATCAGTAGTTAGTGACTTCCGTAGTTTGAATCTTTTATTTAGCTGGCAGTAGTGGCGCTCGCTGTATTGCAGTAGTTCGAGTAACGAAGATTTTTGGTGAGGTAAGTGATTTGTGAAACATATAGGTTAATGTTAGTCAGGGCCATTCCTTTGTAGGGATTTCTGAAAGTCAGATTGCGTTGCGCTAAAAAAATATTGTGTGTCAGTTTAAGCCCAGTCACGTGTATAATTGTTCTAAGGGGACGTTTCATAGTGGGTCTGCACCTCTGGTGGCCCACCAATACCACAATCTCTACCAGGACTACAGTGAGTCTACTCTGTGATGACCTACCTACCAATCTTCTTCAAAACGTCGAATGACTCTGCTGTGGGTTTGCTCTGTTGTGGCCCATTACCTGTCAGCATGTCAAGAGTCAGCACTGTCTTTCCGTTGGAAGGACAACACTACTTCTTCAAGACTGCATGGAAATCCACTACTTCCGTGTGCATTGTCTTTTACTGCTCAGACTTTGAAAAAAAAAAAAAAAAAAACACTGAAATTTTACTGTGATGAATAATCTGGACTGTCTTTATGGACTGTGAGAAAATTTTAGCTTTTGACCAACATTGTATCAATAAGTGTGTGCATTTGATATCTTTGTTATTGTACTTCTGAAAAATTTTATCAAATCATTATTGGCCACTGCCCAAAAAAATTTGTAAAATTTTTTGTGGGGAGCATGGGGGCTATGTAAGTAGGCTGTTTATGTTTTCCTATTGGCAAAGTTACGTAGCGCTCTATATGAAAATCACTGGCTGTGCTGTGTGCAGTCTGTGGCTAGTTTCCATTGTTGTCTGCCATTGTAGTGTTGGGCAGCGGCAGCTGGATGTGAACAGCGCGTGGCGTTGCGCAGTTGGAGGTGAGCCGCCAGCAGTGGTGGATGTGGGGAGAGAGATGGCGAAAGTTTTGAAATTGAACTGCTATATATATTATGACTATTAAGGTAAATACAGTGTTTGTTCTCTATTAAAATCTTTCATTTGCTAACTATCCCTATCAGTAGTTAGTGACTTCCGTAGTTTGAATCTTTTATTTAGCTGGCAGTAGTGGCGCTAGCTGTATTGCAGTAGTTCGAGTAATGAAGATTTTTGTGAGGTAAGTGATTTGTGAAAGGTACAGGTTAATGTTAATCAGGGCCATTCCTTTGTACGGATTTCTGACAGTCAGATTGCGTTGCGCTAAAAATATTGTGTGTCAGTTTAAGCACAGTCGTGTATAATTGTTCTAAGGGGACGTTTCAATTTGAATGCGTTTTTCAGGAAATTCTTAATTATCAAACAATCCCAGATCATAAGAATGGTATGGTAGAAATAATTTTTGACTTGGTGTTCATGATCCACATTTTTTATTAAACTTCTTGTAAATTCACATATACTTCTTAATTGTCACATCATCAAGAAAACAGTTTTGTACCAATCTTCATATATTTAATTTCCTCTTTAACCAAACACAAGACTTGACTGTTATTTTACAAAGCGAAATAACAACTTAACTTCTGCAAAGTGAAATAAAGACTGCTCTGTGCGCATTCGCACCAAAACGGTTACAAGTAAGACAAAGAGTATGACAGTCTCACAGAAATTAATACACACAAGAACCATATCACTGTAATATATCGATACATCGGAGTACCTATACATTAATAAAACCAAATGTGAATATTTTCACAAAAATATGTCTGTTACTTCGCAGAAAAGTAGTACGATATTACTGGTATCAAGAACTGGGGTTGGAGTGCCGTAGTGGTCACGTAAATAAAGAACCATTACGTCGGTCACAATCTTTTTTTTTTCTTTCGTCCTTTATTGAATCACATGGTGGATTTCAGACTCTGTGGGTCCATCATCAGGTGCAAATGGTTTGATTGTTGGGTCCACAGGAATTTTCTCAGCTCTTTGTTTGATGTGTAATACCAGTTCTGATGGCGTTATCTTCGGTTCCTGATTGCAAACATTAGTTGCACTGCCAAATTTCCTGCTGAAATGAGTGAACTTTAAACTGGAAATCAAGTCCATCCACTTCCACTTTCTAGCTTTGTTTACCAGTACCAAAGTTTTCAGTCTGTTGACATTCTTGGTACATGTTTTCTGTTGCGTCATCCCAGCAAGAGATGTAATGTTACACGCTGCTAACGTGAGAAAAATCTGTTTCATATTTTAGATCTGAAGACGGCGAGGGGTAGTGGGGTAGTGGTGGTACGAACCCAATTTTCATGTCAAATTGATATGTAAAATAATTAATTAACCAATAAATTAACTCCCCCACATCCCACCCCTACCTCCAGATGACATCACAGGTCTTCCCCAACTGGTGCATGGGTACCTGCTTCCACCTTCTCCCCTTCCCCCTGCCCATCCCTCCCCTGCTCGAATCTTGGTGGGAATTTCGACTTTTGGCAGGAATTTCAAATTTTAGCGGGAAATTCAGAAAATTGTGGGTATTTCAAAAATGGCGGGAATTTCGTTGCCCTAAGGCTTTGCTGACATCCCCCAATTCCCCCCCTCCCCCCCCCCCCCCCCCGAGAATCGGCTTGAAATTCAAAATGGCGGGTGTCCTGGTTCAAACTGGCGGGTTCCCTTTCCAGGATTCGAATCCCAATCCTTCTGGGCAGAAAGCCCAAGTGCACCTACCTGTCCATATGCAGTTGAGGAAGGTTAGGCTAATATACTTTATTTATTTTGGATGGGAAACTAGAGTAAACATCGGTTCTAATTATGTAATTAATACTAAAGATTGAGCCTAATTATAAATTTGTGTACATAACACTACACAAGGCGCACCTAAAATCCCAATAAAGCTAAAAAATTGCTGATGTCATAATGTGCTGTTATCATACTAGGAAAAAAATTAATACCAATCAAATCTAGTGGCAGATGTACTTAAAATAGACTCTGCGTAGGAATATCCATCCACCTACAAGCTCGTGAGAGAAAGGCTGGAGTGGAAGGTGCTATCTTTATTTTTAGCAGGAAATGTGTTCAACTGACAATATGTTGGTGTTGGATAGAGAGGAGTTCAATAAGTGTATTACCGTAAGCATACAGCTGTGTCTATAGCATCCTACCCAAGGAATGGAAGGAGATGATAATGGATGAGTGTAGGGGGAATACGTTTCAGAAAATACTGATGATGCAGCGGGATGGACTGAAGATACATTTCACAACTCATAGAGGCTGTTGCCTGTGCTGGAGTTGTTTGTATTTTTGAAATGGCAGGACAATTCACAGTGCAGGAGATGACTTTATGTGTGCACTGCAATGTCCTTTTACTGACCGTGTGTGCGTCCCACTGTTTGATGTCAGAGTTCACTAGAGACGTCTCCTGCTGCATTGATCGACAATCACGCTCCAGCCCTGTTGTTTGAAATTCAGGACGGCTATACATGCTACCACAACTGATGGAAAATACCTCACTGTTCTAATCACACACCGAAATTGTTGTGAAAAAACCAGCACTCGTAAGCAATAGGTCATAATGCAAAACATATACTGGGAATTCAGAAAATGGTCATAATAACACAACTACCACAAAAACCTGACACCAAAAGACTGCACCAGCAGAGAGGAACAGTCAGAAACTAAACAGCATAGAGCCAGTCTTGCCTCCCTCTCCTCGCCGTAGGTAGGTATATAGGCCTGTTCTATCCTGTCGCTGATGATTCACAAAGAGATCTATTTGGTTGCAGTGATATACTGTCCCTGGTCTGCAGGAGAACGTTCCAGAAAGCTTTTAGTAATGTCCACTGGTTGTGAAACAGGCAGCTGCCGTCCACCGCCGAAATCCACAACCTCTAACTAACTGCTATAGCTGTGAGCACAATCTTTGGCCAGCCACTGCTAACCCAACTGCATGTTGTCTGTCTAAACATGCAGCTGCAGCCACCTGCAAAACATGTCTCCTGCTGCGAGTGATTTCTTCTGCTGGCGCCCATAGTTCTGTGAGAAACAATTCACTGTAACAACTGCATTTAACGCCAATGCACCTCTCATAAATGAGAATCTATTAAAAAACACACACACACACAATTGTGATAACAACAAGAAGCGATCTTGTCTCCACGAGAATAGGTGCAGTCCAATTTCTTTTAGTTTTCTGAGCAAAATCGTTATAGTTTGAAAGCATTCCACATGTTAAAATTATAAATTGTTGTGCAGGAGAACATTACGTTCTTTTCAGACGATTAATTATCAATATAGAACAGCATCTATTCAGTCATTCTTTCACGTTCGGCTGTATGATACAGTCCGTATCTCTCCCCCCCCCCCCCTACTTCCCATTATTTTGCGAAAGGCAAAGGTCCCAAGTTCGAGTCTGGTCCGGCACACATTTTTAATCTGCCAGGAAGTTTCATATCAGCGCACACTCCGCTGCAGAATAAAAATCTCATTCTGAAACATCCCTCAAGCTGTGGCTAATCCATGTCTCCACAATATCCTTTCTTCAGGAGTGCTAATTCTGCAAGGTTCGCAGAAGAGCTTCAGTGAAGTTTGGAAGGTAGGAGATGAGGTACTGGTAGAACTGAAGCTGTGATGACGCGTCGTGAGTCGTACTTGGGTAGCTCAGTTGGTAGAGCACTTGCTCACGAAAGGCAAAGGTCACTAGTTCGAGACTTGTTCCGGCACACAGTTTTAAACTGTCAGGAAGTTTCAATAGGACTTTGTTGTTTTTTACACAATGGCGGGTCCTGTTTTACAAGAACAATGGTATATCATGTTGGTGTTTATGAAAGATAAAAAACAAATCATGAGAACTTCCTAATGTCATCTAGTAGAGAACCATATAAGATTCCATCAATACATCAAAAACTTCAGCGTGCCGCCATCTGACATTTTGCTCCATAACTCGCCTCTACTGAACTGTGTGTAAAGTTTCTGTCGCACAGTAGACCATCATTCGCAGTGGCAACAGAATCTTATTGTGTAGTTTCGTAAGCAATTTAGTCATCAGAGAACAGCCTGTTTCATGCAATCTATTCACATGATGCCCAGAAAACACTATAATTTCTAGATTCCACAACGAGCTATACTTGAAATGGTGTCTACTTTATAATTACAGGTTATGAAGTATGAAATAATACATGACTTGTGATAATTTATACACTATGTGATCAAAAGTATCAGGACACCTGGCTGAAAGTGACTTACAAGTTCGTGGCGCCCTCCATGAACAGGTGCTCGCTCGTGTTGAAAGATTCAATCGCCATCCCCGAATTGCTCTTCAACAGTGGGAAGCAAGAAAGTACTCAAAACATCAATGTAGGCCTGTGCTGTGATAGTGCCACGCAAAACAACAATGGGTTCAAGCCCCTCCATGAAAAACACGACCACACCATAACACCACCGCCTACGAATTTTACTGTTGGCACTACACACACTGGCAGATGACGTTCACCGGGCATTCGCCATACCTACACCCTGCTATTGGATAGCCACATTGTCTATCGTGATTCGTCACTCCACACAATGTTTTTCCACTGTTCAATCGTCCAATGTTTACGCTCGAGGCGTCGTTTGGCATTGACAGGGGTGATGTGTGGCCTGTGAGCAGCCGCTCGACCATGAATTCCAAGTTTTCTCACCTCCCACCTAACTTTCATAGTACTTGCAGTGGATTCTGATCCAGTTTGGAATTCCTGGGTGATGGTCTGGATAGATGTCTGCCTATTACACATTACGACCCTCTTTAACTGTCGGCGGTCTCCGTTAGTCAACAGACGAGGTCTGATTGCACGCTTTTGTGCTGTACGTGTCCCTTCATGTTTGCACTTCACTATCACATCGGAAACTGTGGACCTAGGGATGTTTAGGAGTGTGCAAATCTCGCGTATAGACGTATGACACAAGTGACATCCAATCACCTGACCACGTTCCAAGTCCGCGAGTTCCGCAGAGTGCCTCATTCCACTCTCTCACGATGTCTAATGACTATTGAGGTCGCTGATATGGAGAAACTGGCAGTAAGTGGCTGCACAATGCACCTAATATGAAAACATATGTTTTTGGGGGTGTCCGGATACTTTTGATCACATAGTATATTTATGATCACACAATTGTGACAATAAGAATGAAAACAATCATGATTCCACGAGTATGGATACAGTCAATTTGTGTTAGTTTTATGAGTAGAGCTGGAGTAGTTTGTGAGCATTTCACATGTTCAAATTACAACCTGTCCTGATCACGGTAGGCCTGAGTTAGTGTTTGAATGTGGATCCACTCTGTGTCTACAGGGTGATCCGCAATAGACTGGGTTTGAAGGTGTATCCACCAGCGAGAGGTCGGGTTCAGGTTTATGGGAGCCATCCATAACACTCACATTGACATAGACATACAGAAAATAGAACAAAAGCACTGCATCTGTAGAATATATGGTTGTAGGTGAGTGGATGCATTCGAGCGCACAGTGCTATACTATATTGTCAGACTAATGCCCAGCTCTATCTTGTACATCAGAATAATTCCCACAAAGGACTGTCTGCCTCCATCCAAAGGACATCTAACAGACAAAATAGCGGAAATGGTATGATCATGTGCCGTCATCGTGGAGTTTTAAGAGTATAAAAGGAAGTGTGGTAGGTGCAGCAGGATGTCTTCGTTTGTTATTATTATTGAAGAATGTAGAGAATTTTGTTACTTAATATTGGTAATATAACATGCATCGAAGGTGCTATCTCTTTAGCAGGAGGAATTTAAATGAGCTTATATCCCCTAGAGAACCGTTTTGCGAAGAGATTTTCGCTATTCGCAAGGCTGTAGCAATGTCGAAAATAGCTTGCAAGTGGTTGAAATCGAGACTTCACGATTGGTAATATGTGTGCATAGTTTCCATGTGTATGTGTGCAGAGCTGACAGTGGCAGACGGTTGCGGTTCGAATGCATAACTTGCTAAATGTTCGTCTATAAATTATGCTACCAGGGAGATGCACTCTATAGGTAGGCAGTAGGGAAACTCTTGCGATCCAGGATGCTAGGAACAGTTGACACACTGTCAACCAACGAATAACTTATTACTACGAAAAAAACCGAAATCTACAGCTTTTAGATGCCCTGACAGGGTTGTGGGAATGTATCAGAGTTGGAAGGTATAAACAAAAGTGCCGAAGCAAATCAGGTAATCAATAAGAGCACATACTTATGGGAAAAATATCAGAGCAGCAACAGAAATCAACTCGGTACACATGCCATTCCCTATTGCAGATCCCTAGACGACAGAGTGGAAGTCAAATGAAGATGTAGAACTGTGCCAGACTTTGAGTTTCCACCAAGTGTATCACTACAGGGGTCTGCAGACAAGCTCTCTGATGAGCACAGCAGTACACCGAATTGTTTCCAGACTTCAGCATCATTCGTTGAGCCTCATCTAGGTATGAAGCGAGTGTTATGATACTTTTCATGAGGGTCCTATCCAAAATGCATGTATGTAGATGATCGGGGAGATGGAATTCTTAGGATATTTTAGTAGGCTGGTGTATAGGACACACAAATGTCCTCGTATAAAATCATACAACAAATGGGTATGCCAGCAATATGACTATAACATAGGCAAAAGTAACGAAATATATGAAAAAGACACAAAATCGGTAAAAATCGAGTAAAACATAATACAATTACGACAAATTTATGGGAAATACGTAAAATTGAGGGAAATACGGCGAAATATGTAAAGCTGCGAAAACAACTTTCAAAAATATGTAAATTGGTAAAGAATATATAAAATTAGAGAAAACATACCACGAAATGTGGGGAATTGAAGTGGGCTGGGGGTACCAGACAGTGAAGACCGAGAAAAACTTAAAAATTGTGCTCTGTCTGCATTCAGTTTTAACCATCCCCCTGTAAACTACGTGGGTTCTCGTAACACGTACTTCTACAAATGCGATGTAAGTAATACACAGAAGCGCGATATTTAAGCAGACGAAACATATGTATCTGAATTCAGGACAGTGTTCATTAGCGAATTATGGTTGGTTCTCACAAGCAATGTCATTCCATAAGTATTAAGAAGATGAAGCAGTGTGTTTAGCAGATTTAAGCCATTCCCTAGCGTGTTCTGTAGGAGAGTGGACTGATGCCACATAGATCTGCCTGAATAGTATGACGAGAGCATACTCTAGAGATCAGGTATTAGGACTAAACTGCTACACTCCTGGAAATGGAAAAAAGAACACATTGACACCGGTGTGTCAGACCCACCATACTTGCTCCGGACACTGCGAGAGGGCTGTACAAGCAATGATCACACGCACGGCACAGCGGATACACCAGGAACCGCGGTGTTGGCCGTCGAATGGCGCTAGCTGCGCAGCATTTGTGCACCGCCGCCGTCAGTGTCAGCCAGCTTGCCGTGGCATACGGAGCTCCATCGCAGTCTTTAACACTGGTAGCATGCCGCGACAGCGTGGACGTGAACCGTATGTGCAGTTGACGGACTTTGAGCGAGGGCGTACAGTGGGCATGCGGGAGGCCGGGTGGACGTACCGCCGAATTGCTCAACACGTGGGGCGTGAGGTCTCCACAGTACATCGATGCTGTCGCCAGTGGTCGGCGGAAGGTGCACGTGCCCGTCGACCTGGGACCGGACCGCAGCGACGCACGAATGCACGCCAAGACCGTAGGATTCTACGCAGTGCCGTAGGGGACCGCACCGCCACTTCCCAGCAAATTAGGGACACTGTTGCTCCTGGGGTATCGGCGAGGACCATTCGCTTCTGCCTTGGTGCCAATGATGGGCGTATGCGTGTTTGGCGCCGTGCAGGTGAGCGCCACAATCAGGACTGCATACGACCGAGGCACACAGGGCCAACACCCGGCATCATGGTGTGGGGAGCGATCTCCTACACTGGCCGTACACCACTGGTGATCGTCGAGGGGACACTGAATAGTGCACGGTACATCCAAACCGTCATCGAACCCATCGTTCTACCATTCCTAGACCGGCAAGGGAACTTGCTGTTCCAACAGGACAATGCACGTCCGAATGTATCCCGTGCCACCCAACGTGCTCTAGAAGGTGTAAGTCAACTACCCTGGCCAGCAAGATCTCCGGATCTGTCCCCCATTGAGCATTGTTGGGACTGGATGAAGCGTCGTCTCACGCGGTCTGCACGTCCAGCACGAACGCTGGTCCAACTGAGGCGCCAGGTGGAAATGGCATGGCAAGCCGTTCCACAGGACTACATCCAGCATCTCTACGATCGTCTCTATGGGAGAATAGCAGCCTGCATTGCTGCGAAAGGTGGATATACACTGTACTAGTGCCGACATTGTGCATGCTCTGTTGCCTGTGTCTATGTGCCTGTGGTTCTGTCAGTGTGATCATGTGATGTATCTGACCCCAGGAATGTGTCAATAAAGTTTCCCCTTCCTGGGACAATGAATTCACGGTGTTCTTATTTCAATTTCCAGGAGTGTATATTATCCTACACATGAGCAAAACTATCTAACGTCAGACCAGGACTTCTTTGTGCAAAAGGAATGCTATCAGAGCTGTGGTGATGCTACTGTAAACAGCACTAAGAGTGTTATATCTCCTTTGGCTACTTATCATAGTGCTTACTCCCTTGTAAGAAACTGCTGCATCTTCATGTGCATTTTCGTGCAGCAGGGCGTGTGTCGTACCTCAATGTATCAAGTACCGAAACTATTCATGTCGTTTTTTCCATGTTGTGTTTCGTAGTGAGGCATGGCTGCATCCATCAAAACCACTAATAAGCATGACTGACGTGGAAAATGTGATTATGGGTATGTACATTTATGATTTAATAAGACATATACAGGGTAAAATTCGTCAGTTTCTTAAGAGATAAAACACCAGTCTCCCGAAATATTTCTAGTTGGTTTGTGAGCAGTTACAATAGTGGATGTACATCGACGATGCCTTTGTATTGAGGAACAGGTCGGTCACTTCCTAGAACCACAGAATAGTGTAGAAGAAATTGTTTGATCATCATAGTAAATGTGCTACTTGAGATATTCAGGACTTGACTGTACAATCGTAAATCAGTTGGTAGGCTGCCCTCTGCCAGTTCAGTGGCTATATGTGAGCTCACAAACTTTTGTAAATAAAAATACTATTTACCAAACCCATCATTAACTAACGAGTGTCACATAACAGCAGATACAAAATTTTGAAGAAATAGAGAGACAAAGGAAGTCTGGATGCACATTGGATGCTCTCTTTTGCCAACTAAGTACTCCTTTGCATATTTGCTGGAAAAAAACAATTTAAGGTGCACGTTTGACTCGCATATATCTTCTGAGAACAAGCACGTCGTGGTGCCTGTTACCTTCCCCCTCCCCTCCCCCCAAACGCTTAAACGTCGGCACTATTCCGCTTTGACACCTAGTCTGGCCCCTGGCGTCACCGGGCGGAGTTTTTGGCGCTGTTTCCGCGCTATCTGTCCGCCGCCTACCACTCCCCGTCCTCCTCTGCCCCACTGTGTGACGCAGGCGTGTTTACAAACAAAAGCCATCAGGCCTTATCTCGGAGCCGCTGCCGTTGTGCACACTGCCGCCTCCTTCCCTAAATTTAGCCCCGCGCGCACACAATGCGAGCTGCCAGCGTCTTAAAGAGTCTTCCGCCTCTTTCGCGACCCGGGTAGTTACGAAACAACGGCAAAAGACGTCGTCGCAATTGCAAAGATAAAAACAGACTCTCAGGAGAGAAATATAATGTAATTCCTTAGCGAGTATTCTCTTCTTTGAATTGTGTCGTTGTCGACTGACAACTAAGATAGAATTATACGAATTATTTTCACGCGTTTGATTTTCGACTGAAGATTCTTTCATTGTGACGTTGCCTTTTTATTCTCTTTGGCTACTGCGATGTTACATTAACGTTGCTTCAAAATTTATGTGTTATTAATACCTAACATTGGCTGAAGAGCGATCAATGAATTCAGTTTAAAAAAAGTTTCAGATATCAAGTTTTTTATTGCCTTGCTCACGTGTAGGTACACAGAATTACTAGTTTCGACACGACTAACTTGCAATCTTCAAACAATGGAAGTTCAGAAATTGGTCCAGCGATTTTTTTTTTTCAGTGAGTGTTGAAAGAAACAGCATTACGAAAATGAAACTTGCAGTGAAGGTCTTCATTACATGAATGTTTACAATGTTCGTAAAGATCAGCTCCTTCATAAGAGACTCTTTACAACTGTTTTGCCGTATTTCGTGGTCGTGCTTCCGTCAACTGTGAGCTGCGTGAAGGTCGACCAAAATCGGTTGTTGTCCAAAAGACATAGGTCCTGATCGAAACAGAATTGAAGAGGATTGGCGTTTGGCTTACCGTGAGATGGAGGGGTCCTTACGCATACCTAAAACCGCAGTACATTCGATTTTGCATTAGGATTTATCTGTGAAAAAGATGTGTTCTCGATGGGTTCCGCGTAGTTTGGTCAAAGCTATGAAATTGGCTTTGGCCAATTGGTGTAAGGAAGTGCTCAAAAGATTCGACGAGGAAATATAGACTCCATATACAACATCCTAACAGAAGCAAGAATGCCGTGTTGTATCCGGATGAACACCAGCCGTTCTGCCGACTGTGACAGGTAGAGATGAGGGCAGGGCTGCAGCGGCGGTGGGATGACGTCCTCTCCTACGCCACGCTCTTCTCCTGGAAACGGTCCAATCAGAGGGTTTCACACGAATACACACATATTTAGATCTCCAAAAGTAAGCCTACTATTTTACCATCCAATCAAGTTTTTCAACGGCTTCTTAAGCCACGCCACTTTGTTACAAACAGGCCAGTCAGAGATCTTCAAACCCAGAGCATGCGTCTTTTGCTCTCCCAATCGCAGCCCAGTATTTTAGACACCATTAAAAAGAAACAGCCAATCAGAGAGCTCCCAATGTTAATGATGGATATGTCATGATATCATTCTCGTCCAGTGGTGTTGCCAACTGCGCATAATGCCTGCATCTGGCAGATGGAGGCGAGAAAAGTGGCAGGACGATTTGTCAACAAAAAACATACACATTTTGCTCTCCCAATGATATTTTTTATAGCTCTGTCTTTGTAACAGATCCATCAGAATGCTTCTAAGCCAGTGTAATAGAATTTCAAAACGTTGTAATACTAATAGATTGGAGGAAAAAAAAGAGATGTGTGCCATTACGTTACATTGCACTGACACATTACTACATACAGATTAAAAATTCAGTTTTATAATACGTTTACTACATGAGAATTACAATTCCATTTCATTATTCACCTCCAATATACACTCCTGGAAATGGAAAAAGGAACACATTGACACCGGTGTGTCAGACCCACCATACTTGCTCCGGACACTGCGAGAGGGCTGTACAAGCAATGATCACACGCACGGCACAGCGGACACACCAGGAATCGCGGTGTTGGCCGTCGAATGGCGCTAGCTGCGCAGCATTTGTGCACCGCCGCCGTCAGTGTCAGCCAGTTTGCCGTGGCATACGGAGCTCCAACGCAGTCTTTAACACTGGTAGCATGCCGCGACAGCGTGGACGTGAACCGTATGTGCAGTTGACGGACTTTGAGCGAGGGCGTATAGTGGGCATGCGGGAGGCCGGGTGGACGTACCGCCGAATTGCTCAACACGTGGGGCGTGAGGTCTCCACAGTACATCGATGTTGTCGCCAGTGGTCGGCGGAAGGTGCACGTGCCAGTCGACCTGGGACCGGACCGCAGCGACGCACGGATGCACGCCAAGACCGTAGGATCCTACGCAGTGCCGTAGGGGACCGCACCGCCACTTCCCAGCAAATTAGGGACACTGTTGCTCCTGGGGTATCGGCGAGGACCATTCGCAACCGTCTCCATGAAGCTGGGCTACGGTCCCGCACACCGTTAGGCCGTCTTCCGCTCACGCCCCAACATCGTGCAGCCCGCCTCCAGTGGTGTCGCGACAGGCGTGAATGGAGGGACGAATGGAGACGTGTCGTCTTCAGCGATGAGAGTCGCTTCTGCCTTGGTGCCAATGATGGTCGTATGCGTGTTTGGCGCCGTGCAGGTGAGCGCCACAATCAGGACTGCATACGACCGAGGCACACAGGGCCAACACCCGGTATCATGGTGTGGGGAGCGATCTCCTACACTGGCCGTACACCACTGGTGATCGTCGAGGGGACACTGAATAGTGCACGGTACATCCAAACCGTCATCGAACCCATCGTTCTACCATTCCTAGACCAGCAAGGGAACTTGATGTTCCAACAGGACAATGCACGTCCGCATGTATCCCGTGCCACCCAACGTGCTCTAGAAGGTGTAAGTCAACTACCCTGGCCAGCAAGATCTCCGGATCTGTCCCCCATTGAGCATGTTTGGGACTGGATGAAGCGCCGTCTCACGCGGTCTGCACGTCCAGCACGAACGCTGGTCCAACTGAGGCGCCAGGTGGAAATGGCATGGCAAGCCGTTCCACAGGACTACATCCAGCATCTCTACGATCGTCTCCATGGGAGAATAGCAGCCTGCATTGCTGCGAAAGGTGGATATACACTGTACTAGTGCCGACATTGTGCATGCTCTGTTGCCTGTGTCTATGTGCCTGTGGTTCTGTCAGTGTGATCATGTGATGTATCTGACCCCAGGAATGTGTCAATAAAGTTTCCCCTTCCTGGGACAATGAATTCACGGTGTTCTTATTTCAATTTCCAGGAGTGTATATCTTACATTCTCAGTTTACATGTTCTCCATATCTACTACATCTGGCTTACATTGCCTATATCTACAACACATAAGCTACAGTTCCACTACTTTACACTTACAACCAGCAACTGTTGTGCACACAGCTGCCTTCTCGAAAATGACCTGACATAACAGTGCTCACTTTATCATCTAGTATAAAATGTTCATCATCTTTTGCTGATAGTGCTACTTTACAATGCTTTATACTCTATCCTAAATGCAGTTTGGATCGAATTATATATTGTATAGTTGTTATATCAACATATATTAATACATATTCCCAGCAATGATTAATGCTTAGTTCCTTAGATGATGAGTGTTTCGCATCTTTCACTTCATGCATTATGGTTCGGGCCTCAGCTGTGAAAGCATACATTTTTTTCTCTTGGTCCTATGGATTCTGTTATAATCTCTCATGATAACTATAAAGATACGAAATGTAGCATGCCATGCTTTCACCCACTTACTTCAACTTACTTTGCAAAGTCACCCAGCTACCCACTATTGATTTACCTTTCAATGTGTAACGGAACTGAAATGATGGTGGGCTGACAGTAATTTGGAGCCCGCGCGTCGGAAACGGGCGCGCTTGTGTGAGACTGCCAGGGAGTGCACCCTGATGCCATCTATTGGCGAAACTGGGAATTAGCGCTGCCTGTCAGACAATGCACTAAGCTCTCGGAGTCAAATGTATTCTTTTTCTTGGTAATTATAAGTATTACTGTATAATTTAATGTTGTAAAGCGCTAGTAGTAAATTATTATGACTGGTATGGACTCCAGGGTAGTAAATATAAATATTCTTAAATACTAAATGATTTCGGTAAAAAGGTGGTAGGGGAACGCCCCCACTCTTGGTGATACGAGCGTAGCTAGGGGTAGCTGGAGACACAGGGACTGAACAATGGAATGGCCTGGGGAGTGTTGACGTGATCGGACGTGCGTAACTGTGCTCACGCAAAAGTGATTGTGCAACAGCGAAGAGGCGAATATCGTCGCCGTTTTTCGAGTAAAACGCGACGAATGGTTGTTGAAGCCGCCTTTATGCCACTGGGGCTGATTGTAAGAGTTCCTGTGCCCAGATTTTATGGCGGACGTGCAGTAGCTTATACGAGTGCTACAGCTCGTAGTTCCAGCCGCCATTAAGGACATGAAGCGTGAAGAGCTGCGTTAGCCACATGCATCTCACCACCAGCACCAACACGTCTACCCAAGGCAAGACTGCTTGCAATTGTTAAGTCGAACTTTGTATACATGTAAAAGGAGAATACCAGTTTTCTTTTATGCAAGTGCAGAGGACAGAATATAGTAATGAGTAAAATTACGACGCATGTTGTTCATTGTAAAGTGTAGTAACCTCAAACATAGTATAGTGAAATCAGACTGAGGCCACCATCGCCTCTTTCATTTACAATTCTTTTGGTTGTAGAATACTTTAGCGTATAAGAATGTTGAAAAGAGCAATGGTCACACCAGAATGAGTCGCCTATTTATAGTTACTTAAATTTTTCTGAGCATCCTTTCAAGTAAAGTCACTTAACTAATTCTGTATCAATGGTCCAAAGAGTAATATCCAAAATCATTAAATAAGTTGAAGGATAGAATTTTGTTAACCGAAGTTGCATAACCTGTCTTGGTAGTAATTACCAAGCCAACTCACAGAAATTGAGAGAGTATTTGCTTTGTAGAATCATCTAGAATGATCAGAAATAGTAATATTCAGAATTAAGTTTAAATTCAACTCAAGCCATTTCACTTTGAAACGAGCCCAAAAATTGATTTATTCTTTCGCTCCTTCAGAGCTGGCGACCGTAGTTATAAGTATTTTCAGGAGGATTCGACGGTAAGTCTGCTGCTCTCGTCGTGCTGATAGGATTATCCACTGCTGCTAGCAGTGGTGATTGGATATAAGCTCACTACCAAGTTAAGTGGGTCAGGTAGGCATTGTTACCGTGTGAACTGTAGGGCACTGTAGGCCGTGGATCGAACCCGTTCAATCATCACAGCTCTTAGGGAAATAGTCCGGTTAGGAGTGTACTAATCATTAGGTAAATGCTGGCGAGTAACGGTCAAAAATGTATACGCAAGTGAATTTAGCAAGGTCCACGTAGCACCTAGTTAATGTGGTGCAATGGCGAGGGTAGGAGTGGAGTAAAAGTGAGCTGAGCTTGTGGCAGCTGTGCTGGATTCAAATATTAACTACGTGAATTCACTACTGCCTCTTACCATTGGGACTGAGCTATTTACAGTTAAAATACGTAGCAGTAAGCGCGAAGGCGTGACAGCTACAAGTCCGTATTGGTTTTATACATACGGAATTGGGAAGTGGGTCATTCCGTCAGTGGAGGGGGTTAAAACAACCGAGTCAGTGGAGAACATACCCCATTTACTGATGGAAAGATTCAGCGGTTCGGTCGCAAATGTCACCACACAAAAGACGCGCAAAAATAAGATTCTTTTAAGAGCTGTAATCGGATAATGATAAGTAAACAAATACTCTTAGACAAAATTTGTAATAATTTTTGTATGCGCATTACGTATAGAAAACAATTCTTCCTTTATTTTTCCTCGAAAATATTGAAAAGCACCCACTAGTTGGTAGTAGGGTGGCTCAAAACTAGTCGAAGCTGTACAGGTGAAAGCACAGCAGGCCCCACTTCGTATCTACAGGTAAATGAGACCTTACTGACCAACCATACGTACAAATATCAGAATATGCGCTGTCACACAATCATGATGTCATCTCCTGTTATGCCTACTAAATGTAGTACAAATTATGACTGACCTAAGAGGCTGCTGACGAAGTAGACATACACATTTCAGCACACTCTCCCTGATGTCACACACATGTGGTGAGGAAGGAGGACGACAGGTTTGAGGGGGCCACATGCATGTGACGCCAGGAGCAGTGTGGTGTGTACTTACACTTAGTCAGCAAGCTCTCACACAAGTCAAGACTTGTTCCAAATTTAGGAGGCCTAACCAGAAGTGATATCATCATTATGTAGTGGGGACTATGCTAAGATGTGCATGTATGCTTACTCAGCAATATCTAAGAGAGGTTGAGACTTGTTCACGTATTCAATCTTGCACATGTTTTGTTCCTCATATTACAGAATCGCAGGCTGCACATGCATCAGCTTGCTGTCAGAGCGAGGCAGCTATTTATTAGTGGACTGTCAAGAATAATCACAGAAGTGATGGCCTGTAATGTAAAAGAAGGGAATGTGTGGTGTATTTAACAGTTATCTGTCTGGTACATCCTACAGAACGAGCTGGCTGGGATATTGCAGCAACTCCGTGTAGGTCACTATTACCTTATGAATCTGGATTTAACACAAGATGAGAGTTTTTACAAGTGGGAGATGTGTGATTACCTAGTATCAAACAATGACTTCTGTGTGAACAAGGAACAGGAAACAGCAATGTAATTGTGAATAATGACAAGACAGTTGGAACAGACAGTTTAATGTGGAAGTGCTACAATAGTAGACTGAAGGTATATAACAAATTTATATGTCAAATGACAAGCCCGGAAGTGAACAACGATATCGGTAACCATATTACCGACTTGACAAGTTCCTGATATGCGTCTAGAGAAATTTAAGTGTCGAAGGGTATTAAAAGCCAACGCCCAGCGTAGACATTGCAAGATAGAATTATCAGCAGACGATGGCAAACAATTGTAGCGCAAGATAACAGTAATACCCAAACCAAGATGAGTATAATGTTTACAAGACTTTGAGAAATAGTTGAAAGGGGATAGCTGAAAGCGTAGTAACCCTCGATTCCTGTCTGTATGCGTGGGTACTAAATTCAGATCGAATTTCGAGTTAGCATTATCAGCAGAAGATGACAAACGTTTACTGCCGTTACGTCTTCTCCAAACGGGGTGCAATGATCGGACTATAATTGTCGTAAAGTGCACCGAAAACTGTGCGCTACAACCATAGTGCCAATAAGCGAGCGACACGTGTTTGGTACTGTTACAGAACAATAATACAGACAGTTTTCTGCTTTCTTTAAAATGCAATTTCATTTGATGCAAAGATCGAATTTTCCTCCAGTATCAGGGATCGAACTTTGTGGAGTCTTGTCTATCGTAGTAGTACACCTAAGAGAACGTGTTTGACAGACGCAAATCGAGCAGCTACCACCTTGCTCGTGCTTAGGAAACTATCGTATTCGCTACTGTTCTTAATTATTATGGTTTGGGGTCCCAGAGTTTCATCTTCATCGTTGGTACAGTGGTGGAGCTGTTGTGTAGCATTACACTTTTGTTCTGCCTGCTCTGACACTGACTTGGATGTATTTCACCGCACAAAACGTCTCTACATACGTGTAAACAGTATACACTAAATACAAAATAGCGGCAATGCAGTGTGTAGACGAGTATCGACTATTCCTTTCTCATCAAAAATAATTATTGCACACACTCACAGTTCCTAAACTTAGCCAGTGTGGCCACAATTAATGAAGTTAATTCTCATTATATTCTGTGGTGAGCCCAGTGTTCAGCAGTCTTGACTGATGTTTTATTAACTGCAACAGTATTATTCGTAGCACATGTGTCCGGTAGTTTCCTGTAGATTAGTGAGTGCTGTTCGTCCTGCAGTTCACCACACTGGCAAATTTCATCATCAATGCTGAAGCTCCGTTTCCTACGATTTGCTTTGCATCGTGACACGGCACTTTTCAGTACGTTCAGCAACTTCCACGTCAAATAAGGCAGTTTTGAACCTTAGTTGGTTCCACTTTGACTTTCGTTGGGCGTTGCTCAGGCAAAGACCTTCGCCAAAGTTCCAGTCGACGAGTTCCGGGAGATAAGGGAATTGCTGTAGATGTCTGCATGGAGCTCTTTCTTAATATGAGTCTTGATCGTCGAGGCTTGCATCCATTCAAGGGACATATGGGATCAGTTTTCTGATTCGTATTCTCCACTTCTGAAGCTACTTCCTGCGAATACGTGTGGTGCTATACCCACAATTTGGTGCAGTTTACTGCCAGGAATTGATCGTCGACAGCCTGTCACAGTGAGTCTAGTCCCATTCAAAGCTGCATGAAAATGTGTGGGAAGTACAGAGTTTTGTCAAATTGAGACAGAATATTCTGCTGCTGAGAAACATAGTGGCAAGGTAGATAATCCAAGCATTTTTGGTTGCGTGCCTCAGGTGCTTCCTGTATGTTTTGCAGATGATGTTGCTACGTACAGATTGCGCTTTGTTTCTTCACAGTGGGATCTGATTGTAAGGGAACACTCCTTTACTTCAAGGTAATTGGGAGTATCACAGTGGAATAGTTATTCTCTTCTAGCAATGTTCAGTCTCTGGAAGTATCACAGTAGAATAGTTGATTTCTTCTTCTAGCGATGTTCAGTCTCCTTTTTGGTTCCCTATTTCTTAGATGAAATGCAAAAATTTGTGTCTTTCCAGGGTTTGGCTTCAGATTGTTATCATCATAGTACTAGTCCAGATCTACGAGGACTTTTGTCAGATTCATCTCGATTTCCTCAAAGGGTTTACTTGGTCAACAATCACTGTATCATCAGCATAAATAAATGCTTTAGTACCAGAGCTAATTCCTTGGTGGCAACTCGAGACAACTCACTTCACTGAGGAAGACCTTTTTTTATTTTGCAGGGTGACAACCTATTAGGTTGGTGCGTAAGTTCGTAGCGTTTTTGTTAGGCATTTTGGTATTCCGATTGGTATGTGTTTATTTTATCATTTTTATCGTTAGTTTACTGTTCCTATTTGAGTTTACGTATTGTTATTTTGTAATATGGAGATAGTGAGTGGAGCTGTGGGTGGTAGAAAATGGAGGGCCAAGATGAGAAATCTCAACATTTCCGATATATTCTTCTGTTTGAGTTCAATAGAGCGGTGACAGCATCATAGGCAGTCAGGAACTTTTGCGCCGTTATGAGGATAATGCCACTGGACAGCATACGGCAAGAAAATGGTTTTCTCGCTTTAAGGATCGTTTTGACATTACTGAGTCTCCACGTTCTGGAAGTTTTTCGGGATTTGATTAAGGTCGCTTAAAAGCATTAATCCACAATAATCCACGTCAGTGTACTCGAGAACCGTCAAATGTGATGAACTGTGATCATTATTCCATCGTACAACATTGGCAAGCAATCTGAAAGGTTCAAAACTCGTGTGTACGGGTATCGCATCCTTTAAACCAAATTAACAAAAATTATCAGTTGGCTATTTGTGCACCTCTGCGCTCGTCATCAATTGTCTCGTGAACAACAACGAACATTCCATTCCTGTATCGTTACAGGCGACGACAAATGGAGTCTTAAGTCCAACCAAATCGGCAATTCCCCGTACAAAGGCCTGTGTGCATCCACAAAAGCTTTTGTTATGCAGTGTGGTGGAACAGTGACCGTATGGTGTACTACGAATTGCTACAAATTGCATTACAACAGCACCCTGCCGTTTGACGTAATGGGGAAATCCTGTACCTCAGGTGTAGCTGGTCTGTAGATCTTATAGTAAAATTTTCCTGAAGCTATTCGCGTCTCATCTTTATCGTACATAAACGGTGGAGTGCTGTTCCAATGCCGGTGAGCCTCGGCAATAGTGACCATTTAAGAAGGGGAAAATGAACTGAAGATATGAATTGAAGGTCATGTTGGGGAGGGTATTGGAATTGAGTTGTCCGTGTAGCTATCTTAGCTATATTCCTACCTAGTAACCGAGGAAACCTGAGTTCAAGTCCTGGCCGTTGCCTAAATTTTAATTCATTTCTTCAGCTTCCATCATTATCGTAGCTATATGATGTATTACGAAAAATCCAGTCTTTTAAAGGCTGCAGCTGTAAAAGACGGAATTTTCCATATCTACTTGATGAATCAGAATTAAAAACAGAATAAAGTTCACACGATTCAAGACATTATTATTTCAGTGAAATTGTGTGTATGTGGCGTAATGTTGCTACAATTGATAAAACAGTAAAAACAATCCAGCAAAGCCATACAAATTCTAAGCCACATTCGATCGATATCTTGCGAACGCATTAAAACACAACCAAGTGCACCTTGATAATTGCTTGTGAAAATTAATATGCTTTTAGCTTTCACGTTGCTTTTCAACGTGCTAAATGAAATATAATGTTCACTCCTTGGCAAGTTTGTCATTAAACTACCTGGTACAGGTCTTCAGCATTGCTGGATGAAAAATTATTAAATAGTCTACGATGATAGTAACGCTCCTGTAAAACAATAAAGTAAATTTTAAATGTGTCACGTAACGGCGGCGGACTGTGGAGCTGCAGCGATGCTGTTTCCGCTCCGCTGCAGACAGTGCTATAATTTTGGTTCAAATGGTTCAAACGGCTCTGAGCACTATGGGACTTAACATCTGCGGTCATCAGTCCCCTAGAACTTAGAACTACTTAAACATAACTAACCTAAGGACATCACGCACATCCATGCTCGAGGCAGGATTCGAAGTTGCGACAGTAGCAGTCGCGCGGTTTCGAACTGAAGCGCCTAGAATATCTCGGCCACAGCGGCCGGCTATAGTTCTGGAAACTGGAATTATCTCACATAGCTTCAATACTTATATTAATAAAAATCAACTCACCCTTAACTTAGTATCTATTTGACATCAGCTCAATAAGTTACATTACATGACTGACCTGGATAAGCATTATCCGTAATAACCAGTCGGACGACAACCAGAGGAGAGAGAGAACCTTTACGTAGACTGCAGATGAACACTTACCAGTACATTGTTGTTTCGGATTTTTAAGCTAATAATTTTCGTAACGTAAACACCATTGCGGTGACCTGCATCCCTTCAAACCAGACGCCTTCCACAGAGGCGTTCGCATCTACCAGCAGCATAATGGTCCATGCCTCAAGGCCAGAATCGTGATACAGTGACTTGAGGAACGTGGCACTGAACTCACGTTGGTCTTGGTTTACCATCCTTTGGGCGTAGTACAGGACAGGGCGTAATTCCACATAATACCTTAAAATGAATGAAAAATTCGCCGGCTCATACTTTACGGGAATTTCATGACGTGTGCGTAATCATCTGGTACCATTCTTCGAGAAACATACCAAGCAGTTGCCGAATCTTTGCAACACAGATTCACTTTCAGACTACATTAGGAAGGTGGTCTTACCGTTTAGGCTCAATCGTGTAGTTTATCAATATCAAAGCAAATGACTCTGGGTTCACCTGCTACTTGTGACTGTCCATTACAAGCTATGACTTTCTTCAAAGCGTTAGTGAACTGCTAGGTCTGTCCGTTTGTTCCATCAGGATACGAGTAGCGTTGTAAAGATTTTTTTTCTATGGAGAGAGAGAGTAGAAGACGCAAGAGGGAGGGGTAAAAGCAACTTCACTCCCCCACATATCGCTGCGTGCGTCCTTGTTGTCTGTGCTTCAGATGTATGCAGCATTGTGATCCAGAACACATTTTCGTAAATACACTATGTGATAAAAAGTATCCGGATACTCCCAAAAACATGCGTTTTTCATATTAGGTGTGTTTTGCTGCCACTTACTGTCAGGTACTCCATATCAGCGACCTCAGTAATCATTAGACATCATGAGAAAGCAGAATGGGGCACTCCGCGGAACTCACAGACTTCGAACGTCGTCAGGTGATTGGGTGTCACTTGTGTCATACGTCTGTACGCGAAATTTCCACGCTCCTAAACATCCGTAGGTCCACTGTCACCGATGTGGTAGTGAAGTGGAAATGTGAAGGGACACGTACAGCACAAAACCGTACAGGCCGACCTCGTCTGTTGACTGACAGAGACCGCCGACCATTGAAAGGGTCGTAATATGTAATAGGCAGACATCTATCCTGACCATCACACAGGAATTCCAAACTGCATCATTATCCACTGCAAGTACTATGACAGTTAAGCGGGAGGTGAGAAAACTTGGATCTCATGGTCGAGCGGCTGGTCATAAGCCATACATCACGCCAGTAAATGCCAAACGACGCCTCGCTTGGTGTAAGGAGCGTAAACATTGGACGATTGAACGGTGGAAAAACGTTGTGTGGAGTGACGAATTACGGCGCACAATGTGGCGATCCGATGGCAGCGTGTGGGTATGGCGAATGCCCGGTGAACGTCATCTGCCAACAGTAAAATTCGTAGGCGGTGGTGTTGTGGTGTGGTCGTGTTTTTCATGGAGGCAGCTCGCACTCCTTGTAATTTTGCTTAGCACTATCACAGCACAGACCTACATTGGTGCTTTAAGTACATCCTTGCTTCCCACTGTAGAAGAGCAATTCGGGTATGGCGATTGCATCTTTCAAGACGATCGAGCACCTGCTCATAATATACGGCCTATGGCGGAGTGCTTACGCAATAAAAACACCCCTGTAATGGACTGGACTGCACAGAGTGCTGAGCTAAATCCTATAGAACACCTCTGGGATGTTTTGGAACGCCTACTTCGTGCCAGGCCTCGCCGACCGGCATCGATACCTCTCTGCAGTGCAGCTCTCCTTGAAGAATAGGCTGTCGTTTTCCAAGATACCTCCCAGCACCTGATTGAACGTATGCCTGCGAGAGTAGAAGCTGACATTAAGAGTAAGGGTAGGCCAACACCATATTGAATTCCAGCATTACCGATGGAAGGCGCCACCAACTTGTAAGTAATTTTCAGCCAGGTGTCCGGATACTTTTGATCACATAGTGTATGTCAGTGAGGGAGAACAGCAGACGTGTTTCGTCTAGATACTTTAAACTTTAAACCTATTTTTATGGGTTCGTGGAAGCATACTAAGACAGAAAAACTATTTCATTCACACATATACGGCGCTGGACAAAAATATGAAAACACCGCGAGAGTTGCACGCTCGAACATAAATGGAGATGCTGGTCAAGCTTGTAAACCGTGCAGTTGTACTTGATCACGAACGGCACCTGCACAATGTCCTCAATACGTTGCAAGTGTCGTGGCCACAACTGTGTTCTGGGTAGTTGTTAGTGCATTATGTCGGAGCAAAGTGAATTCGGATGCGGACAAATTATTGGTGCTCGTTTGTTGGGTGCTTCCGTAATCAAGGTAGCCGAAGCGTTTGGTGTTTCACGAGGCACCGTATAGGAAATGGATACCGCATACAGAGAAAAGCGGATATACATCATCTATTACGTCTTAACGCGGACGAAGGTATATGTTGAGTGATCGTGACGTGTGGTCACTGAAGGGGATTGTGCCGAAAAATAAGAGAACGGAAACTGCAAAAGTCGCTGCAGAACTGGATGTCGCACTTGTGAACCCTATCGGCACCAAAACAACACGAAGGGAGCTGTATAAATTGGGAATTGCAGGTGGATCTGGAATTACAAACCACTCATCAGTGAAGCACATGCCGTAACAGGAAAACGTGGTGACGAAGACATATAACATGGGCTGTGGAACAATGAAACAAGGTCATTTGGTCGGATGATTCTTGTTTCACACTGTCTCTAGCTTCTGGCAGAGTTTAAGTCCCAAGAGTGAAGCATGACGAGGGCTCGATGATGATACAGGTAGCCATATCGTGGTATTACGAGTGCCCTATGGCTACTCGGTAAGATCGCTCTACTGCCGAAGATTACGTGACAATTTTGGCTGATCACGTCCATCCCATTGTACAATGTTTGTTACCCAGTAGTGATTCTGTGTTCCAAGAGGGTAGGAACACTGCTTACGCAGTTCGCACTGCCCAGGACTTGTTTTGTGAGCGCGAGAATGAATTATGGATATCCCCTGCACAAGAGTCACCATATCTCACTGTTATTGAGCCTCTCTTGTCTACTTCCGAGACAAGTGCATGATCCCTATCCACCTCCATCATCATTACCTGAACTTGCCACTATTTTGAGTAACAATGTTATAAGATACCCTTGAAAGCAATACAGCAGCTGTATTTATCGATTCCGAGACGATTGGAATCCGTTTTGGACGCCAACTGTTTTCTTGCACCGTATTAGGCGCAGTAACGTGTTGTATTGTGTTTCCATATTTTCGGTCAACCGCTGCGCACGCCAGTGATAAAACGCCGGTCGATCAGTTTTAAATTTGTTACTAAGCCGCCGGACGCAGCCGCCATGTTACGTCTGACGTGTTACTGGAAGCTGTTCAAGGTTTTCCCCCTTATTACGACTAAATTTAGATCTCACTGCCACGGTCATTATCGTGACGACCGTGAAAAGATGGCACTAGGATATCCTCTTATGTAAGCTGCTAACTACTTCGAGTTCCTTATAGCGTAAAGACATAAAAAGCCAGAAGAGATCATAAATTCGTGTTACGATTCTTTAATCAACACAGAAATGGCTCTTGACCTTGAAAAACACAAATGGCGCTAATCGCCTGCAGAGTGTAATAAATATTAGCCGTGATTCATTTTTGCAGGCACGGATACAAGCATGTATTTTTGCAAAAACTGGAATATCATGTATTTCAGGAGCAGGTTGCTGCTAATTTTATTCATTTAGCAGTAAACTGATATAATAAAAGCAAGTCTGTGGCTACATTCTTGTATTAAAAGTTTAGAAATGTTTAGTTCCATTCATTAATTTGCATCGACTGATAGATTCAGATACTGTTGCTCGCTATCGCAAGCAGCACATGCTGGAGAGGTGGATTCTGAATTAATTAATTAATTAATTTGTGTAAGGACTATGGGACCAAACTGCTGAGGTCATCGATCCCTAGGCTTACGCACTACTTAACCTAACTTAAACTAACTTACGCTACGGACAATACACACAACCATGCCTGAGGGAGGACTCGAACCTCCGATGGGGGGAGCCGCGTCAACCGTGACAAGATGCCCTAGACCGCACGGTTACCCCTCGCGACATTCTGAAATACTCCTATTTTCTAGTGAAGTATGGCTGTAGGTGAACCCGCACAAAAATTGACACTGAAATTCTGAACATCCTTATCAGTTCCTATCACCTAAATACTTTCTTATACAGTACCATAATTTGCGACTGTATACTAACGAGCAGTAGTAAAATACTATTTATCACACTGATGGTTAACAGCAGTCAGCTGTCTATTTCGTCGGTGTGCAACAGGAAACATAGAAACGGACCCTTTACTCGGATTTCTCAGTTACATAAATCCATTTGACGTAGTATCACTCTTTGGAATTTGCTTAGTTATTTTCATTTATTTATTTATTTTTTTATGCGGCCCGGCACGATTTCCTGTCGTATGCCAACCTCTTCAACTCAGACTAGAAATTGCGCCTACGTCTTCAATTATTCGCTGGATTTATTCTAATCTTTGTTTTCCTCTACAGTTTTAATCTTCACAGCTACGTCTAGTACCTTGGAAATTATTCCCTGCTGTCTTAACAGATGTCGTATCACCTTGTCCCATGTTATTATTCGTCTTATACTCCCTTCCTTGCCGATTCTCCGAAAAACCTTCACATTTCTTACCTTATCAGTCCACCAACATTCGTCTGTAGCACCGCGTCTCAAATGCTTCGATTCTCTTCTGTCCCCGTTTTTTCACATTCCATGTTTCACTACCACACAATACTGTGCTCCGAACGTACATTTTCAGAAATTTCTTCTTCAACTTAAGGCCTATGTTTGACACTAATAGACTTCTCTTGGCCAGGAATGCCTTTCTTGCCAGTACTAGCCTGCTTCTGATGTCCTCCTTGCTCCGTCCCTCATTTGCTATTTTGCTGACTAGGTAGCAGAATTCCTTAACTTCATCTACTTCGTGATGATCAATCCTGATGTTAAATTTCTAGCTATTTTCATTTCTGCTACTTCTCATTACTTTCATCTTTCTTCGATTTACTCTCAATCCATATTCTGTGCTCATTAGACCGTCCATTCCATTCCGCAGATCATGTAATCTTCTTCACTTTCACTGAGGATAACGAATCTCATCAGTGATATCCTTTCGCCTTGAATTTTAATTCCACTCTTGAACCTTTCTTTTATTTTTCTATTGCTTCTTCCATAGATTGAACAGTAGAGGAGAAAGACTACATCCGTATCTTACACCCTTCTTAATCAGAGCATTTTTTCCATTTTTCTGAATATTATTGTTATAAGCAACTTGAACCCATGAGATGTTAAGTCCGCCGCTCGTGGTCTCGCGGTAGCGTTCTCGCTTCCCGAGCACGAGGTCACGGGTTCGATTCCCGGCGGGGTCAGGGATTTTCACCTGCCTCGAGATGACTGGGTGTTTGTGTTGTCCTCATCATTTCATCATCATCCAGGAAAGTGGCGAAATTGGACTGAGCAAAGGTTGGGAAATTGTACGGGCGCTGATAACCACGCAGTTGAGCGCCCCACAAACCAAAACATCATCATCATCATCACATGAGATGTTAAGCTGACTGGGCGCTAATTCTCACACTTGGCGGTTCTTGCTATCTTCAGAATAGTGTGGATGTCTTTCCGAAAGTTTGATGGTAAATTACCGGTGTCATATATTTTACACACCAAAGTGAAAAGTGGTATTTTGTCACTTCCTCCACTGAAATCCCAATGTAATGTTGGGCCAACTGCCTTATTTGATCTTGAGTCTTCAAAAGCTCTTTTAAATTCTGATTCTAATACTGAATCCCCTACCGCTTCCCTGTCGACTCCAGTTTCTTCTTCCATCACGTCATCAGACAAGTTCTCACACTCAAAGAGGCTCTCCGTGTACTCTTTCCACCCATCCGCTGTCTCCTCTGTCTTTAACAGTGGAATTCCCAGTGCACTCTTGATGCTACCGACCTTGTTGTTAATTTCATTAGAGGCTGTTCTGGCTTCTCAGTATGCTGAGTCAGTCCTTCCGACAATCATTTTTTTTTATTACTACACATGCTTCGTGCAGCCGTTTTGCCTTAACTGCCCTGCGCTGCCTGTTAATTTCATTCCTAATTATTCCTTGTGCTTCTGTATTCCTGAATTACTCTGAAAACTTTTGAATTTCCTTCTTTCGTCGATCAACTGAGGTATTTGCTCTGCTACCCATGTTTTTTTCGCGGTTATCTTCCTTGTACCTACGTATTTCTTTCCAACTTCTGTGATTACCGTTTTTATAGATGTCCATTTCTTCTCACATCACTTCACTCGTTAGTACTTTCGTATCCCACTTCTTTGTGCATCGATTTTTCCTAGGTAGTCTCTTAAACTTCATCCTACTCTTCATCACTCCTAATTTGTGATCTGAGTCTATACCTGCTCCGGAGGACACCATACAATCCGATATCTGATTTCTGAATCTCTGCCGGGTCATGGCGTAATCTAACTCGAATCTTCCCGTATCTCGAGGTCTTTTCCAAGTATACTTCCTCCTCTTGTGATTTATTAACAGAGTACTCGCTATTAATAACTTATATTTATCGCATATCTCAGACACTCTCCTCTCTCGTGCCTACTATCAAGCCCGTATTCTCCCGTGTCCCTTCCTTCTACTCCCTGTCCTTCAATCGCATTCCAGTTTCCCATGACAATATTAGAATCGTATTTCCTTTACCTACTGAATTACCCATTCAGTATCCTCATATACTTTCTTTCTCTTTTCTTCTTCTGCCTGCGACGTCGACATGTGTAGTTGTTCTATTGTTGTCGTTGTTGGTTTGCTTCCGATTCTAATGAGAACAACCCTAGGGTGAGCTGTTCACAGTAACTCCCTCTCTCTGCTCTATCTTCCCGTTCATAACGGATCCCTACACCATGTCTGCTGCTGTTGATGTTATTCTACACTCGTGTGACCAGTAATCGTTGTGTTCTTTCCGTTTTACTTCATTGATCCCGACTGCATATTATTTGAGCCTTGCATTTCCCGTTTCAGCATTTCTAACTTCCCTGTCATGTTCAAACATCTGACATTACACGGTCCGACGTTACCTTTTCAGTAGTTATTCAATATTTTTCTGATGGTCACCTCTCCCTCGGCAGTCCTCTCCCGGATATCCGAATGGTCGTGTAACCCCGAATCTTTTGCCGATGGAGAGATCGTCATGACAAATTTTCACTTGCAGACCACATGTCCTGCGAGTATACACTGTGTTTAATGAAGTGGTTTCAATTGCCTTCTGCATCCTCATGTCGTTCATTATTGCAGATTCATCCGCCTTTACGAGAAGTTTTCCAACCCAAGGACAAGAGAGTGCCCTGAATCTCTGTCCGCCCTTTTTGACAAGGCCGTTGGCTGAACGAGATTGTCTTTTTATGCCGGAAGTCTTCGGTCGGCACTGCAGATGACTTTTAGTCAGAATTTACGTAGTGGTTGTATTCGAACCCGAGACCCAGAACGTTTTGATTACCGATCAAAGACGCTGTGGCGGAGTACATGCTTCGAAATACACTGTACGCTGCATGACAAAGGATAATTGCCAGAATGAGATTTTTTTCTGTAAAGTTTGGAAGGTAGGATACGAGATACTGGCAGAAGTAAAGCTGTGAGTACCGGGCGTGAGTCGTGCTTCGGTAGCTCAGATGGTAGAGCACTTGCCCGCGAAAGGCAAAGGTCCCGAGTTCGAGTCTCGGTCCGGCACACAGTTTTAATCTGCCAGGAAGTTTCAAAGGATAATTGTTCCATTAGTAGCCACTTTTACCCTTTTTATTGGCATAAGAAGCGATGGTTAACATGATGATTCCCAGAGAAATCCGTTGCTTTTCTTCAAGGATTTCTACTCTGAGCATTTCAGTTACGCTTTTGCGTGGGCTATACGAGCTTGTTTCTGTCCTAACAACGCATCGGTGCATTCCTTCAAACTTGCTAGAGTACCCCGCGGTCGCACTAGTGTCTGGTTTGTAGTTTCCTCAACGGAAGCACCACTCTTTGTCAAGTTAGGAGAAAATATAAATCTTCCATTCGCCTATCGCACTGTTAATTTCACACATTCTATCCATTTCATTTCACTTTGCAATATTTTATGAGTTAAGTGCCCGCAGAAGCTTACCGTTTTTTTTGCATTCGGCTACTACCCTGTTCTTTCTCTTTCTTATCGAGATTATTTTTCACTTAACGATAACCAAAGACAATTGTAGTGCAGAACGTCGTTCTGCATTTTCATACAATAAGTGCTTGGGAAATGCAGTCTTGTTTTTGTGTTGTTACGGGTGATAATGGAAAATAAAAGGAGGGCTGCACTGAAGTCGGCTCAAAGCAAACTCCTCTCAGTTAGAATCTAGAGAACCAGTACTGCGTGAATGCTCTGGCAGTGCCGCGCGGAGTGGCCGCGTGGTCTTGGGCGTCATGTCATGGATTGCGCGGGCCCTCCCGCCGGAGGTTCGAGTCCTTCCTCGGGCATGGGTCTGTGTGTTGTCCTCAGCATAAGTTAGTGTAAGTTAGTTTAAGTAGTGTGTAAGTCTAGGGACCGATACGACCCCAGCAGTTTCGTCCTTAGGACTTCACACACATTTGAACATTTTTGCTCTGACAGCTGGACGTGTGTTGTCTTCGACAAGTTTTTTGGAAGAACTGCGTATCACGCTCCAAACTATGAAGATCGAGAAGAATGAAACTCCCAACATCTCTTCAGTTTCAGTCAACTGTGACTGTTATCTACTGATTTTAACTGTATGACTTGCTTTTGAACTTAGGAAGAGTTAATATCTTAATTATTTTAATACCCCTACGTAAAGTATTTCATCTAGATCAGCAATGGCTAAATATACACCGACGAAAATTGAAAGTGATATGAGGTGCCCCACAACGAGCAGAAATACATTCATGTGGAAGCGAACAGCCAAGGAACGTTAGCTTGAGGAATATCTTACCGTGTCCAAAACACCTGCAAGTTCATGAAGATTTCCGGCTGGAATGAAAGTATGCGCTTTTCATCACATCCAAGCATGTTCTGTTTTTGCCAAATCAAGGACCGGCCAGTTAACTCAAGGATCCGTACAATTCTCAAAGCGTTTGTGGTATGAATGGTAACATGAAAAATATTCCACACGAGACGCTGGTGTACCAACTCTTCTTATGAGGCTTTTGTGGTATGAATGGTAACATGAAAAATATTCCACACGAGACGCTGGTGTACCAACTCTTCTTATGAGGCTATCTCGTCACCCCTCGCTCTACAGCCAACTGCATGTCTGTCGGTTCAGTGGTTTCATATACTGCGTGTCAACGCTTCCCCTTTCCTAGTGGCTGTTCTTTGTCCGCGAGCTTTTGCGTGAGGTTTTGCTATAGAGGTCGAATTTGAGTTCTCGCTCTGAGTAACGACCGTTATTTTGGCCTCAGTCCCACAGCGTGGATCAGCGTTCCGGGTGACGAAAACACGAGTCGTTTTAAGCCTACTGGTGAAACACGAAAATGATTTACATTTTAGTGTTGATTGTTTCTACCAAAGTTTTATTTCTGTACTAACAAAAAATTAATCATCCTTAAACCGTTTGCTTCTTTTTAAGGAAGCACGTGTCAAAACTTGAAACAGGTTAGCTTTTGAACTGTTTTCCCTCTTTTAAATACTCCAGTGATACATTGATGCTACTGTTACTGAGACACAGTTAAAACCCGGAAGGGCGTTATGTTCATTCCTCTGACTTCACAACGCGGTTACTTTTTAAACTGCGTGTGTTTTAGATTACATAATGAGCCGACTGAAGGGTCAGAGCGATGTCTGGGCTAAGCTAAAACTGGTTGCCTTATTTCAGCGAGTCATTAACAATCAAATGTGTTTGTTTCATATCCTTGAATTGTGATAAATATTATCCTTATTTAATGTTTAAATTTTGTTATAAGTGAGTCACCTACCGTTAAATGTATTTAAAAATTTACCTGTGCTGAACTTTAAAAATTTCTTTGAGTATTTGATAACTTGAACTAACATTCTCGTTGTGGCCTTTCTTAAACATTTTATCACGTCATTTATCGCTCGAATTGCCTGTGTTAAAATGCCGCTCACGCAAATAAATATTGTTAAAAGTCTTTTTAGTTTTGGCTTAGCACCTTACTACTCATAGTTCCACATTACCCACAATTCATGTAGTGTATTGGAGGGCAATTCCATTTCTCATCATGGCTGTTATATAATTACTTTTATTTACATCACTATCAGCTTATTAAGGCTGTTAGTTATCTTCTAGCCAATAGGTATGCTTGCGATACAATGCGTATCTAATACTGCAGCGCCCGCGGTACACCTAACAGAAGGATCGTCTTAGTGTCACTAGCCTACAGTACACGGTCAGAGCATGAATTGCACACTTTCTCCTGCTTACGTAAATATAGCAAATCTTTTGCTTCTTTTTACATGTGATGTTGTCTACGATGGGCTTGATGGAACCTATGGAGGTTCTTTTAGTTCATGGACGGTACCTCGGAAAACCCCAAAAAAGGAATCTTTTACTATATTTTCGCCGTCACTGGTATACTAAAACCCAGCCGAGGATTCGAAGCAGGCTTATGCACAGCAAATGGCTGAAATTTTTGCTATATATTCGTAAGATCGCCATCTCGAATAACCTTGAAACTTTTCTTGATATCTTTATCGGTTTCCAAGATACTGAGGTTCAAAGTTACTCAACCACTACACGTAAAACTCCGGTATGGGGCTAAATGTAAATAATAAATAACGCGGCAATTGCTCAAATTTTAACGGTATATTCTCTAGGCATTTATCTACATGAACCATCTCCCCTTTTCAATAATCTTGATCCTTTATCGAGAAAGACCACAAGAACTTGTTTTTTGGGTACCAAAACCTAGCAGTGGATACTGAGACGGCTATAACAGAAAACGGAACAACATCGAAACTTTTTTTTCATATCTTAATCCATTTCCGAGATACAGAGATCCAAAGTTACCCTACTTGTACACATAAAATGCGTATGTAAAATCCGCTGTGAGGCGACAACGTAGTTTATAAAGTTACGTAGCACAGAGAAACATTGTGTAAGGCGTCTCTGTTATCACCTGAGAAACCTATGTTGTAGTACTGAAGCACGCGCAAAACTTTTTTGCACATAAAATCCGGTCAGAGGTTTAAAATTAGTTTTACGTTATTTCAGTTTCATATAAGTAAACTGTCAACATTTTGCTGACCAATACATTCCTTTTCGTTTGAGTTACATGCCCTGCTGCAGCAGGGAAAAGAAGGGAACCGGTGGAAAAATGCCTCTATGGGAGCAAAATAAAGGGGAATATATTCCCGTTTATTTAAAAAAACTCTGACCGAAAAGTGGGATACCAACTGTCTCATTTTTTCACAAGAATTTCGCCATGCGAAAATATTCATGCTTTTTTATGCTGAAAGGGAAGAAGAAAGTGGCAATAGTAAAGAGATGGGAAGGTAATGAACTCTGCAAGATACAGACAGTGGTTGTGTTATAGAAAGAGCGAAGGAGATAGTGGCATTGTGAGAGAAAGGGAGGGACATAGTTGACAGCGACAGAACAGTGCTAGAAAAAGAGGGAAGGAGACAGTGCCAAGGGTAGTAGGGAAGGAATAAAGAGAAGGTGGAAGTGGATAAGAGCCAGTGATAACGAGAGACAGAATACACGACAATGACAACAAGGACGAGAGATATAGTGACAGTGAAAAGCTAGAATAGCAGTAAAAAGGAAGGACATTAGCAGTAAGAGAGAACAAGAGAGATAGAGTAACAGTGAGTGGAGACTTTAGTAATACGACAGAATGAAGGGGAGCGTGGCTGTGGCACAGGACACAATGACTGAGAGACACAAAGAGATAATGACAGTGAGTTGGGCTGAATGTGTGAGAAAGGGAAACTGGCTGTGGACGACTGTGAGCGCCTTACAGCGATGGATTTGTGTGTGAGTGAGTTACAGTTAGGGAAACTAGCGGGATTTTGATATGTGTAGCATGTTACAAAAGAAAAAAGCGCGAGTATGTTCCAATGCCAAAATTTTTGGGAAAATTCTTAAAGGTGCTGAAGAAAGTAGAATGAGACAGCTGTTACTCCACACTTTTCAATCAGAGTGTTTTAAATAAACAGGAACATATTCGCAATTTTGTGCTCCGGTAGAAACATTTTTCCGCTGGTAGTCGTATTTCTTAAAGACACGGGAGAGAACAGCATTATATGCTTGTTGGCGCCTTAAAATTACTACTGCCGCAGTGGCATACGAACAAAAGAGTAAAACTCACCATAGTACTCACGCTAACATCGTATCATGTAATGTAATATTTTCCATTTCTGTCTTGTTCTTTGTCGTGACTAGTTTGCATCATGCAGAGGCCAAATAAATACAAAAATAAACGTCAAGGAGGTCACCGAACTTAACGTCCTCTTGCGACAAACGTATCCACCATCAACAACGTTGCAGTTCGCGAGACACTGCGCAGAGCTTTAAGATTTAAACCACGCAATTACCGCATAGTCTAGTGATGAGGATCTTCCACGTTACAGACTGAGCGAGGTGGCGCCGTGGTTAATGTACAGGAATCGCATTCGGGAAGAACACGGTTCAAATCCCCTTCCGACTGTCCACATTTAGGTGTTCCGTGATTTCCCTAAATTGCTTAGGGCGAATGCCTGAATGCTTCCTTTGAAAGGGCACGGCAGATTTCCTTCCCTATCTTTTCCCTGATCTGAGCTTCTGCTTCATCTATAGTGCCCGCGTCGTCGACCGGACTTAAACACTGACCATCGTCCCTTCTTCTTGCGCTGCAGCATCTCCTCGGCTTTCTGACCAAATTGCCAGAAAATGGAATATGTTATAATTAAATTTGACTCTCATGTACTAAAATCATTTTATTTTACCGCTCTCGTGTATTTTTTCAACCAACATTAGTATCAATAAATCGAAAATTCGAGATTAAATAAAACGCCATCGAAACTTTTCAGTGAAGAAAACTGATCTACAGACTTTATTTACAGTTTAATTAGATGAAGAGATCATTCATTTAGTGAGTAACAAATATTACACGAATACCTGGAAGTGTTCTCAATTATTCATAAATCTCTTCATTCATTATTTCCACACCCTTTGAATATGAAATATAATGTTATCGGCAGCTGGTAGACCTGACCTATTAGGGACAGCTGTGTCCCAACAATAACCATTCTTACCATGGACGACTAGCTTTCATCATCGCTTTCTAAATATTTGGCAGACTGATGAGTTTCGCTATTGTCCATAACTGCGGCGGACCATCAGCTTCAGTACCACTTCCGTTACGAAACTCACATTCACAGCTGAGTTCTTGTAAAAATGCTTCCCGAATAGCATCTTTCGTTACTAAAATGTCATTCCTAGTGCCACTTTCATATAAATTAACTTCACACTTAGCAACAAGACACTTACACAATGTGTACTTTAGAGTCACAGTGACTCCTAAAAAATTCTTTTGCCAAATTACTTAAACAGCAATGTCACACAACTTCGAACGTCCGCCCTCTAATAGATCTCACTCAATGGTGAATTTAAATTGATAGCAGCGGGCTGCTCACGTGAAGTGCCGCATACACAGTAACTAACAACAAACCCCAGGGTTAAACTGACCCTGGTGTACACGTCTAGGTTTAACAACTTGCTATCCCTGAGCAGACAGAAATACTTCCACTTCTCATTTCGACATAGTCGTAAATGTACCACCAAGTAACGTACGTCTGCGCGCTGCTGTTGTCAATAATAATAATAATAATAATAAATATTTGCATATTGAACGCAACACTTTCAAGTCAGGCAAAGCTGTTTACAAGATGTTTTCTCTGCGACAAATTTGTGGACCCCATCTTCATAGTCTAGATGCAGTGTCATGACAGAATTCGCGGAGAGGACGGCAAGACTGTTGACTCGTTCCTGCGACACGGATGACCGCAAACAATTCTTGAATCTTTTGAGCAGTGGGAAAGAGCGCGCGGCTGAACAACTGGTTGCAGTGGTTGAAAAAATAGTCGTAGGGCAGTCGTTAAATTAGGAAACAGTTCCTGTATGTAGTTTTCATGCAACGCTCTAAACAAAGTATTTGGGGAGGAAGTTTTTATTACGTTGCTCTTCACGTATGCTTTAAAACGATTAATCTCGTCACTCAAAAATTCTTCCAAGTCATGTTTGCAACGCCGTTGCAGTTTTCTGGCACTTTTCAATAGCTCATTGTTGTCTCGTGTAGGAAAACAACTTAGAAACTCAAAATTGCTACAAAACTCTGCCAACCATTTTTTTTTTTCTTTTCTCCAATCCAGATATCAATCTGTCAGGAAAGTATTCATCCGAAAATCTTACTTGCTTTGCGAGTATACTCAGAGGAGTCCTTGTTCTTTCTTGCCACTTCTCATGGTTCTGAAAAACAAACCTTTTTTTCAGTATCTCGGAAAATCAGTATACTACCTGCATGAATTACCGAAATCGCAGTCCATATTCTGTGCCACATGACCTTGTTTGGCGATATGATCGCCAAGGAAGTCATGTATTATCCAGTTTGCAGGGTCGCCAGAAACTGAATAATTACCATCACTCGCTTTATATGTGCCATTTGGCCTTTCGGTCAATTGAAATGACCGTTTCCATGCCAAAATTATTGTTTCTAATATCGGAAACGTCTGACACAGATAAACCACATGTTGTCCTATTTACGATTATGTTCACCACATTACTACGCTCCACATTATTACACTCTCGATATTTCCAGAGTAGAGTTCGAGCTGAAACTAGCGGGGTGCGTTGCTTTTCAAATACCACATCTGTTTTGACGCTCTTTTTCGCAATTTCCTCTTTCTAAATTGCCTTATCTCTCACTAGTAACGAGCACCATTTACTCTTCTCCATTTTTCATTCATTTTGAGCACACTAAAATGTAAACCACAAAGAAAACATCAGTTGCCCTCTTCACAGTTGCACATTAAACTGAAGTGCCAGCCGAAAGGCCGGCCTTTGAAATGGGCATTGTCGGGTGTCGGCATTGGCTACTCCTATGACAGTGTTAGCGGCGTATCCCTACACGAAGTTTAATTGCCAGCAGCAAGATATGCCTTCCTAGCGTATACCACATGTAAAGGCACGATACTAAATAAAGTGAATAATGATGACAGTGTAACGACGTAATGTCTTTACTAAAACAAAACATTTCCTTTTTCCGTTGCCTGACCAGTCCGTTCGCGGAATTTGAGCAGATTATTGCCAGTGTTATTCATATCGATTTCATTGTGAGTTAAGTTCGCATTCTATTTCCAATATTCGTGAATAAAATGTTTAAAACAATAGTAACAGCTCACAAGCCACCCGTTAAAATCCACCGCCCATCAGAATCCACTATTCAAGTCAGCTGCCTCGTCTGCCTAGGCCTATGTGGAAGTACGTCACAAAGAGCACAAGAAATTACGACAGTTTCTATAATTGCGAGTAGCCTAACTACTTTCTCACGAGTATTAAGACTAATGACATCATCTCGCTGCTGCTGCTGGCTAACACTTGTTTTCTCCTTCGTAGACCGCCCACTGCTCGTGGGTAACAGGTGCGAGTAATTTGCCTTCTAGAGTCTGGTGCACTCTCCTGCATCGAGATTCAGAGGCAGGTATCTGTCTGTGTCCAATCCCCTCTCCCCCCTGCCTTTCCACTAAATAACAGAATTGCGAAACACGTCGGCTGTGCGGCTGAACCGGTGCCTTTCTCATTTAGGCCGGTCACGTCGCTCCCCAATCTGCTGCAGTATCTCCAAAACCGAAGGTGTTATTGCACGTAGTAATTACGGATTGCCTTGTACCGAGGGAAAGCCGAACGCTAGTTGTCTAAATATGGATGAGAAGCAGTCGTAATTGCCATTGGAGCAGTTGTAAAACCGCTCTAGAGTGTAACTGCACAGCGGGTCTTTCATTGAACACTGACACCGATACCAAAGATAACGTTTCCTTATTGCCTCACTTTCTCCATCAAGGAAATTGGATTCTTCAGTTCACAGCAAATGAATACAATTTAGTATTTGTGTCACGGTATTGTATCATATCAACTGCTGCATTCGGTGTCGTTATCGTTATGTCAGTGGAAGAAACACTTCGCTCGTTTACTCCGTGTGCGTAACATCGTCCTTGCTCCTGCATTTTGTAATTAAATGAAACTATTTATACGCTTCAAACGACGGAAGAATGTACAGATGTCGCTGTCAACATGAAACATTGAATTGTGCAACGGGAGAAAATAGACCTTATAATAACAGAAAGCAGCTACAGTGGATTTAATTAGCTACAATGGATTTTGTTGGTGTAACACTGGGGTTAAATAGTTTTCCGCAATCGTTTCTTTCAATTTCTATGTCATTTGGTGCTTTACTCCTACGTAATTATTACTTACAGGAATTTTGAAGACAGGGCGCTAAGTGACTTTTTTTTTTTAAAAAAAAAAGCTACCTGTTTTTGAAGGTACATTGACGTCGACGACATGGTAATGGTGTGGCCACATGCACTAGACGTTCTCAACCGTTTTTTGTATAATTTTAATTACCTTAATTGCCTTCGCTCCAACGACGGAAGTCGAAACAGGATGTACAGCTTCATTTTCTGGACGCACTGGCCGACAGAAGTAATGAAGGCAGTACTCATAGCATACCGGTTGTTATCTACAGGGTGGTTATAATTAAACTTTCGCTGCTTGAGAGGTCCCCCATGAAAACTGAGTGATCGTATCACATCATCTGTAAGGACATGCGGAAGAGAAATAACAAATAAACCATTGAAAGAAGAGCATTTTAATTTCCACATGAGAGTGTAACATTTGTTAATAGAGTACCATGTTTACATTCCATGTTACAAACGTCGCTCAATGTGACGACCATTCGCATCCATGACAGCCTGGAACCGCACTAGAGAGTGATCTAATGTTGCCCCGCTTCAGTTGTCGAGAACAGCCTGTGCACTGATTGAAGATCGCACATTGCACATTTTCAGTCATGGCAACACTAACTTCTTCAACAATTTGTGACGCAATCGGCCATCGGCCTCTCCCATGATCAATACTCAAATCTCCATTTAATTCTAACTTTCGAATAATAATCTTCAACCCCGGTGCGGAAAGAGGATATCTCTGTACTCCTTTAATACGTCGATACTCGCGAAGGACAGCAGGAATATTGCTATGGTTTTGATAAAACAGCTTCGTGCCTAATGTCCTGTTCACCTTGTAAAGACCCTTGTTGACTGTTTACAACTGCAATGCACTTTGGTACTTGGAGTTCAGTTCAACGTCGCCGTAGCAGTACCGGGCCTAGCGCAACTATAGCTCTGTCTTAACTTACAATGCAAATTGTTGGGCGGCGGACAATATTTGAAATGGTCGTCACTTCGTTATGTCGTTATGAAAAGACACTTAAATTGCCTGTGCGTGGTTGACACCTACCTTCGCCGTTTGCAAGGGTCCGAAAACTATTTTTGCGGTCAGCCAGAAAGTGACGTAGAACATACTGACCATAATTTCCAGTCTGCAGGTCCACATTACTCTTTGTGCTCGCTGAAAGAAAAATTTCCTGCTTGCTGTTTTCTCAGCGGGATGGGTTATTGTGACTATACATAAAAGTTCTGAGTTTTAACTGAATTATATATTCAAGTTCACACGCACAAAATATAATAATATCCCAATGATGTAATAAAATCCCTATCGGAAACAGCACTATTAACGGTTCAGAGGCGACCTCTACGGGAAGTTCCAAGTAAAATGGTCTACCACTTCTAATCACCTAAAATTAATTGCTCACCTTAAAAGTGGAAAATAATCTCGCCAATTACCAGAAATTTTATCAACGTTACGGACGGCACACAAACAATTATTTCCGTGCAGTCGAAGCGATCAAATGGCTCTGAGCACTATGGGACTTAACTTCTGTGGTCATCAGTCCCCTAGAACTTAGAACTACTGAAACCTAACTAACATAAGGACATCACACACATCCATGCCCGAAGCAGGATTCGAACCTGCGACCGTAGCGGTTACGCGGTTCCAGACTGAAGCGCCTTTAACCGCACGGCCACACTGGCCGGCTAGTCGAAGCGATCCAGGATGGTCTTCAGTCCTCGTAAGTTAACTTCCCAGTTTTACCGAAAACACATTCAAGTCTCTCCAGTTCTGACATCATCCGAGGCGCAACACACGCAGTCATTTGACTGATGTGAAGAGACTGGTATCTTGGTGCGAAGCGTGTCCTACCACTGCCTCTCTGGGTAGGGGCGCACCAGATCGCCAAATGGAACATCTGCTATCAAACGTTCTAGGCATAGGTAGCAGTATCTAAATGGCCCCTTTCTTGGACACATATTGATTAACAGCTCTGTCGTTTAACAATTTACAATTTTCTTATATAAATAGAGTTAAGTTTATTTTAGCTACGGAAAATTTTTTAGCTCCACTGCATTTAAACTTGGCCGGCTAGAATTTTTAAAACGGGACCGTGAGTAGAACATGATCTCTGAACTGCCTCTTTAAAATTCCTTGTAACTACTGTTATTTACAATACAGTCTTGAAACTTGTTACTGCTGTATTATTTCATGTATGCAACAGAGTGATGAAATCAGAAATTTCTATTAAAAATATAAATGACACTTAATCCACATGAATATGAACGTTTTCGTTTCAAATTTCATTTTTAGTGAATGACTTTAAAACTAATAGACGTACTTTATTGGCGTCACATAGTTAATATTTTTACGTGAAAATGCGCCTACATAAGAATTGTGTTTTCTGAGTCTAATATAGCGGCTTTAGTTTTTCGTAAAAATGTCGGTTGAGAATCTTTAATTCTGACATACATTTGCTTATTCTCACCAGTTTTTACCTTTCTGTTTTTATTATTCAGAGCAGCTTTTTTTTGTTAAGATCTTGTATTTTGCCTAACATACGCATTTGAGCATTTTGAAACATTATAACGTTAACATTAATATACTTAATTATATACTGGTGAGGTTTGAAAAAGATATTTTACTTTTTAATTTCAATCTTAAATTATGGTGCAGTCATTTGTATGTTAACCACAGGCGCGTTATAATGACATGATGCTGGTAGTAGTGAACTGGTATAGCCCCGGCACACTCGCTCGCCTCTGTACTTCTTACAATGATACAGCGCTTGTTCGGCCTGAAAATACTGCAGCGCACATACGTCATTCCAACAACGTTGAGTATCCATGTGGTAAACAGTTTTCCGTGTACACTGGTTCAGGTAGTGGAAGTTTGATTATAACTACCATGTACAAGCGTAGTCATCCACTGCACCAACGTACGAGGAAGGTCTATGGCAATGAAGGCTTACGACGTCCTGGATACAGAAACCTATTTTTTTTTTGGGTCATCAGTCTTCTCATTGATTTGATTCGCCAGCCACCAGTCCTCTCCTGTACCAACCTCTACATCTCAGAGCAGCACTTGCAACCTACGTCCTCAATTACTTGCTGTATGTACACTCCTGGAAATTGAAATAAGAACACCGTGAATTCATTGTCCCAGGAAGGGGAAACTTTATTGACACATTCCTGGGGTCCGATACATCACATGATCACACTGACAGAACCACAGGCACATAGACACAGGCAACAGAGCATGCACAATGTCGGCACTAGTACAGTGTATATCCACCTTTCGCAGCAATGCAGGCTGCTATTCTCCCATGGAGACGATCGTAGAGATGCTGGATGTAGTCCTGTGGAACGGCTTGCCATGCCATTTCCACCTGGCGCCTCAGTTGGACCAGCGTTCGTGCTGGATGTGCAGACCGCGTGAGACGACGCTTCATCCAGTCCCAAACATGCTCAATGGGGCACAGATCCGGAGATCTTGCTGGCCAGGGTAGTTGACTTACACCTTCTAGAGCACGTTGGGTGGCACGGGATACATGCGGACGTGCATTGTCCTGTTGGAACAGCAAGTTCCCTTGCCGGTCTAGGAATGGTAGAACGATGGGTTCGATGACGGTTTGGATGTACCGTGCACTATTCAGTGTCCCCTCGACGATCACCAGTGGTGTACGGCCAGTGTAGGAGATCGCTCCCCACACCATGATGCCGGGTGTTGGCCCTGTGTGCCTCGGTCGTATGCAGTCCTGATTGTGGCGCTCACCTGCACGGCGCCATACACGAATACGACCGTCATTGGCACCAAGGCAGAAGCGACTCTCATCGCTGAAGACGACACGTCTCCATTCGTCCCTCCATTCACGCCTGTCGCGACACCACTGGAGGCGGGCTGCACGATGTTGGGGCGTGAGCGGAAGACGGCCTAACGGTGTGCGGGACCGTAGCCCAGCTTCATGGAGACGGTTGCGAATGGTCCTCGCCGATACCCCAGGAGCAACAGTGTCCCTAATTTGCTGGGAAGTGGCGGTGCGGTCCCCTACGGCACTGCGTAGGATCCTACGGTCTTGGCGTGCATCCGTGCGTCGCTGCGGTCCGGTCTCAGGTCGACGGGCACGTGCACCTTCCGCCGACCACTGGCGACAACATCGATGTACTGTGGAGACCTCACGCCCCACGTGTTGAGCAATTCGGCGGTACGTCCACCCGGCCTCCCGCATGCCCACTATACGCCCTCGCTCAAAGTCCGTCAACTGCACATACGGTTCACGTCCACGCTGTCGCGACATGCTACCAGTGTTAAAGACTGCGATGGAGCTCCGTATGCCACGGCAAACTGGCTGACACTGACGGCGGCGGTGCACAAATGCTGCGCAGCTAGCGCCATTCGACGGCCAACACCGCGGTTCCTAGTGTGTCCGCTGTGCCGTGCGTGTGATCATTGCTTGTACAGCCCTCTCGCAGTGTCCGGAGCAAGTATGGTGGGTCTGACACACCGGTGTCAATGTGTTCTTTTTTCCATTTCCAGGAGTGTATTTGCTCTCTACAGCTCCCTCTAGCACCATGGAAGTTGTTCCCTGACGTGACGTCTTAACAGATGTCCTGTCATCCTGTTCCTTCTCCTTGTCAGTTCTTCTTCTTTTACTTGCGCCTTGATCCCGCAGTATTGACAGGGTCGGCATGGTTACAATCGGATTTAGCGTGATTAGTTTGAAGGGGTGGCTGGATGCCCCTCCTGCGGCCACTTCCTTCTACTTGTCAGTGTTTTCCACATATTCCCTTCCTCTCCGATACTATGTAGGACCTCCTCACTCTTTATCTTATTAGTCCACCTAATTTTAATCATTTGTCTGTAGCACCATATCTCAAATGCTTCGATTTTCTTCTGTTCCGATTTTCCCACAGCCCATGTTTCACTACCATACAATTCTGTGCTCCACTCATTCTGTTGTTCTGTGTTTAATACTGGGAGACTTCGCTGGGCCAGGGATGTCTGCTTATCTCCTCCTTGCTCCGTCGTCATTGTTTATATTGTTGCCTAGGTAGCGAAATTCCTTAACTTCATTTACTTCGTGACCAACAATCCTGATATTAAGCTTCTCGCTGTTCTCATTCCTGATACTTCTCATTACTTTCATTTTTTTTTTCAGTTTACACTTAGTCCATATTCTGTAATCATTAGACTCTTCATTCCATTCAGTAGATCATGTAATTCTTCTTTACTTTCACTGAGGATAGCAATGTTATCAGCGAATCGTATCATTGATATCCTTTCACCTTGAATTTTAATTCCACTTCTGAACCTTTCTTTTGTTTCCATCATTGCTTCTTCTATGTACAGATAGAAGAGTAGGGCGGAAGACTACATACCTGTCTTACACCATTTTTAATGCGAGCCTTCGTTCTTGATCATCCACTCTTATTATTCCCTCTTGGCTCTTGTACATATCGTATATTACCCGTCTCTCCCTATAACTTACTCCTATTTTTCTTAGAATTTCGAACATCTTGCACCATTTTACATTGTCGAAAGCTTTTTCTAGGTCGATAAATCCTATGAACGTTGATTTTTCTTTACTCCTGTTTTCATTATCAACCGCACCCTCTGATTTGCCTCTTTGGTGCCTTTACCTTCTCTAAAGCCAAATTGATCGCCATCTAACACATCCTCAATTTCCTTTCCTATTCTTCTGTATATTATTCTTGTCAGCTACTTGGATGCAATAGTTGTTAAGTTGATTGTACGATAATTCTCGCACTTGTCAGCTCTTGCAGTCTTCGGAATTGTGTGGTTGATATTTTTCCGAAAGTCAGGTGCTATGCCGCCAGACTCATACATTCTACACAACTACGTGAACAGTCGTTTTGTTATACCTGGTGGAATGGTACCTGTCCCCTCTGCCTTATTTGATTGTAAGTCCTCCAGAGCTCTCTTAAATTCTAGTTCTAGCACTGGATCCCTTATATCTTCTATATCGGCTCCTGTTTCTTCTTCTATCACTTCATCAGTCAAGTCTTCTCCCTCATGGAGACCTTCAGTGTCCCCTTTTCACCTATCCGCTCTCTCCTCTACATTTAAGAGTGGAATTCCCGTCGCACTCTTATTGTTACCATCCTTTCTTTTAACTTCACCAAAGGTTGTTTTGACTTTCGTATATGCTGAGTCAGTCCTTCCGACAAACACTACTTTTTCTATTTTTTCACATTTTTAAGCAGCCATTTCGTCTTAGCTTCCCTGCACTTCCCGTTTATTTCATTCTTCAGCGACTTTTATTTCTGTATTCCTGAATTTCCCTGAACGTTTTTGTACTTTCTTCTTTCATCGATCAACTGAAGTATTTCTTCTGTTATCCATGGTTTCTTCGCAGTTATTTTCTTTGTACCTATGTTTGCCTTTCCAACTTCTTTGATTGCCCTTTTTAGGAATGTCCATTTGTTTTCAACTGTACTGCCACCTGAGCGCCTTTTTCCTGTGTCATTTTTAAAATAAAACAAACCACGCAGAAAAATGATTCTTCTCAAGGGTTTTAAAAAGTTGTGTTTCGTCCACCAGCCTACATCTCTCTGTGGCACGGTTAAAGTAAGAGGGTTGGAACTTTAATAGTGGCAACTATTTATTTACAGTTCGTACAAAATAGATACGTGTTTCAAAGTTTTACTGACCTTCAAAGTAGTCACCAGCATTGTGTACAACCCGTTGTCAGCGATGTGGAAGTCGTAGGATACTCTTAGCAGTGTCAGTTGTGTTGACAGTTCGAGCGGCGCGGTCTATTGCCCAACGAACTTGTAGCAGTTCTGAAGCGAATGCCGTGAAGTGTTTCCTTCAGTTTAGAAATCGAGTTGCACTCACGAGGGCTTAAGTCAGGGGAGTGCAGTAGGTGGTACAGCACTTAGCAGCCCCACCAGTCAAACGAATCAGTAACTGCTTGCACGGTACGTGCTTGAGCATTGTCCTGCAAAATGATGGTCAAGTCCTGCAGAAAGTGTCATGACTTCTGTCTCTATGCTGTTAATTTTTGGAACACAACCAACGACCAGCTTAGAAGTGATGACACTTTCTTCTGGACGTGACCATCATTTTGAAGGACAATGCTCAAGCACGTACAATGCAAGCTGTTACTGATTTGTTTGACTGATGGGCCTGCTAAGTGCTATACCACCTACTGCACTCCCATGACTTAAGCCCTCGTGAGCGCAACTCGATTTCTAAACTGAAGGGATGCCGGCCGCGGTGGTCTAGCGGTTCTGGCGCTGCAGTCCGGAACCGCCGGACTGCTACGGTCGCAGGTTCGAATCCTGCCTCGGGCATGGGTGTGTGTGGTGTCCTTAGGTTAGTTAGGTTTAAGTAGTTCTAAGTTCTAGGGGACTTATGACCTAAGATGTTGAGTCCCATAGTGCTCAGAGCCATTTGAACCATTACTAAACTGAAGGAAACACTTCACGGCATTCGCTTCAGAACTGCTACAAGTTCGATTGGCAACAGACCGCGCCGCTCGAACTGTCAACACAACTGACACTGCTAAGAGTATCCTACGACTTCCACATCGCTGACAGCGGGTTATACACAAAGCTGGTGACTATTTTGAAGGTCAATAAAACTTTGAAACACGTATCTATTTTGTACGAACTGTAAATAAATAGTTGCCACTATTAAAGTTCCAACCCTCGTAGATCTAGGACTGAGAAAGTCTGGTGTTTACAGAATTGTTTGCATTATGGGAAAACGTATACTGTGCAGACGATTCGCACCTTATACGCCATATGTGCTTGAGCCTATCACCACACACGGTTAGTACAACCTGAAAACCTGCGGTGGCGGGACATTAACCGATAGACACAGAATAATTTATGATGATACATTGATAGTTGTTCTTGTGCCTCGCTATTGGGGCTGTGTTTTAAAGGAATCGATTGAAATTTGACTTGCAGATGATATTAAATACGAACATAAGAACTATCCTTTAAGTAAAATGTGGAATCCCGTTTTATTTTATACTAAATAAGAACGATCGTTGACTCGGCATTTACCAAGTTTTGTAAAATGTGGAATCCCGTTTTATTTTATACTAAATAAGAACGATCGTGTACTCGGCATTTACCAAGTTTTGACAACAGTAAGAACACCAAGGAAATGCTAACCCGGTCGAGTGAAAGACGGTTGTTTTTTAATATCGTAGTGATTCATCATTTATGGTAGTTTCCACCACAAGGGCGCAGTACTTTCACTTTCGATTAAGGGGCAGCGGCGACGATTCCCCGCGCAGGCGGTATTGGTACTCCTTGTATTCGTATATAAATAAGCCACCGCTGGCGTGACGTAATTGTTAATCAGAGGTGCGTCCGCCCTGAAATGATTTATTGATCTGATGGAGATAAATATCATTTTCGGTTAATCATGTCCTTTGTAACATCTTGCGTTCAACCGATTGACGTAAGAATGTGTCAGCAGTAGTGCCCACGGTTAAAACCGGTGGTTGTCATTGGAGAGAGAATGTGCTTCACTAACGACGTTTCCGAAAACCAAATAATGAAGTAGGCTTACTGTCCTTACAAAAGCATAATTTACTGGGTAATGTGCATTTCGAAGCCGCACTTCATCCTCAAGACTTCAGTCTCGGAAAGAATGTTCATTAAAACAAGAACACCACGAAATGGTAATTTGTGGGATGTTACAGTGAATGTTAATGGAGAAATCGGCAAAAATTACTGTATAAAATACATTACATTCAGGGCAATTTAATTACGTCACATATCTATGAGTGATGTTGCTTCCTCGCATATGACATCGCAGTGTAGTATCTGCATTTCGTTTAAAGGGTATATTTTACTAACACTGTTTTCAGATATGAATGTTCATGAGGCGAATGGATAATACAGTTGTTCAAAGACGACAACACATTGCAACCTGTGCAACGATACAATCTTCCCGTGCAATTGTCCTAAAAAAAGTAATTTCAAAGGAAGTGTGTTTCTTGTAGGTTAACGGACGATTGCGCGAGCTTCCGTGGCCGTTTACTACCAGCGACACAGGTGCAGAATATTCGAAGAAAGGGAGACGTCCAGAGAATCGATGATTAGTGTAGAGACGGACAGATGAACCTGGACCTGAATAGATGTAACATAGTGCGACTGGTTCCGGCGGAGGTTCGAGTCCTCCCTCGGGCATCGGTGTGTGTGTTTGTCCATAGGATAATTTAGGTTAAGTAGTGTGTAAGCTTAGGGACGGATGACCTTAGCAGTTAAGTCCCATAAGATTTAAAAAAAAAAAAGAGCACATAGTGCGAAGAGATACACTATGCAGTCCGGAAACTGAAAGGAGTTTTGAACGGTTTAATTAAGATTGATAGGAATTACCGCTTGAATTGCCTTTTATATGCAGACGACGCCATTTGGTTGGCGGAGAATAAAGATGACCTACAGAGAGGAATAGTGAATTGTGAACAGTACCATTTGACTATTTCAGAGAAGAAGACTAAATTATTTATTTATTTTATTTGCCATATGACGATAACAGGAAATACCAAGAAATACGTACAGTTTACAATTATGCATTTAACAATTCAAGCGCAAAGATAGTATGTTTAAATACTTAAAGCTATTAATTCAAAAGGAGGACGTTTAAACTATAAAATTGGGACTCTTAAATGCAACAGATACATTTACTCAGAGTTAAACATCTATTGAGTGAAGCTAATTGATAGCAGAGGGAGCAGCAATAATAAAGTCACTGAATGATCCTGAGTACTTTCTCAGAGAGCAGTGTGAAAATATGCTGAACTGTTTGTTCTTGAGCTCCATAATCGCAGGCTGGAGAGTTTTGGAGTCTCCACTTGGGCATCATAGCACTGCACCTGGTGTGACCGGTTCTTGTCCTGTTCAGTCGTGTCCACTCCTCTTCAGATCAAATACTGGTAGACTGACAGGTGGATGTTGAACACCTTGATGCTTTATTGTTGCAGCGTTCCATCTCCTGCATCATTGTTCTTTAAGTAAAACTTCTTGATATTTCTTCCTTTATGCCACAGTGGAGTGTGTGATATCAAGTGATCTGGAGGAGGGCCATTTAAGACTGTACGAATTGGAAGGTCTTGATGGTCGTCGGAGTGATGCAGCTTTCTTCATTCTCGATGGGCTGCTTCTTGGCATCGCAATTCAGGTGATTACTGAGGGTGTATATCCAATGGTTCTTTGTGGATTTTAGTGTAACCGTAATAATTCTGAGGGACTCATTCAGATGAATGTCTAGTTTGCTTGTACGAGCAGTGTGTTGCCATACTGGGCACAGTATTCAGCTACTGGGTACACTAGTGTCAGAGCTGCGGTCTGTAGAGTGAATGCTTCTGCACCCCAGGTTGTGCCAGTCAGTTATTCAGGATGCTGTTTCGGGTCTCCATATTTTGTCTCGTGTTTCCCGGGAGCCTTTTATATGTTAAAGACCGATTGAGTGTGACACCAAGGTATTTTGGCTGGAAATGATGTCTAGTCCTCTGTTGATAGAAGTTATGGGTCTGCTCTTCTGCTGTTTACGTGGAATGCACAGACTTTATGTCTTGGTTGCATTTGGCTGGGGTCTCCATGATTTGTAATATGAGACCCTCTAAGTCTGTAGACATGTATATTTTCTCAACTCTCGAGTGTGGTGATTTATATGGCTACGGCTATGTCATCGGTGTAGCAGAACTTTTTACTTGTCATATTTAGCTTGTCATTGATATACAAGGTGAAGAGCAAGGGTGCTAGGATGGATCCTTGGGGAAGCTCATTTCTATGGTAACGGTTGGCTAACACATTTCCCACAATTTTCATCAGTTTCTTACTTGGGGCATGCTTTTCTAGCTTCAGCAGTAGTCCATCTAGTCACACAGTATCATATGCTGCTGACAGATCAACAAAGGCCAAACGATGTATTTACTTTCTTCTGAAATCCAGGCCCAATGTAGGATGTCAAGGCTAGAACCTGTTCACAGCAGCTGCACTGGCTTCTGAACACAGCCTGATATGTTGGAGTTATTTATTATTCCATAAATTCTGTTAAGGTCAGCCATTCCAGCAGTTTGAAGCACACGTTCAGTAACGCAATTGGGCGGTAACTCGAGGGATCGTCTACTGACTTTCCGAATTAGAGGATTGCTAGTGTACGTGAAATTAAAACCGTTGAGGTACTTTTCAAGTTCGGGTATATCATTGTAGAACCCCTTCAGCCAAGTTATTTCATGTTCCCCAATATGTTTCATAAATTCATGGAATATGCTATCCAGTCCTGCCGCTTTCCTCATTTTCAGTGATTTAATAACCTCATTTATGTCTCTTTCATTAAAGGGATATGTTAAAGGTGGGATGAAGGTAGCTATTTACTTCATTCAGTTCATACTTTATCTTTTCTTTGATTGTTGAGTCCACAGGAACTTTCTCAGCTCTTTATCTGATGTGTAATACCAGTTCTGATGGCGTTATCTTCGGTTCCTGATTGCAAACATTAGTTGCAGTGCCAAATTACCTTAATAAAGTCCATGCCTTCCTGCTGAAATGAGTGAGCTTGAAACTGCAAATCAAGTCCATCCATTTCCACTTTCTCGCTTTGGTTATCACTACCAAGGTTTTCAGTCTGTATATATTCTGGATACATGTTTTCTGTACCGTCATCCCAGCAAGAGATGTAGTGTTTCCTGAGCCCTCGTGGTATGTTGCATTTTGCTGTACCAGTGAAAGCTCCCGTAAATCTCTAGTAGTTTTCTACTGCTGGGGCTATCGAACGTAAGTTGCTGTCAACCTCCTGAGATTACTGACGGCAGTTTGCTATGCTGAAATTCCATCTTGGCTTTTTAATGGAATTTGTGATAGGCATCTAAAACCCTGTACTGGTTATTGTGGGACGGTGCTGGCTTCTTGGGAAGCTTTTTAGGACTTCTCTAGTATGACTCAAGAGGGGTGCGTTTTCATCAGTGGAGATAAAGCACAGGTCAGGATTGGTATCAGTGTGCCACCGAGCAGAGCGAAATGTTTTCATTTATTCGGCGCCATAACTAAGATAGAGCTTTTCTCCTTCTTCTCATACTGCTAGTTTCTCTCCCCATTATCATCACTGTTTTTGAGTTCTTACGTTGTGTGATACCTCTTGAAATCACCTGTGTAATTACACGGCTGAGCTACAGATGGTGGGCCAGTGGACGTTTTGTGGTTTCGAGACTAAAACAACAGTTAAACCACTCAGTTCAGAGTAGTCACTTCGATACCATTGATCTCTTGGCAACTCACTCCCATAATAGAGACTGTATATACGTATGATAGAGCCATGTACTGGTGATTGAAAGCATTCTATCATTTTTCATCCTTAAACCTTACCCTTTGTTATATTATCTTCATTTACATAGGATTCTTGGAGAGCTATGGTATCGGCGTTATGATCAATGGCCAGTTTGTCTTTTGATAGTCCTCCTACATTTAACTGTAAAACAGCGATACTTGGTCCAAAATTCTTCGTCATCTTCCTTTGGCTCTGAGAAGAGCCTTTGTTGCAGTTCGTTTTCTTGTCCTGTTGTCTTGAATAGCCACGACAAATCTTTGATCTTGTATGGCTGCCGGTGGTGTAAACGTTTTGACATCCTGCCTTACCAGTCCGTTGTTCAGTTATATCGTCTTGGATGTTATCTGCACATCGCACCCCAGAAGACAAAATCAATGACTTTTAAAGGAAAACATCCTGTACCAGATGACTTAGATTAATAAAAGAGCAGAACCAATTTGTAAGCTATTCACGTTGCGACGTTGCATGTGAGTATGACGAAGACACAAAGAAGAAATTAGAATAGTTTGGGAATATATGTGGGCCAATAAACAGATGAATAAAAAATTAAAACAAGAAACAAGACCGCAATTAGACAATGGCGGTACAATGTATGTTTACGGAAGTGTATCGTGGATTATAAAGAAATTCACATGCAGGCAAGGGAGATGAAATTTCTTAGAACGGGAAAGCAGTGCACGAGAGCTGACAGATTTAGAAATTTAGAACTTAGGTGAGAATTGAATATAATTAATATCCTCAACAAAATATAAGGAAACAAGAGAAACTGCAACGAACATCTCAGAAGAGTGAGAGGAAACAGATTACATCTCCAGCTAGTAAGATTTAATCCATTTGGGAAATTACCACATAAAACAAGTAGTAATGAAAGTAGATGCCAAGCTAAAAGCAGATCTAAGGCTGAGATTCATTCGAAGAATCTTAAGGAAATGTAACACATTCATGAATGAAGTGGCCTTTAAAGCATGCGTGTTATATGGATTCTTAAGTATCGTTCATCAATCTCAGATCGTTACCAAGTGAGATTAACGAGCAGACAGAGAATATCTACTGAAGAGCGGCATGTTTTATCATGGGAGCGTCAACGAGACGATCAATAAATTCTAGTGGCAGACACTACAAGAGAGTCGTTGTTTTACAGGAAGGTTTGAAGTTGCCTGATATATTAGCCACCTTACATATATTCAGTTTATATCGTCCCGTCTGCTTACAAACTATTTTTGCTCTTACCTCTGAACCCACCGGTGGACCTCCGTACGTCTGCTGTGAAATCTGCTTCGGTACTTTCCTCTGCCGCCGAGCTTCGAGCGGCCTCAACTAACGAGGAATCAGATCTCTCAAAAGCTACGAATGGTTTTCACGTTTTGATCGAGGACAAAGCGTTCTTGCTCGTTCAATTGTTTTAGAGACTGTGCTGTAGTGTGCTGTTAAATGTGGATATATTTAAGTATGCTGAGCAGAAACACACTGTGTACAAAAACAGCAGTCGGTTTGTATTAGTGAAGCGCTACATTAAATCATAATGCTCCTCTCATGCAACTATTCTGGATCAAAGGGAAACATATTTGTACAACTAAATGTTGTCGAACCATACTAAATTGGCAAGATTTCTGATAGTTAACGTATAGCAGAGTTGTACTCGCAGTTCCGATCAAGTGAGCCAGATTCCGTTCTGTACATGAGCCGTATTCGATTCACGATTGAGCTTAAAAACCTGGCATTTCATTCACAAAATAGGTTTTGCATTTTTATGTGCCTTTTCAAATGTACTTTATGGACCCAGTCATTGGGTGTGGCACCATGTGTCTTGTGTAACCCTGATCGGGTTGTCCTGTGTAAAATTTTTGTGTTCTTGAGACCAAAATACAAGTACGAAGTTAAATGAAATCTTACATCTTTATTTCATATTCATGTCTTTCATTAATTTAATTAAACGAAATACAATTTCTTGTAAGATGGTAGTAATGGAGAGCCGCGAAGCCTTGTATCCACGCTTCGTGTAAAATAAACCAAAAAAATGTTCTTGTGTCCTTTATTCAGTTGTTAGTTCGATCAGAACTACTTGTGTTTAAAGTAACTATTCAGATAACAAGCATAATTTTGTTAATAAATTACTTTCAGATAATGGAAGGTAACTTTGTCTCGATATCTCCAGGAGAGGGAGTACTTCATCATTCTGATACTATGTTTCGTGATAGTGCACATTACCAAGTCACTACAACGAAATACGATAAGTCTGTAAATGAATGAATGAATGAATACCTGCTGATTAGGTGGAACTAAATGTTATTTGTGAGTTTCGAACCTGGTTTCAGGCCGGCCGCGGTGGCCATGCGGTTCTGGCGCTGCAGTCCGGAACCGCGGGACTGCTACGGTCGCAGGTTCGAATCCTGCCTCGGGCATGGGTGTGTGTGATGTTCTTAGGTTAGTTAGGTTTAAGTAGTTCTAAGTTCTAGGGGACTTATGACCTAAGATGTTGAGTCCCATAGTGCTCAGAGCCATTTGAACCATTTGAACCTGGTTTCAGAGAAAGTTAATCAATGATCAATAGTAAAACTTTTCAGATGCTAAAGAATATTCCTTTGCGTTTAAGTACAGGGTGTAGCGATGACTTAAAATCTTTAGAACAGGCTGTCACTTTTGATTAAGGAAGGACTAGGCCCAAGTTTGCACATATAATAAATTTTATTATATTGTAGTTCCTCAGCACATGTTCACATTTCTTGGTAGTCAGAACAAATATACTGTACAATTTACATTCATTACGCTCTTTATCCTTTAGCAAATACGATCACTATCAAATTCTCTCTAAAGCATTTCAGTAACACCAAAAATTTAAGCAAAGGGTTTCGAAGTGAACTCAGAAAAAAACTAGCCTCACAACCAGGCTAAAGTTTACCTTTCCCTTAAATAAAATATACTAAAAAACGCAACGTTAAAAAGGCACAAGCATAATTGCATTTAAATAAAAAAATATTTACCCAATTAATAAAATTATTGAACGTTCAACATTATCTTAGCAAACCTTGAACAAAGCAAAATTTCTGCAAGCTTAATTACCACACATTTAAGCGTAAGCTACTCAGACAATTATAGCTCAATAAGAGTGCTAAATTACAGGAATAAAAAAAATTTAGAATTTTACAGTCCTGCTCTGGCCACATGCCCTTCTTGCTCTCCGAACGGACCCACGCGACCCGCGTACTCCTCCGGGCCAAGGTACATAAACATTGAAACCAGATCAAGAAAGCCTTCAAGAACACACAGAAATCTGCTATTAGAAACATTTCTACCCACGGCCTTATACATACGTTGCAGTCTTTAACATGCAAATAAAACAAAATAAAATAGTGGCCATACCATTAAGAAAACAACCCCGCAACTTAATTATGAGTAAAAAACCTTAACAATTACACATCTCTCTTTAACTAATGAAAATGACATTCACTGATATACACATACGAAAACCAAAATGTCTCTTTCGCAACCAATTAGCATGTCCCGGCTTAGTCGAATATTAATTAACGACAAGTAATGAGCAGCACCAGTGTCATAATCTGAATCTGAACTGAGAAAGTTTTTATACGACGAACGAGCCTGCGCAATTCTTTAATTGTTGCGATGTCGTTGGAATGATGCTCACTAGAAAGATTATCGGTAAGACTGAAACTCCAGCAGATGGAAACGGAGCCCCATAACAAACGTCTGAGGGCCGGAGAGCAGATCAGCGTCCGGTGTTAACATGGAGGCAGTCCAGCCGTCACTCGCCTCCCTCGCACACTGTGCTCCAGCCGCAGCGCCCGACAGTTGTTCCTTTTGGTCGCTCAGATCCGTCAGCCCCACTGCTTTCCTCGCACATGCGCTACATACCCAGCCAGCGCGAGACAAAATCGATACTGGCTAGCTTACATAGTCTTTGAACCAGAGGAGATAGATTCTATTACCTCGATGTGAACACATCACAGGGACTACACAAAAATATGGAAACACCGCGAGAGACGCATGCTTGAACATAAATGCAGATGCTAAGCAAGCCTGCAGGTGGCACTGTTGTATTTGACCACATACGTCAGATGTGCAAGCGTTTGTCGTGGTCAGAAAAGTGATCTCTGCAGTTGTGAGCGCATTATGTCAGGACAAAGGTAATTCGGAATTGTTTCTGTTCGTATGGTGAGTACTTCAGTAACCAAGGTAGACAAAGTGTTTGGGGTTTCAAGAGGCACTGGATCGAAGATTCACACCTCATACAGGGAGATCGAAAAAGCATCCTCCGCTAAGTCACAATGCGGACGAAGTTGTATATCGCATGATCGTGACGACAGCTGCAAAAGCCACTGCAGAACTAAATATAGCATTCGGAAACCTTGTCGGTACCAAACCAGCAACAAGGTAGCTCCACAAACTGGAACTGCAGGGCGAGCTGGAATTCCAAAAGCATACATAATGATGCAAATGCCAACAACAGGGAAACATGGTGCCGAAGGCATGAAACCTGGACTATGGACCAATGGAAGAAAGTCATTTGGCCGGATGAGTCTTGTTTTACACGATTTTGGCTTAGCAGGTCCATACTATAGCAGAATATACATTCCCAACGGCGCTGCTGTGTTCCAAGGCGACAGGGCTCCTGTCCACACAGCTCTCGTCATCCTGGACTGATTTTGTGAGCAAGAAGATGAATTGTCGCATCTCTCCTGGTCACCAGTCACCAGACTCAACACTGTGGATTCTTTGCGGTCTACTTTCGAGAGAAGGATGCGTGACCTCTATCCACCTCCGTCATCGTTACCTAAACTTGGCACTACTTTACAGGAAGAAGCCTTACAGGACCTAGGGGCTGTATTTATTCATTCCGAGACGAATGGAAGCTGCTTTACATGCCAACGGTTTTCCTACGCCTTTTAAGGCGTATAAATGTTTTGTATCTTTGGTGTTTCTGTATTTTTGTCTGTGACGAACGATATCTGAGAATGCTCAGATTACGTGATATTATTTTCTTTGGAGTTATTCGTTTTGAAAACGGGGCAACTCTTATGCGGAATTTAGTGACCACTGAAAGTCCCTGTATAAGTACACTACTGGCCATTAAAATTGCTACACCAAGAAGAAATGCAGATGATAAAAAGGTATTCATTCGACAAATATATTATACTAGAACTGACATGTGATTACATTTTCACGCAATTTGGGTGCATAGATCCGGAGAAATCAGTACCCAGAACAACCACCTTTGGCCGTAATAGCGGCCTTGATACGACTGGGCATTGAGTCAAACAGAGCTTGGATCGCGTGTACAGGTACAGCTGCCCATGCAGCTTCAACACGATACCACAATTCATCAAGAGTAGTGACTGGCGTATTGTGACGAACCAGTTGCTCGGCCACCATTGACCAGACGTTTTCAATTGGTGAGAGATCTGGAGAATGTGCTGGCCAGGGCAGCAATCGAACATCTTCTGTATCCAGAAAGGCTGTTCAAAGTGCCGTCAATGCGAACAAGAGGTGACCGAAACGTGTAACCAATGGCACCTAATACCATCACGCCGGGTGATACGCCAGTACGGCGATGACGAATACATGCTTCCAATGAGCGTTCACCGCGATGTTGCGACACACGGATGCGATCATCATGATGCTGTAAACAGAACCTGGATTCATCCGAAAAAATGACGTTTTGCCATTCGTGCACCCAGGTTCGTCGTTGAGTACACCATCGCAGCCGCTCCTGTCTGTGATGCAGCGTCAAGGGTAACCGCAGCCATGATCTCCGAGCTGATAGTCCATGCTGCTGCGAACGTCGTCGAACTGTTCGTGTCGATGGTTGTTGTCTTGCAAACGTCCCCATCTGTTGACTCAGGGATCGAGACGTGGCTGCACGATCCGTAACAGCCATGTGGATAAGATGCCTGTCATCTCGACTGCTAGTGATACGAGGTCATTGGGATCCCTCGCGGCGTTCCGTATTACCCTCCTGAAGCCACCAATTCCATATCCTGCTAACAGTCATGGGATCTCCACCAACGCGAGCAGCAATGTCGCGATACGATAAACCGCAATCGCGGTAGGCTACAATCTGACCTTTATCAAAGTCGGAAACGTGATGCTACTCATTTCTCCTCCTTACACGAGGGATCACAACAACGGTCAACGGTCAGGTGGTGTTTGTGTATGAGAAATCGGTTGGAAACTTTCCTCGTGTCAGCACGTTGTAGGTGTCGCCACGGGCGCCAACCTTGTGTGAATGCTCTGAAAAGCTACTCATTGGCATATCGCAGCATCTTCTTCCTGTCGGTTAAATTTCGCGTCTGTAGCACGTCATCTTCCTGGTGTAGCCATTTTAATGGCCAGTAGTGTATATACAGAGTGAATAAAAAATATCGCACTTGAAGGGCGGCATGCGATTCTTCATCAAGATTCAAGACATGAAAAATCGGATCGGGTGCATTTTGAAAACATGTATTTGAAAACGATGAGCCGGCAACACTGTCACATCGTGCGGAGTATCGGAATGTACAGTGGAATGGTGTCACCCGATACTGATGCACAGTCGTCGTAGCTAAGTGGGTAGACTGCTGAGACACCACACCTACACCCAACATGAAACTATGGTTCAAATCTTCGGCAGATTCATTTTTATTTTTTAGACGTTCGTTCTCTGGTTCTCGTCGTTTATGAGCATGACATCATTTTTCCACATGACAGTAGCCAATCACATGACAGTGGGATCCATTAAAGTGGATGCATGTGTCTACGAACAGCACAGTGCTCAGCCATAACTAAACTAAACTCGCCCGAACAGGCCATGAAGGCGCAACGGTACCGCCGGTCCTGTCAAATTCATGTACCGTGTTTTCCCGATGGAGCACACAAACGACGAGTATGTTGATATGCTTATGCTGCCGGTTGCATCCGATAACCAAGCTGCTGCTATCGTTCTTGCGTATACTGCACGGTACTATCAAAGGCGTCATCCCTATAATAATGTTGTTCGTCGCCTGGAACAATGCCTTCGGGAAAGTGGTAATCTTCATCAACTAGTATTTGACAGAGATGGTCTAAGGACTAGACGTACTACACCACCAGAGGACGCGATTCTTGAAATCGTTCACTAGTCGCCTCGGCTAAGTAACCCTGATATTGAAAAGCAGTTCTAGATAAAGACTGGTTGACGACGATGATGATGATGTTTGGTTTGTGGGGCGCTCAATTGCATGGTTATCAGCGCCCGTACAATTTCCCAACCTTTGCTCAGTCCAATTTCGCCACTTTCCTGGATGATGATGAAATGATGAGGACAACACTAACACCCAGTCATCTCGAGGCAGGTGAAAATCCCTGACCCCGCCGGGAATCGAACCCGGGACCCCGTGCTCGGGAAGCGAGAACGCTACCGCGAGACCACGAGCGGCGGACTAAAGACTGGTTGTTGAAGTGTTGCACGATAATAAACTGCATTCTTAACATTACACGTTAACCCAACACCAGCGGTTGGAAGACCGTATTCTACGAGTACAGTTTTGTGAATGGCTTTTGCAGCAGGTGGAAGATGACGAACATTTTATAAATAACGTGATACGCACTGACGATTCTCGCGGAGATGTCTTCAACCTCCACAACAGCCATTGTTGGTGGGAACACAAACCACATGTCACCTGTGAACCTACCTTTCAGACACGCTTTGGCATAAACCTTCGGGTGGAATCGTGGAAGGAACGCTTTTTGCCCCTAACCTTTTGCCGGACAAGTTATATGCACCCCTTAATCGTACGTTTCTTTGCAGTAGTTTGCCTGATGCATTAGAAACTTTCCACCTGATGTTCGGCGACAGCTATGTTTTCAGCATGATGGTGCACCGCCGCACTTTGATATGAATGTGCGTAATTATTTAAATGAAACTTTTCCAGGGAAATGGAGGTCCAATGTTCTAGCCTCCAAGTTTCCTGGACCTTAATCCACTAGAATTTTATTTGCGGAAACACTTAAAGGGACAAGTTTATGGTACTCCACTCATGGGTGTACACGACCTAACAACTCGATTGTATGCTGCTTCGACGGTGATGGATGCAGGTGTGCCGGCCGCGGTGGCCGTGCGGTTCTAGGCGCTCCAGTCCGCAGCCGCGCTGCTGCTATGGTCGCAGGTTCGAATCCTGCCTCGGGCATGGGTGTGTGTGATGTCCTTAGGCTAGTTAGGTTTAAGTAGTTCTAAGTTCTAGGGACTGATGACCACAGCAGTTGAGTCCCATAGTGCTCAGAGCCATTTCAACCATTTTTTTGGATGCAGGTGTGGTGAGTAGGATCCCGCAAAGTATGAGCCAGGGAGTGGCAAAGTGTCCGCAAATGCAAGGTTGTCGCTTTGGACATCTTCTGTAAAGTGAACGTTCCTCGCATTTGTACGAACCTGCTCTGTGAAGTAAGCATCGATGTCAGCCGTACAGAATGGAAATATTGTGCGTAGCATAATGTGCAATCTAGTGTAGCCTACTTATTGTGTTTTTTGTTCTTCGTCGGACAGAGACGAGATTACCGTAGGACAGTTCCGACAGAGCACAGAGTTCACGCTACCTGTTCTTCGCCACGCTGCATGCAGTTACAGCGTTGCCAGAGCCTTGTTTTTCTGTTAATCTTATTGATGGACTAGGTTTTGCTAGATACAGTTTTGTCCTGAACTGGGATAAGGAATGATGCCGACTGCCAAGTGCGGCATTTTTCCTTCATCCTATATAACAACCTGAAATTATGGACACCATACAAAGTTTGTTGCTGGAATTTCCAGGGCATAAATTCCAAGTAGATTCCTCTAAATGACAAAAATTTTTACAGTTTGACTGCAATTAAGTTTATTATGTCCACCACTGAGATTCGGCCTTTGAGTCATTTTCAAATGCAGCACATTTTACCTCAATATATGCGAAAATTTCTTGTAGCCGACATCATAAACTTAATTGAAAAGTTGGCGAAAAAATTTGTAATATTTTTGGTAGACTACAGTCCCCAGTGAAGAAAAGATCATCAGTTTCAAGACTAAACTGGCAACGTCTTGCTTCATCCCACAGAACGTCTGGCGAAATGGCCGCTACGAAAACATTAGAGAAACTGGAGCTCAAACAGCGCTTTACCGACGTTCGTGAATGGAACAAGGAAGGGGATTTAATATGGTTGCACCCTCCGCCGAATACTATAAGGTGGACTGCTAAGTATAGGTGTAGATGTAGATATAGATGCAGTGTTGGTGGAAAGGGGGGGGGGGGGAGGGGCAGACTGGCGACGCCGTTAGATGCTTTGAAGTCTGCAGGAAAACAAGTTACGCTAAGCAGTGGTTAACGGAAACAGTGGGACGTCAAGTTTGAGCGTCAAATCACCCCAGTGAATCAGAGAACATTTACAAGTTAACTGCGAATGTAATGCTAAGAGAAACAAATCATCAACGGGAGACCGACTGACGCATTCGATTAGCAATTTTGTAAGGGAAATAATAATACTGTCTCAGCTGGCGCATCTTAAGAACTTCTGCTCTCGTTTACTTCCGTGGACTCTGTTGAACAGACGCATCGGTTGGTACTCTTTGGAAAATAAGTGTCGATGTTACAACTTGGTTGTACTAGCTCTGAGCGACCAGGATTGTTTTGCAGCTATGATTATACGATTTCATTATAAGATGTATAAGTAGACATACAGCTTCACAAGTAGGTAGATGTTGTCTGATAACACTGGTAGCTTACTGGTAAATGTTGCGAATAACTGTACTTCAAATGATGCAATAGTGTTTCAGTATCCAGCGTACTTATTGAGACAGTTGTAATAGATATTCAGCTGAAACTGGCTAAATGTTTTTATCTGAGTTGAAAAACTCGGTGGCGATCCTTTTTTATTTTTTGGGTTACAATACTTTCGCACTTTTAAATCCTCTCATTCGCTGTGAAGCATTGGTTACCAATAGAGGACAAAAAGAATCTGGAAGAAACAGTGGTATAAACATTCGAACTGGCTCATCACTGTTTATGTTTGACAACGAACGACATCATGAGTATAAAAAAGGTACATTTTTCATCATGACTGTAAAAACTAGAGAAACAATTCAAATAGACAGTTAGATGAGAAAATGGACTAAGTACTACGGCAAAAACTTAGCACGCAATTAGAAGCTGGATATCTAAGCATAACTCACAATTAAGTTTAAAAGAGCTACTAGATAAATATGGGCTCTGAATGCTTTCGCGCCACGTCTCTGAATAGATTTACGGAGGACGCATCGTGTTACCTAAGAAATGCTTCTGCGTATCTGCGCTGGCTGGTAATAAGATTGCAGACGGTTGTTTACAGTCAGCGCCTGTAAGACTGAATCAAAATAAAGCGAAGGTCGAGGTGTTGGCTGGCTTTATTGCTGGCTTTTGTCTTAAGTGTGTGAGATATACCAGAGAGTAAAATGGCAAAGAACTGGACTCCATTCACCGTTGTGGAACTGAAGCACAGTGCAGCTCATTACGTGAATACATACAGGGTGTAGCTAAATTCCCTTTACGGAGTTTAGGGACATGTTCCTTACAACAAAAGAGGAAAAAATTGTCAAGCAAAGATGGGTCCTAAAATTCCTACCTTAAGAGCTATGAGCACTTGTTCATCTCTGACACTGCGAAACACATCTCTTCTACTACAAGCTCTTTGCTTTCCATATTTTGGGAAGAGGTACAACGGACCAAAACAAGAAAAACGTCCAGTAAACATGGGCTCTAAGATGCGTACCTTAAGAGCTACGAGAACTTGTTCTGTTGAAGAGATGTGTTTCACATTAGCGAAGATGAACAAGTGTTCATAGCTCTTAACGTATGCATTTCAGATCCCACGTTTGCGAAACATTTTGTCTTTTTTTGGTGTAAAGAACATTTCCTCAAAACCTGTAAAGGGAATTTAGTTACACCCTGTATATTTGTTGGAAGCGTATTACAGCGTCGAGACTGTTTCATTTAACACTCCAAGCCTCTACTTTCTTAGAGCTAATTGGAAACTTAGATGGAAACCACCAATTGTAATACGACGAATGTCGTTCGCAAGTAATGCGAAAGATGAAATTGTATATTAATTTTATGTAATGAAATGTTTATTGAAATATTGGAGGAACTTAATCAACTTGATTATCGCAACAACCATGTTTACATCATGATGGAGCAACAACAGTAAAGTTTCAAGAGATACAATTTCGTATTAAAAAGGGTGTAAGGCAGCGTTGAAGCTTATCGCGAGTGCTACATGGAAGAAACCATGAAGAAAGTAGAAATTTCAGGGCAAAGGGCATCTATACACTTTCATTATAAACAGAAGTTTTCCCGCCTGTATGTGAAGGGTAATTTCAGGAACTCCTGTAGATTTTTTATGTGGACTGATTATACATACTGATTAAAGAGGAAGGCTTGTGTGTGGAAGTTATTGCAGTTACGCCAGTTACAAGTCGCCCAGCCTTGAATACCATCACCCGTGTCAAGTTGCGAAGTGTCGAACAGTGCTAAGGTTCTTGGGGAACATATCTCTGCTGGTTGGAAGTATGGATTATTTAGAGTTACTGATTAAATACATGACCTAAGAGGGTAGTTTGAAAAGTTTTTGGAATGGAATAGAAATAAACGAATTACCTCCGTGAAACTTTTTTATTTTGCAGTGCGGTTTTCCTGTGCGCTAAAGCACTTGGTGCAGTGACGTTCCAATGCCTTGATCCCACTAGAAAATTCCTCCAGGACTGCTAAATACTCCTCAGCTAGGGCTGTGAGTTCTTCCTTTGAGGAAAAACTCCAACCGCCAAAGAAAATTTTTGAGTTTTGAGTAGAGATGAAAGTCTGATGGTGTCAAATCAGGCGAATAAGTAGGGTGTGGCAACAATTCGTCTATTAATTCACGTGTTTTTGCCAAGGCAACGACACTAGCGAGAGAAGGTTAGCATAGTATTGTCCCTTGTTTGGCCGGTAGAAAGGTGATTTACTGGCTTAATCCTTTTTTCATCTCAGAAAACTGTCGCCATGTTCTTTCCGGCAGACCTAACAGCTTTTGCTCATTTGGTGGTGGTCAATTAACATGTTTCGTCTGCTTTGACTGTTGCTTTGTCTCTTGAGTGTAGTGGTGGACCCAAGTTTGATATGTGGTCACAAACTGGCGCAAAAAATCTTATTGGTTGCTCTGAAAACTGGTCAAACATTCTTCGGAAATTTCCATTCTGATGCGTTTCTGATCCTGCATTAACAATTTCAAAAAATTCGATTTTTGGTTTTCTTGTTTTTGACTTGAATATATTCTTTGTGCCATATTATTTGTTGTAGTGCTCATCCTAAGTTGCCCATAAAATCCGTTATCAAGTTACGAGGTGATGGGCGAAAATGTGACTTCGTAAACATTCACTGCACAAAAAAGTATTCGACTCGTACTTTCAAAGACGACCGTTCAGGAATTGTGGTAATTATGAACGTGCTCGAACTTAAGATCGGACCATTCTGTTACAACTTCTGCTGCCAAAGAAGCACGCGGAACCACCAGGGCCACAAAGAAGACGGACGAGGGCCTCCATTTGGATGTGGAAGGGTTTTCGGGTGGTCAAGGGATCGTTATCTGAACTATAAAAAATGCAACCCAACACGTTAAATGCTTTTTTCTCGAAACCGTATTTTTCAGATTGTCGAGAAACGTAAGCTGAAAACGGTACATACGACATTGATCGGAATTTGATGTTGGGATTTTAAAATTAATTCTGTATCAGCGTACGTATTCGTTTTGTTATATCTTCAAAAGTCTACTTTCGGTGCAAGCTTTTGTCTCGATTTTACAGGCGAAGAAAATGACATTTGCTTCAGCAAATCACCATTTTGTTAGAACTTAATGTTTTTCAGTTATCCTACGTAGGCTACCCTCTTAAAGAGTAGTGGCACCCGTCTAGCAAATTCTACTGTTAAAATGTGATATGCTCGTTCAGGTGAAATCGGCACATATTCACCAGTTTCTCGCGCTTTCAGTCAGCGATCCTCCAGGACCACTTTATTCACTTTTGCAACCATTTCTGGGGTAGTAGCTTACCTTGGCCGACCATTACGCGGATCATCAGTGAAAGTTGTAATTTTTAAAAGACGTACGGAAATATGTGACGTTCCATCTCTGGCAATAACAGAATTCTGATTGAGAATTAAGAAAAACAGAAATCAATTACTCCTCCTACATTAAAAAATCAATTCTCTAATGCCTGACTGTGAGTTTTAAGATATTCTCTCCGTCTCCTGATAACTATACAGCAATGCTCCTGTACGTAACGGACAACTTACCTCGTCTTGCCACTGCAACCGCATGATCAGCAACATGCTTAAATAATTTTAAAAAGTGCTGCGATCTTTGCAGAGTTCAATGCATGCTCACAATTACTGATACAACTACTGCCATATTTTTCTACATAAATTGAATAATCAGGAGGGGTTTGGTCAACAAGCCTTAAGCGATGTGAAAATGAAAGACACCAACAAAAACTTTTAATATACTGTATTCAGAAACCAGATGATTTAAACAACGACAAACTTTACACATAATTTTCCTTATTGTTCGACTGTATAATTATTCCACAATGTCTACAATCAATAATCACATGTTTGGTCACAACAAAGATGTGAATATTACTCTCAGTGTATGCATACACAAATCCGACAAAAGAAATCTTGCCCAAGCAAGTAACAACTACGTGCAGCAAAAAGGCAAATTACCAAAAAATCTTCAATTAATAACAAAATCTCCTCCGGCACTTCTAGCGCGATCTCGTCAGGCTGCCAACTCTCATGTCGCGCGGCTTCTCTCCACCGCACGCTGCGTCGGACACCTTACGTGTCCGCTCAACAACTATTCGTTCGCTACTACTCGCGACACTAATGTCTCAGACTCAAAGTTTGTGTATGCACACCAACCAGACTTTCCAAAGAAATATTAAAGTCCAACTTTTAGCATCTAAGCTGTCCTGAAAAAATTTGAACTCGTTCGTCCACTTGGCACCCGTCCCTAATGACCTCGACATCTACGGGATGTTAAAAGTAGTCTTCCCTCCTTCCTTCCTTCCTTTTCCACTTGGCAACAGTCGAAGGAGCAGAGTGCCCCAGTGTCTTTTGAGAATCGGCATGAATTTCCTTGCTTTTCACACCTTTCTTTACGAAATCGATTTTTTTCTCATCTTCACAAATTAGTACAGAGGAAAAACAACAGAGAGACGTCCCCACCACAGACCTCTACCAGGAGCACTGACACGTCACTAGTTTATTGATAAAAGATGACCTATTATTGCGCACAAACCTGGTTGCACTAGCGCTGACATCTGGCGGTGGTTCCGCGAACTTTTCCAACTGCCATGGTAATGAGCACAAATTTTGTGTTACGGTTAAATAGGACAAATTTTGTTTCAATTTCGAGCACAATGACCTACAAATCTATATGAGGTTTCTCTTTTCTTACATTTACCTGCCTTATTCTTCATGGCTTTGGGATTTTATTTTATTTTTACTTTGTGGGCAGAAGTCCTTCCTGTCTCTATACAGTTTTCACTTAACCTGAAGGAGGGAATTCACGTGCACCACCTGTTTGTGGATTATGTAAAATTTGCTGTATATTTTCTCGTGTTTTAACTGTTTTTATCGTATTTTCTGAAGAGGGTATTGGGGAGCAGCCTAGCCTTTACATAGAAAGAATGGAAAGCTGACTGAAGACCACTGAGGCTGGCCGGTGTGCAACAGGGAATGTCGTTAATACGCCGCGTGGATTCGATCCGGATTTGGTTTACCAAGCTAGTGGACTCTTGTTATGCTGTAAGACCATACATAAAGCTAAAAGAACTATGACATATCTGTACTACAACACAGGCAGAAAAAAATCACAATACTAAAATAAGATTAATGTAGAGTATTGAAATTTCTGGAATACATTTTCTAACATTTTTAAGTGAATAACATTGCAAGATCACAGATTAATTTAAGCACCAGGTAAATTATTACAAATGTGAAATGCTGGCACATTGATAACCGGTGGAACCGCCAGAATGTTAAAGGCAAGCAAGCAAACGTGCATGCATCGTGGTGTACAGGTGCCAGATGTCAATTTGTGGGTTGGAGTTACACGCCTGCTGCACTTGGCCGGTCAATATAGGGAAGGTTAATGTTGTTTGTGGATGATGCTGGAGTTGTCCGATGATGTCCCATACATGCTCGACTGGGCTCAGAATTGGTGATCGAGCAGGCCAAGGCGATATGTCGACACTCTGTAGAGCATGTTGGGCTACAGCAGTGGTGTGTTGGTAAGCAGTATCCTGTTGGGAAACACGCCCCGGTTGTTCTCTCTTTACAGACAGTATACTGTGTCTTGATATCCTTTTGTTAGAACTGTCATTTCCTCCCCATCATTCCTCCCCATTAACACGCGTGTCCCTAGTCAACCTCGAGCGCAGTGGCAAGACACTAGAATCTCGTTCCTAGGTCCAATCCCCACCTCATCTGGCCTTCTAGATTTAGGTTTCCGTGCTCGGATGGTTTCTTTTAAAAGCGAAAAGGTGATTTTCTTCCACATGCTCCCCCCTTCCGAGCTTGAGCTTCGGCCCTAATGATCTTGTCGTCGACGGACAGTAACCTACAAACTTCCTATCTTTCTTCAAATCTCGAATCTGTCATCTCTGTAACAAATTTCCAAATCCTGCAGCATATGGGTTGCATGTAGAACGCATTTTCACGCTGCAGCAGTGTAGTCTTGTAATGAAACTTAGTTTTTCCATATCCAGGTTTGAGTTTTGGTACCATATACATGTCTATATAGAAGCGAACTCTTTCCTGAAAGCTAGCTAATTGTCCTACTTTTAAGCTGCACTAAGGAAACTCACTGCGGTATAAGAAACTATGAAACTAACTAAAGCGCAAACTGATATGTATAGCACAGAGTAATCTTCTTGCCCACTACAGAGCGCTGAGTGCCTCGCTAAGTATGTAAATTAACCAGCAACGATCGTTAAGAGTTAATTTCTCTGTGAAAAAATGGATACTGAAGTTGCGCAAAGCTCCTTGTGAGACGTCTGATTAATGCATCAGGGCAGAAGTGGTTGCTTAACTTAACGAGAGCCGTGTCTCGTTGCCGAGTACTGAAGCAGACGAATCTCGAAGTTGGCCGTGAGCTGCTCTGACAGATAAGTCGATACACATCGCCCGCGAAGTTTGCTGCTGTCTAATTATATCTCGGGCCTGAGCAAATGGAGCGTTTCAGTGAAGCGGCAACGAAATTATGAACATGTCTGAAAGTTTTCTGACGATGGATGGAGTCCGTATTCATTTGTGAACACGGGAGATGACTGCTGCATTGCATCGTGGGGCAAGATTTGTAAACTCCGTCATTTCAATCGGATTAAATGCACGCCAGTTTCGAGGGGAGAAAGTGTTACTTCTTTGACTAAAAGTTGTCTGACACTTTCTAATGGTGTTCAAGATACATATACAGTGTGATACAGCTGCTGTTTTATGAAACACGCAATGCCTTCAAAAACAATGTGTGACATTTTCATATTCCCTCACTCGCTATGTGCAAACTACACTACTGGCCATTAAAATTGCTACACCACGAAGATGACGTGCTACAGACGCGAAATTTAGCCAACACGAAGAAGATGCTGTGATATGCAAATGATTAGCTTCTCAGAGAATTCACACAAGGTTGGCGCCGGTGGTGACACCTACAACGTGCTGACATGAGGAAAGTTTCCAACCGATTTCTCATACAGTTGACCGGCGTTGCCTGGTGTAACGTTGTTGTGATGCCTCGTGTAAGGAGGAGAAATACGTACCATCACGTTTCCGACATTGATAAACGTCGGATTGTAGCCTATCGCGATCGCTGTTTATCGTATCGCGACATTGCTGCTCGCGTTGGTCGAGATCCAATGACTGTTAGCAGAATATGGAATCGGTGAGTTCAGGAGGGTAATACGGAACGCCGTGTTGGATCCCAACGGCCTCGTATCACTAGCAGTCGAGATGACAGGCATCTTATCCGCATGGCTGTAACGGATCGTGCAGCCACGTCTCGATCCCTGAGTCAACAGATGGGGACATTTGCAAGACAACAACCATCTGCACGAACAGTTCGAACAATTTTCCATTAACCAAACATGGACGGCCATTTCGTACGTCATCGTGCACTTGATCACATCCCACTCTGAACTGTCGGACCCATCTCTTTAAAACTGAATCACTCACCGAATTATAGCCGCAAACGTTGCAAATCTTTCGCCAAATTCGACTGATTTACTGTTCTTCGCATTCGGAAATCGAATTATGAATCTAATCTAGCAAGCAGCGAGATTTTCAATCAACTTCGCCATTCTAAACAAGCATAATATACGACACGGAGAACTCAAAATGGTGTCACCCATCTCCTTGATTCAAAGTAAATCCGCGCATGCTCCGAAGTACGATTGTAGCCCTGCTGCGTAAAGAAATATAAACGGAACTTACTTTCTGTACGTATCTTGCATGTGTAGGTGTTTTCTTGAAGATTTGGGAATTTGCTGCCGGCCGTTATGACCGAGCGGTTCTAGGCGCTTCAGTCTGGAACCGCACGACCGCTACGGTCACAAGTTCGAATCCTGCCTCGGGCATGGATGTATGTGATGTCCTTAGGTTGGTTAGGTTTAAGTAGTTCTAAGTTCTATGGGACTGATGACCTCAGACGTTAAGTCCCATAGTGCTCAGAGGCATTTGAACCTTTTTTTTTAATTTGCTAGTAGAGAAAAATGTTGAAAAATAACTAACAAGGAGTCATGGAATCAAACTGGGGAAAAATGAAATTTGCGACGCAAATTTACTGAAGGTAAAGCTCGACTGATAGGACACATTCTGAGGAATCAGTGAGTAGTCAATTCGGACAGAAAATGGAGGTGGGAGAAGAAGATTAAGAAGCACATCAAATTTCCACATATATTTAGCAATTCCGAAGCATTCACTAGTATCGATAGATTTACGATATTTGTGATAGAAAGGGAACTTGCTGATGTAAAGATTTCAAAATGACCTACATGAAGAAACGGTATTATTTTAGTATTAATCTTAATGTAATTACTATCTAAATTTCGACAAATCACCGTATTGCAAATTTTACGTTATTCGGTTGAAGCAAGTCAGTACAAATTAGCAATAGGGAGAGGTGAGACTATTCAATGTGGCACGTCCTGCACCTGAGGGCCTAAATGCTTTCGCTTTTGAAGCAGCAGCGGTTCACTCTCTGGACTTACTTAAAACTGTAATGAGAGCAGGCGTTAGAATATTTTTGAGCGGGCCGTTGCGTGCGTGATTACTGTCCTTTGAACATTTCGCGAGAGATGGACACCAAGTCGACAATAGACTCTAATACTGCGTAGCATTTTGTTTTCTGAAGGGGTAATTTGGATTTAGTCACTTTCGCAGCCAGAGGACAAAAAAGTCGATTTTCTTTTTTTACATTTCTATAGAATGCAACGAAGTAGATTAACCAAAAAGTCCTTCAAGTATTTGCAGGATAACAAAACCAACAACAAGTTGAGGATTTAAAAAATATTGTGAAACCCGATGAAACAACTGATAGGGAAGTTGTTTAGGGAAAAGGTACTGAATATGGAAAGATTTCAGGAAAAGAACAACGAACAAGGCACTGAAGTTGGCAGGTAGCCCATAATCAGCCCAAGAAAGGAAAAAAGAAAAAACTCTGGTCCATGACTTTATACACTGTTACCATGCTCACTTCGTATTTTGGAATCAGCTGCTTAATAAGAATTTGACATCAAACGACCTACTAATTGAAGACTGGCAAATGTGTGTAATAACATTTATTTGGCCAACATTGCTTGAAAATGTGTAATCATTGAATAAATTAATTTATTCGTTCAAGCTGCTAAAGCTATGTCGCATTCGCTTACACACTGTGGCCTATTATTTGTAAGGTATAGAAATTTGCAGGCTACACTCAGATCACAAGAAGAAGAATAAATAAAAATGTGTGTGATCCTACCAAAGACGTTAGCTATGAGCCATTGCTATTCAGTTACTCACATACGTTAGCCTTCCAGCTTATGAGGTGGGAGCTTAATGTCATTTAACAAAATGTTTTTTTTTGTCTTGTGGGGCTCTGAGCAAGTTTAAAAAAAATACACCATATGCAGGGAAACAAAAATATTCTGTTACATGACATGTTGCTCAATATAGTCGTTATTGTGGGCAGCTTTTATGACTACAAAATCCAGAAAATATGTATACGCTCGCGAAGCGTTTGTCTCCAAAGATGTGAAATCCAATGTGAAAACGAACACATCTAATCTGCGGTACTGGAGACGAATCCGTACAAAGAAATCTGCGATGTGACTTTCTGATTTCTCTCTCACTGTTTATGTTAGCTCTGGTCCTGGGAAATGGGACGCAGAAAACCCGCGAACCGTCGCCAACGGACCATACGCATGCGCGCGTTGAACCGGATTGTAAAAGTAAACGTCGCGTTCAGTGGCAGCGGAGAAACTTCCATCGCAGAGTTTTTGGGACCAACCTATCTGTACAAAACCACTCGTTCCGCAAAACGCATTCGTTTCCAAGGTGAGTAAGAAGCCTTTGTTTTCCATCGAGATTTTTCGCTCGACTGCAAACGCAGAAAACGTTGTGCTTGCTTTCTATCAGGGGATTCGTGGACTGGATACAGTAATTTATTATAAAGGATGTTAAAAAAAAAACAAGGAATCATATTTGAGAGGTGCTAATATGGACTAAAGCAAGACAACACCGTCCTGTAAACATGGGCTGTAAAATGCCTATCTTAGGACCTTTGAGTATTTGTTCATCTTCGTTACTGTGAAATATGTACAGCATGCACTTTTCCATTAGGAACGACCAGTAAAATATAGTAAAGAAATGACGACACAGTCTTCTATTGTTGTCCATGGATATACACACATCAAATAAAGGTTTGCATCAGCTCGGTTCCGAGAGTTCCGGAACTTGTACAGAAAATTGGAATAGAGATCAACATAAACTTCACTTTCGCCCTTTTTATTGCTCATGAAAACCACACATTGCGTGTTGCACCACCATACAGCGAGATATTCAGGCAAGCAGATCCATCCTTGCATCCCCAGTGACCGAGTCAAAAGAGAGACGTGGCTGGTTGGTGACGTTAAGCAGAGTACGTCGTAACACAATGCACTGGGTATCTAAGCGTCGCACATCATCAGCCGTGAGAACATTAATCAAAGTCTTCTCACCATTCCGCAGTCATGTGGTACATATACGGATGCTCCTGCTCTAACTCGTTGTGTATGTGCAACCCGACCTTAGCCCATTCAAGGTGACGTCGAGAGAGGTTAGTGAACTGTGCCTTGGCACAATTCACTACCGACAGACGCTCTGGCATTCGGTATCATAGTGCGTTCATTCCTAGAGAATGATGAAGTAGATATCTTGGTTTCGTTGCCACCATGCCGCGATCTACTGTAGTATAAAAATATAAAAACAGTGATATGTAAAAAATATACGGCAGTCTGCCAATGCAATCGTATTTTTAATGACTCAATAGTAGCGATTGATAACACTTTTCTGCAAATGACTCACAAGAACGTTCTTAATAGTGCAATATCTTTTAAGTTAGCCCGACACAGATCAGTAATTAATAAACTAGCTCAGTTCTCAGGGTAGTTACGTAATCGTCGATGGTTAATTGTCCTTTCCTTCTTTACCCAACACCACAGATATTATTCCAGGCTCGTCAGAAGTCGTGTGCTTATTGCACCAGAGAATATTTCACAAGTCTGTTCGATGTAAACTACTGCAATACGTAACTCAATATCGTGGTTTTGCCTCGATTTCCCAATATAAGATAACAAGACTAGCATCTACAAATGAAATCCTGTAATGGAACTGGAATCCTGTGACCAGACCTTTTCTGCCTGGGATGTTATCTCGTTATATAAAGAAAAGCTGTAAGTAAAAATTGTTAAATTATTATCAGCGGCCGCCGGGCTCATAGGATCTGAAAGAAAATTAATTGTCCTAACCGACGGCACGGCTCGTAGATGAGCTGAAAGAAAAATGTTAAAGATTTTCTAAGACGGCGCCTAACAATGAAAATTCTTTGTTAAGGCCCAGATCTACTTAGGACAATCCAGGTATCAGATTACAAATCGACTGACCGCATACACAAATTCTCTTGACAAAATAACCATTATATTTTTCTGATTTTAAGTACAACTTACATTATTAGCTGGTACAGCAATATGAGCTTTACACAAGGCCGTCCTCTTAGGTCCGAATCCAAGCAGATAAGATAAGCGAATGACAAAGGAAAGATAGTTCATGCATAGAAGCGCAAGAGTCCATGGAATAACATGTCCATTATAGTTCTATCTCTTCTTCCTTGGCGTAACTTGTCAGTTCTTCATAAAATTTATCGTAATTATTCAGTTTACATTTTTTTAAACCCAAGACCATTCAGGAGAAAGACTACCTTCCGTAACCAATCAAGGCCATGCAGAGGGCAGGCTTTGCGCAGAGGAACCATCAGGACAAGACAGACTGATATGTATCGCGGCGTCGATGACAAGCTGTCCACGTCGTTTCGAGGAGTTGCCGGCGTTAAGGTGAAGTAAGATAGATGCCATGGGGAGCACAAAAAGTTGCAATATGTACATCCTGAAGAAGGACAATTGCAACGTCAAAGTCCGCAGCATACAGCATGTGGCGGGCGAATGGTATTGACAGTGGCAATGTTTGAAGAGCCGCCATTGCCACTGGGGTGGGAGATACTAACATGAGGAAAGCATGGGGAGTACCTGTTAGGCCCCTGTGGAAGAGGATGGATCTGAAGATCTAACTGAACGCTGTGGTAGATGTGGATGGAGCAGTAGAACAAGGTATCAGTTGGACGTTTGTGTGGTTTGATGAAAAGTAGGATTTAGGATATCTTTCATTGTTGAGGATAGTAATCTGTGGAAAGGATAGTGGTGTAAGGATGCAAATGTGTCTACAAAGCAGAGGTGCCGTTATTTAAGGTGTTGATAACTAATTCAATTCTGACTGGGGGAAGTGTTGCGTTTTTTGTGGAGTACATGTTTTATGTCATCTTCTGTAATTGGCGTACTTTATTTTATTTGTTATATGTTGCCCAAGTATCGTAAGCTGGGAGCCAGGGATGGGACAGTGGTATTTATACATTGGTGGAGGTAGGGAAAAGTGAGTAATCAAAATGAGGGTCATCAGCAATGGAGAAGATGTAGTAGGGATAGGATGCAAAATGTTCAACTTTGCTTATGTTGTCCGATAAGGGATGGTTATTGCTGAGACGTGGGTAGTGAGCTTTGTGGTTTGTGCCAGTGAGTCGATGGAATGCTTTCCAGTACTTGGAAGAGTTAATGGGGAATGTAGTGTTGAGTTTGGTGAATGTCTGGCGCCAGTCATGGGGTTCTTTACATTTAATAAATTGCTGATGCGTCTCTATAATTGCCGGTGACATGTCAGTGTATCACAGTCCCAAGTTTACAAGTAAGAGCGGTACATGCGACGGGATTCTCGGAGGAGGAGTAGGGATTGTGTGGGGAGGGTGGGGTGGTGAAGATACATGCGTTGAAATGCGGGTGGATATAGCGTCTAACGAGATCTGTTGAAGGAAGTATGTGGCGTGAGGGATATCGTACAGTTGCCGGAAGATCAGCGGGTGGCTTCTGTGGGTTCCCAGTAGGCAGTCCACGTGGCGCAGGATTAGTCTTGCATAATTCTTGCGGATGAGGTTGTTTGTAAGAGATGGTGAGGAGTACAAGGAGGTGGTCACTTCCAGTCAGATCGAGGACTTCAGCAGTGAGGCGTCCAGGGAGGATGTCTGAAGAAAACGGTTCCTGGAGGTTTACTATGACCGTGAATTTTTAAACAGAAAATGTTTAAAGAAAAACCGCATGAAGTAAATTAATGTTGTACAAACACCAAGAACCCGTTTTACTTCCGTAAACTTCAAAAGCAAACCTCTATATGAGAAGTTTCCCAATCCTGTTAAAACTATGATAATGAAATCCATTGATATTGAAAACAGTAAAACACCCTGAAACTAATTTGATAAATAAGGACACCGTATACCGTAATTTTGCTTACCAGTAACAGTTAAACCCAGATAAATTTGCACCTAAACATGAATGAATGGAAATATGATGTTAAATGGCATGTAAATCAAGATCACGTACTTTGACAGCTATTAGATTCAAAGTTCCCTCTAATACGTCAACTTGAACCAAAGGCGAGGAAGCTACTTCTTTGTAATCTATCTATCTATCTATCTATATCCGAATCCCGCTCCAGCTACTGCCGGGTCTGGGTGCTGACGAGTCCTCTCCATTTGGCTCGGTACTTCTTTGTAATCGATCAGTGTAAATAACTTTAATGGCAGATGCCTCAACGTACACGTCTGTCCACATTTCACAGTACAACAAATAAATTATCCTGCCTAAACGACAGTATATACGAGGTGCATTCAAGTTCTAAGGCCTCCGATTTTTTTTCTAATTAACTACTCACCCGAAATCGATGAAACTGGCATTACTTCTTGACGTAATCGCCCTGAGGACGTATACATTTTTCACAACGCTGACGCCATGATTCCATGGCAGCGGCGAAGGCTTCTTTAGGAGTCTGTTTTGACCACTGGAAAATCGCTGAGGCAATAGCACCACCGCTGTGCAGCCACGGAGAGTGTCTTTCATTGTTGGAAAAAGCCAAAGGTTACTAGGAGCCAGGTCAGGTGAGTAGGGAGCATGAGGAATCACTTCAAAGTTGTTATCACGAAGAAACTTGCGTAACGTTAGCTCGATGTGCGGGTGCGTTGACTTGGTGAAACAGCACACGCGCAGCCCTTCCCGGAAGTTTTTGTTGCAGTGCAGGAAGGAATTTGTTCTTCAAAACATTTTCGTAGGATGCACCTGTTACCGTAGTGCCCTTTGGAACGCAATGGGTAAGGATTACGCCCTCGCTGTCCCAGAACATGGACACCATCATTTTTTCAGCACTGGCGGTTACCCGAAACTTTTTTGGTGGCGGTGAATCTGTGTGCTTCCATTGAGCTGACTGGCGCTTTGTTTCTGGATTGAAAAATGGCATCCACGTCTCATCCATTGTCACAACCGACGAAAAGAAAGTCCTATTCATGCTGTCGTTGCGCGTCAACATTGCTTGGCAACATGCCACACGGGCAGCCATGTGGTCGTCCGTCAGCATTCGTGGCACCCACCTGGATGACACTTTTCTCATTTTCAGGTCGTCATGCAGGATTGTGTGCACAGAACCCACAGAAATTCCAACTCTGGAGGCGATCTGTTCAACAGTCATTCGGCGATCCCCCAAAACAATTCTCTCCACTTTCTCGATCATGTCGTCAGACCGGTTTGTGCGAGCCCGAGGTTGTTTCGGTTTGTTGTCACACGATGTTCTGCCTTCATTAAACTGTCGCACCCACGAACGCACTTTCGACACATCCATAACTCCATCACCACATGTCTCCTTCAACTGTCGATGAATTTCAGTTGGTTTCACACCACGCAAATTCAGAAAACGAATGATTGCACGCTGTTCAAGTAAGGAAAACGTCGCCATTTTAAGTATTTAAAACAGTTTTCATTCTCGCCGCTGGCGGTAAAATTCTATCTGCCGTACAGTGCTGCGATCTCTGGGACGTATTGACAATGAACGCGGCCTCATTTTAAAACAATGCGCATGTTTCTATCTCTTTCCAGTCCAGAGAAAAAAAAAATCGGAGGCCTTAGAACTTGAATGCACCTCGTACATGTCGAAGCATCCCTCCAAAAGACCCACACAACGCATGCAACGACAAGAACAAATACACTGAAAAGCAATAACAAATAAAATGATGGCAATAACTATTGTTAGTGGTGAGGTCAACAATCACGGAAGGTGAGTAGTCTTTATAATGCACTACTTTTATTTACGGAGAGAAACGTTAAGAAATAGTAGGTTACAAAGCAGAAAGAAATTAAATTGTTTACAATTGTGAATTTCTCGAAGGGAGGAATTGTTTTGAGTCTTACCTGTTCTGGACCGGCGTGATGTGGCGACGGCGGTAGAAGCAGTTTGAAGTTGCTGATATGAATCCTATAAATTCATCCAGTCGTGTCCTTGGCATTAATATGTACTCTTTCCTTACATGCTGTTTTGGCTGGCGGTGGTAATAAGTTGCGTAAATTCATTTGTCGTAGGCCGGAACAAAGTCACTGTTTATGCAGCACTTGAAGGTCGTATTACTTCAGCTGCAACTTCCACACGCGATAGTTTGTCACAGTGCATACATCGTGTTTAAATTAACATTTCATTCTCTATAATTTTTCAATTGCGAAGTTAAGACAGTCCATTTTCTGTTAATATTTATAGTTCATGATAGCACAGTTCCCGCGAAAACAGTCACTTGCGTAGCAACACAGTTCACAGTTTCCACATTAGCAGTTAGTGTTTTAGCATACGTCATATATCGCTTTCAAGAAAAATGAGCAATATTACATTCACAGTTTACGTAGTGCAGTTCAATTCTAAACCGACGACAATACTGTCTGTTCACGAGTGCATTGTCACTGTCACAAGCATCATTCTGCAAAAACCAACAGTGTTCGCGTAATACAACGACTGTTTAGAATGTCCATCATTGAGTCAAATTCCGCTCACGCACCATCCGTGACTATTTGCCATACTGTTCGACCCGACAACTATCGATACCTCTCTCACTCCACAGTTCTTACAACACTTCTGCCTATTGCATTCCGTTTCACACAATACATTAAATTTAATAAAACTATTTGAAAGATCATCAGAAAAAACCTAAGTCCTTACATAAGGAACTCGTATGTGAAACAGCAAAGTAAACATAGTGACACTCATGTTGTACGCTATATAACCAAATGAAAAATATTCTACGTCATCAGAAATATATCTATGAAGTAGAAAGTAGTAAAGTAAAGGAAAAAAATCTCGTTATTAATCATAGCATCACAGATGGGAACTGCTAGGACGACACTGTGGGGTGTGCTGTGTGGAATGGGAGCAATCAGTGACATTACTGTAGAAGCGTTGTGGCTGAACGGGGATGTTGTTATCATGTTCAATTGCAACTCTTCCTCTGTCCAGAGGAAAGGAGTTATCTGTGCAGTGGAGGACACAGGGAGAGGTTCGGAAGGTGTGATAGGATTGGAGGAACATTTAACTAACAATAAAGATATGGACGTTATGTTAGGCTACAGTATGCATTAAAAGATGTTTATTGTGCATTAAAATATGTTTATTGATAGGTAGGGGGCAAATGTTATGTATAGGATTTTTTAGTACTGTTGCGCCATTATAAGGGATAAGATTGGATTGTGTGTGTAAGATCTGAGGAAGTTTGGACAAAGGTCTAAGACGAAGTGTACCTGCTTGTGGGAGTAGATAGTTTGCGTGTTGAGATGGAAGATGTAGTGGGCAGCAAAGGAGAGTTTTTGGAGGGTGTGTGAACGTTGGAATGGATGGAGTTTTTGGAGAACTATTGTAATGAATTTGATACTTTCAGCAGTGGGAGCTGGACAGAGGGAATATTTTTGGGGTGAGCGGGGGTATCAGTGAGACGGATTGGGACAATGAGCCTCAGGTTTGGTAGGCCGTGGTTACCGTCGCATTTCTCTGAGTAGGTGGGGTGGGAGACATTGCAGGTGTTGGAGGTAGTTTAGGGCACTGTTTAAGAAAATAGGAAGCTTTGCTGTGTGGACAGGTAGACGGGATTTTATAATCAGAATTAAGGTGATGTTTGTAGCAGCGGCACTTTTAGAAACTGTAGGACTGAGGAAGGGATTTCGAATGATCAACCTTGCGGTTTATGGAGGAAGTCTATGGTGGGGGCAGATTCAGAGAAGACACAGATGAGATGAGTGGGGCCAAGGTCATTATCATCCAAAGGGCTTTTTGGACTTCTAAATCCGGATGGTTATTCAAACCAGATGCCACTTCCACATCAGTGTCCTCAAGGTCGACTTTCATGATCACTGTAGTGAGGGTGGGAGGACGGTGGGGAGATTGGGGTTGTTTGACCCTGGGTGTGGTGGTGAAAGTTGTTAAGGATACTTTGGGACCAAAGGCAAAGTGAGAAATTTTGGAGAGGAGATCAATGACGAAGTTGAGGTTCAGGTACTTTAGTAAGACAGACATTTCTCATGGGATGATTTTGTAGGATGTGGATAGAGGGGGGGGGGGGTTGGTAGATATTTTTTTAATTTCGAGGGTGGGGGATTGGGGTCTGAGGATATGGATGGTAGGGAAAGAAATTGGAGGAGGAGGAATTGTGTCCATATGCTGAGCATTGCCAGGTTCAGTTTGCAGTTTTTTAGGTGTGGGAGTGGGGGAGATGTCGATGTTTTGACGTTCTGAAGGTTTCGTAACGGCTGTTGGAGGGAAGGACGGTTGTGAAATGGGGGGTGGCGGGGTGTGACGTTGTTGATGGTTACCTGGGAGTTGTGCAGGTCCTTCAGCACAGCTTGCTTTCGTTGGTGCAGTGAGGCCAGATGAAAGGATGCTTGTGACGTCATATGTTGCAACTGTTGCTCGGCGAGCTGTGACGCTTATGGCGGTAGTGGAGGTTGAGGTGTTGGCTGATGAATTGTCGCTGACACTCCGAGGTTTGTCACTCATGTTGTGATTATCAGCGTCGTTTCCTTCACTACGAACACAACAAGCCAACGTCACACATTACTGATGTCGATACAATCATCTCCGTTTACAGCTTTCGCTTTTCCATAGCTCTCAATTCAGGCAATTTTTGCGGTTAGAAATTCCATTACAGCACGGTGTTTCCCACGCAAGGACATAGTTACGTTACACACTGCCATGTTACACGCTACAGTTCGCTACAATTCGGAGTACTCCAGCGGAAGAGCGTTGCAACTTTATTCAACGAAGAGGGAAAGACGATGTTGAGAACAGAATTCGGATGCATTATTTCTCAGCACGTCTTCGTAAAATCAGTTATAGGATGATGAAATGGAAACTTGGAGTGTGCTGGGATAGTTTCGGAAACATGGAGCGTAACAGAAAAGATCACGCAGTATTTCTCGAGTATAGTTTACATGTTGGGGTGTTCATGAAGCCACTCTGACGGAAGAATTCACTGAAATCTACAGATGTTTTACTACGACCGAACACAGTTCCGCCGATGCGATTGTTAAATGTGAACTGGTGGAAGAAAGGAGATATTACCCTCGATTATCCCCGTGGGGTAAATTATGCCAATGAATGCTTTGCATATACTGTGAAACAATTAAATTTCCTAATATTATACAAACATTTTATCGTGGCAGTTTTAGGTGACTTGTTTTGAACCGTTGTTGTGTAAGTTACCTTAGAGGCCGAGTGAATTACCAAGTTTAAGAAACTGCCACCCTCAGTGAGCGATATCTGTTAGCAAATACTTTACGTTTTTCGCTTTTATTTGGACTACATGTTGCTCGTTTTTTATTATTGTTTTCAAATGAATGAATCGAGAGACTAACCCTGGTCCATCACAGAGTTCGAGTACAACTGCCACGATACCAGAAGTGCTCGACGATCGCTATGACCGTGTGTTGTCGGTTCTGCGTTGGCAGGTACACAGAACGTGGTTGAAGACGACCAGTCCTGCGAGAGGGAGGCTTGGACTTGCTCCAGTAGTAATGTGGCAGAATATTAAGAATACTTCGATACCCCGTCAACTGCAAACTACGGTATCACACGTTGGTCATCGTGAAGATATACTAAAGGCACATTACCGTTGATTATCTGGTTTATAGGTGAAATCTGATGTACAAAAGTTACCTTTGAAATGTAGTTGGCTGTTGTTCATGATAAATTCAATATACATTGATCAGCCAGAACATTACACTATATGCCTAATACATCTACATCTACATCTACATCCATACTCCGCAAGCCACCTGACGGTGTGTGGCGGAGGGTACCTTGAGTACCTCTATCGGTTCTCCCTTCTATTCCAGTCTCGTATTGTTCGTGGAAAGAAGGATTGTCGGTATGCCTCTGTGTGGGCTCTAATCTCTCTGATTTTATCCTCATGGTCTCTTCGCGAGAGATACGTAGGAGGGAGCAATATACTGCTTGACTCTTCGGTGAAGGTATGTTCTCGAAACTTCAACAAAAGCCCGTACCGAGCTACCGAGCGTCTCTCCTGCAGAGTCTTCCACTGGAGTTTATCTATCATCTCCGTAACGCTTTCGCGATTACTAAATGATCCTGTAACGAAGCGCGCTGCTCTCCGTTGGATCTTCTCTATATCTTCTATCAACCCTATCTGGTACGGATCCCACACTACTGAGCAGTATTCAATCAGTGGGCGAACAAGCGTACTGTAACCTACTTCCTTTGTTTTCGGATTGCATTTCCTTAGGATTCTTCCAATGAATCTCAGTCTGGCATCTGCTTTACCGACGATCAACATTATATGATCATTCCATTTTAAATCACTCCTAACGCGTACTCCCAGATAGTTTATGGTATTAACTGCTTCCAGTTGCTGACCTGCTATTTTGTAGCTAAATGATAAAGGATCTATCTTTCTGTGTATTCGCAGCACATTACACTTGTCTACATTGAGATTCAATTGCCATTCCCTGCACCATGCGTCAATTCGCTGCAGATCCTTCTGCATTTCAGTACAATTTTCCATTGTTACAACCTCTCGATACACCACAGCATCATCTGCAAAAAGCCTCAGTGAACTTCCGATGTCATCCACCAGGTCATTTATGTATATTGTGAATAACAACGGTCCTTCGACACTCCCCTGCGGCACACCTGAAATCACTCTTACTTCGGAAGACTTCTCTCCAATGAGAATGACATGCTGCGTCCTGTTATCTAGGAGCTCCTCAATCCAATCACACAATTGGTCTGATAGTCCATATTCTCTTACTTTGTTCATTAAACGACTGTGTGAAACTGTATCGAACGCCTTGCGGAAGTCAAGAAACACGGCACCTACCTGTGAACCCGTGTCTATGGCCCTCTGAGTCTCGTGGACGAATAGCGCGAGCTGGGTTTCACATGACCGCCTTTTTCGAAACCCATGCTGATTCCTACAGAGTAGATTTCTAGTCTCCAGAAAAGTCATTATACTCGAACACAATACGTGTTCCAAAATTGTACAACTGATCGACGTTAGAGATATAGCTGGTATGGCCATCTTTGGCACGGATGACAGTGGCTACACGTCATGGCATGGAAGCAATGAGGTCTTCGTAGGTCGCTGGAGGGATTTGGCAGCACATCTGCACACACATGTCACCTAAATCGCCTAGACTCCGGGGAGGGCGGGCGATGATCTCTGACGCCATGTACAGTCACATCTCAGATGTGGCCATCTGGGGGCCCAGCACATCGATTGGAACTCGACATTCCATCATATTCCTGACCTTGTGACACCCATCAAGTCGTGCATTATTCGAAATGTTCGTGCTGGGTCTCAGGGCCATCACAGTCCGCCCTCGGTCAAACTCAGACCGCGCGCTCTCCTCATTCTACACACGCAGAGCACACTGACTGACACTACATGCACCGTGCGTGCGTCTGACTAGCAGTCATTCCTCGCCAGTTGACGCTGCTGTCGCCTAGACAGGCTTATGTCGATAGCAGGTCGGTGATCATAATGTTCCGCCTGATCCGTGCGTTTTACTCGTTAAGCCATGTAGCTCAAGAATGTAAACAAACGAAAGTATTATGGCTTCCAAGTTATTCTAGCGGATCCACAGTAATTGTTTTCGAAGCACTCAACTTTGTAGCATTGAAAGTATGTTAGAAACATTACACTCCAATTGATCCAAAAGTTGTTAAGGGATTCTTGCAATTCATTGTCAACCTCACTGAAATCACGTATTTACTAAAGTTGCAGCCTCCAAATAATGAGTGTAATTATTGTATGTTGAAATCTGCGTCAAGACTGAGTTTAATCTACGACCTAATTATGCAGATACATAGAAATTAATTGTAAACTATGAAGTGTAGAAAATCAACAACGTACTCTTATAACTTTCATTACTGTGATTTTGTATAATGGACGTGGTTGAAGTTACGTGAGTCAGTCTTTGTAATGGCGATACTAGCACAAAACCTGCGCATGTCTTTGTCTTCTGATAAAGTTCAAGGCCACGGCATCAGCAGGTAAAGTCATGCTCACTGTGTTATGGGACGTTAAAAGTGCTCTGCATTTCGAGTTCATATCTAATGGCACCACCATAAAGTCTGCAGGTCACTGTGAGGCGCTCTGAAAAATGAATGTACGATTTCGGAGGGTTCGTCCACATATTGGACACCGCCTCCTTCAGCTTGACAATGTCAGACCAGAAACGAGTGCTGCGACATCTGCAACAGCCCGACGCCTTGAATTCACTGTCATCGATCATCTTTCATACAGTTCCGATTTGGTCCCATCCAAATCCCTCTCTTTCCAAAACTTAAGGACTTCGAGAACTTCAATTCGATAATGATCAAGCGGTGCAAGGAGAGTCGATGTTGTGGCTCCGCCAAGAGTCAAATATTCTACAATGACGGTATCAACAAATTGGTCTCTCGTTGGAAGAAATGTCAGGGTGACTATCTTGGGTAATAAATATGTAGACGTGAAGAATAAATATTTAGAATATTAATAACGTTCTTTTTATTTAAAAATGTTTTAAGAGTTTTCACATAAAAATTCGGAGGCATTACGTTTCAGCACGTTTCGTATGTGTTACTCTTGTCGCTCTTGGTTGTCTTATCCCTTGATATTCAATAGATAAAAGAAGTTGTTATCATCGGCAGTAATAGCATTCTACGAGATTTTACCTCGTAGCTATAGTAGAACTTAAAAGAACAAATGTGGTGTTAGCAATTGACCTGTACAGAAACAAAAATATTAACGTCAGTTTTATTACACATAAACCACTTATAATTCTGTTGCAGGTACCTCATAACTGTAAACAGTAGTAATCAGAGATAACTGCAGAGGTGTATTGATAAGGATGATCTGTTCATAGTATCACACAAGACACGAATTCTTCCTCTCATTTCTTTAGAGAAAGACTCACATGATAGTAAAAGAAGATACATAGAACTTGATACTGCAAAATCTTCACCAACTCTTGTTTCTTTACTTTCCCGTCTAGTACATGATCTGCTTTTCACGCTGTGGCCTATTCTGTTATTTAACTTTGTTCAAATGGTTCAAATGGTTCTGAGCACTATGGGACTTAACATCTGAGGTCATCAGTCCTCTAGAACTTAGAACTACTTAAAACTAACTAACCTAAAACCATCACACACATCCATGCCCGAGGCAGGATTCGCACCTGCGACCGTAGCGGTCGCGCGGTTCCAGACTGAATAGCCTAGAACCGCTCGGCCACAGCGGCCGGCATTTAACTTTGTGCCTGGATGACATTTCAGACTCCATGCCTCTCAAGGCAAACTAATGGAAGGGAAACCGTGTGCACCATCTGTCTCTGAATCGCACAAACTTTATTGTGTTGTGTTATCATGTGTTAACGGTTCGTGTATCGTATTCCCTATGGTATAATTTGGCGACAAGCCCAGCATTTGCCTAAACGAGCGTGGAAAACCACCTAAAAACCACACACAGGTTTGCTGGTGTACCACCCCACGTTCGTTGATCCGCTGTGCAGCTTAGAAACCAGGTCTGGCTCACCTTTCTAACTCACAAGCAGGTGCCCCGAAGATGTTTTCTAATTCATGTACTCTTATAGCGTAATTTTTATTTGAGTTATTACACTGTCGACAGGTCTGGTGTCGTCCTCCATCTCTTCCCACCTAGTATTAACGTTTCCATCTTTATAGAGGGTGTTTCAGGTGACCCTACAGCTGGATTTTGTACAGTCTTCAAATACCACCCGCAGTATTTTCTCATTATCTCGCTCGCTACTATTAGTCGTACAGGGAAAAGAATAGGATTTTTTTGTAGAAAACGTAGTTAAATTTTGTACCAGGCTGTGCTTTCGCTGGAGGCCATGGTTTTCGAGATATTCAAGAAAACGCGTTTGAGGGTACTTTTGTATTTTTTTTCTGAATAATTCGAAAATTACGGCCTCTAGCGAAAGGCGTCTCAGTACAAAATTTAACTGCAGCTTCACCAGTGAGGGCGGTGCCGACGGGAGGTGTGGTCCTTCTTGTCAACTTGAATTACTCGCAGAGCGCTATATATGGCGGAACGGAGCAGGTCTTCGTCGGTATCCGATGGCTCACCTGAAGATGACTGGCAGGTGTCCAGTCGATATATCGTGTAATGAATGAAAAATGAAACGACGACCATCTGCAAGCCCGAAATTTTTCTGTACATCAAATTTCCTCCAAAACAAAAAAAAATCTTGTACTTTTTTTTGCAGGACCAGTAATTCCTACGTAGCGAGCGAGAAAATACGAAAATCTGCATGTGATATTAAAAAGTGTTACAGACTACATAAAATCCAGAGGTAGGGGCAGCTGACTCAGCCTGTATATCTCGTACCTACTACACTTAATTAACCTCTTGCGTCTCTTCTGGAGTACCTTAACAATTGACCTTGATTTTGGATGGTGTCTACCTAAAATTCTCTCCTTACGCGTGTTTCCTAGTGCCCTTCGTTTCCTATCTTAAATGTTCACTTAGTTTTTAACACCTTTCAGTTTCTCTTCTATACTTCCGTATCTCATTATCTGAAGTACTTCAACATTCTTTTCATTCAGCTTTCTCAAGATCAATTTTTCCCATCGATTCAGTGTTATGCTTCAAACGCACATTTTTAGGAACTTCTTCCTCAAATCAGTGTCGATGGCTAATAGCAGTAGTGTGTTTTTGTTGAAGAAATATTTCTTTGTCTGTGACAAACTGTTGATGTCTTCCTTCGACCTTGGTTATTAAGGAACAGAAATAATTCACTTCTCGTAGAATGGTATCTTCCCGAACTTTAACACCTGTTGTGACGCTTTTCACTGTTCTACCACTATTCATCATTTTGGACGTAACTTCGTTTGTCATTTGCTTATTTATGAAGTTCGATCGGAAAATGCACGTTGTATGCTCACATAAGGTTTATATTTTGTATCTCCACTGGGGTGGCAAAAGTCCTGGGGATGGCGACATCCACATATGCAGATGGCGGTAGTATCGCGTACAAAAGTTACAAAAGGGCAGTGCCTTGGCAGATCTGTCATTTGCACACTGGTGATTCACGTCAAGAGGTTTCGGGAGACGTGCTTATGGCCACACGACGGAAATTAAGAGACTTGGAACGCGGAGTGGAGCTAGACCCATAGCACTTTCCGTTTCGGAAATGGTTAGGGAAATTAATATTCCGAGATCCACAGTGTCAAGAGTGTGCCGAGAATGCCAGACTTCTTGCATTACGTCTCATAATGGACACGCAGTGACCGAGAGCAGTTGTGTAGAGTTGTCAGTGCTAACAGACAAGTAACACTGTGCGAAATAACTGCAAACAGACAATTAACACTGTGTGAAATAACCGCAGAAATCAGTGTGGGGCGTACGACGAACTTATCCGTTAAGAAAGTGCGGCGAAATTTGGGGTTATTGGGCCGTGGTAGCAGACGATCCACGCGAGTTCCTTTGCCAGCAGTACGACATCGCCTGTAGTCCCGCACCTGGGCTTGTGGCCGTATTCGGCTGGACCATAGAGGCTCGAAAACCATGACCTCGCCAGATGAATCCCGAATTGAGTTCTTAAGAGCTGATGGTAGGGTTCGACTGTGGCGCAGACCCCACGAAGCCATGGACCCAAGCTGTCAACAAGGCACTGTGCCAGCCGGTGGTTGCTCTATAATGGCGTGGGCTATGTTTATATCGATCATTGACTGGAAATGATTACGTTCGGCCATTCATAGACTTCATGTTCCCAAGCAACGATGGAATTTTTATGAATGACAATGCATCACGACACCGGGCCACAATCGTTCACGATTGGTGTGAAGAACATTCTGGACAATTCGAGTGAATGATTTGGTCACCCAGATCGCCCGACATGAATCCCATCAAACATTTATGGGACATAATGGAGAGGTCAGTCCATGCACAAAACTGTGCGTCGGCAACACTTCTGTAATTGTTGGCGGCCATAGAGACAGCATGGCTCAATATTTCTGCAGGTGACTTCCAACGACTTGTTGAGTACCTGCTAAGTCGAGTTGCTGCATTATGCCGGCCAAAAGAAGGTCAGACACGATATCAGGAGGTTTCCCACAACTTTTGTAACCTCGATGTGTGTAACGATTACTGGAGACGAATAATGAATATTGGTCATTCACACGTACATTGGTGGAAACTGTATGATTACACTTGTCTCTAAGGCCATAGTTTGGAAATGAACGTGAGGGCGCGAGTTACCAGAAAGAAATGACTGTAATCACAACTCTGACGAACATTTAAGGAAAATAATGATTTACTTATTTTATGCGCTGTGTACTCTTAATGCACTTAAGCAGTTGTAAATCGCGCTCCCTGCAAGAAAACGTAATTAGCGAGAAGGAATGTGCCCTTTGAAAAGACTGGGAAAGAGCATAATACAATATTTTGTGGTAGCCCTAGGGAGAGCATCGTCTTGAAACTGCGGAGAAAGGCAATAACAGGTATAGACAATCTCTGTTCCACTATTGTTATGTTTCTTGCCACATTGATAGAGAGTTAAACGGAAACGAAGGAAGCAGTGCAGAGAACTGTGGTAGCGTCTGGGGGAGATTGCAATGCCCGATATCGGCTTAATGCTCAGCAGATTGAAACGGTGACCGCTCACCTGGAGAAATATTGTTGCCAAAGTTTTGCGGGGCACCACTTTCCCGACGGACCGCAGTTTACTCCCACCAAGGAGAAACACTCGCGGCGATAAGGGTAGCTATATTGCGGGAGACCAAAGTTCGCGTTCATTTCTCTAGAAGCTTATCTACGGAGCGGAACGCACGTACAAGCTCGGCTCATTGTTCTCAGGACGACTTTCTCTTTTTTCGGAGCGTAGTTGGCACCCATGCCGAGCTTGGGACGAACAGAGGTCACCAGGCGTTCTGATGTTGATGTAACACTGCAATCCACCATTCACGACATCTAAAGTCGCTCCAGCCGTTTGATCGACAATGTTCAAACTATTGTGAGGATGCGCGTGGTTCTGTTGTTAAGTCTTGGTTACGACAATGCAAACTCTCCATTCCACTGTACAGGTGCAGCTCAGACGGATGGTATTGTCACCTGAAAAATACCTGAAAAAACATCTGAAAAAACCAGTGACTCCGACTGTCCTCCGACTTGCAGATTCCTTGAAATATTTTCCCTGAAAACACCACCTCCGTAGTAGCTCAATGCCTCTAATACTTTTATTGGGTTGGCAACTGGCTGCATAGAATAGAACAACGCTATAGAACATTAGATATATTCTAGAAAACGCTTCAGTTACATATACACCGATAAAGTACTTTACACAAGTTGTTTATGCAATAGTAAATCCTAATTTGCCCGCCACTGTGCACTCTCAGAGCCCGCAATCGCCATTGGTTTATAGTCTGCCAGAGAAGTCAAATTACAGCTTCGTCGGTAAAATAAATGTCAATAGCTCTCCCTAATGTGGGTCCTTTTCAAACATTAAGTTCAATTAAAGTTCGTCGTAGGAAAATAATCCACTCGTCACACGGTAGTAAACACCGACCTTGCAAGAGAAGTAGGTTACAATACACTCTAAGACAAACAAACGACGCACCACGAACACATAAATCGATAGATTTGATGTGCATGTAAAAACAAAGAAATGATTACAATTTCAGAAAAATGGAACTACTTATTCAAGAGAAAGCGCTTCACAAATTGAGCAAGCCATTAACGCTTTGGTCCCTCTTCTGCCCTTATGCAAGCTTTTATTTGGCTTGGCATTGATTAGCGGAGTTGTTGGACGTTCTAGTGAGATTGTGCCAAACTCTATCCAACTGGAGCGTCAGATCGTAAAAATCTAGAGTTTTTGGAGAATCCTGTCCACAATGTTCCAAACGTTCTAAATTGGGTAGAGATCCGATGGCCTCGCTGGTCAAGGTGGTGTTCGGCAAGTTCGAAGACAAGCAGTAGAATCTCTGGGTGCGAGTGGGCGGGCATTATCTTGCCGAAATGTAAGCCCAGGATGACTTGCCAAGCGTCGACGTTCCACAGTGCTTTAAGGGTCTTTCTATGAAATGAGATGGCACTCCTAGTTGCTGGACCGTATGGCGTGCGACAGTCAGGTTGGCATCCCACCACTGTCCGGGACGTCTCCAGAGAAGTCATAGGTCATAGGGAATCAGTTCGAAGCAGGACTCATCACCAAAGACAATCCTACTGCAGTCAATGAGATTGTAACCTCCCCACAAAAAGTGTGACCTCCTAACAGAAAAATTCCGAATCCTCCCAATAAAAATTCCGTAACCTATCAATAATACAATGTGACTAATCCCTCTCAATAAAATTGCGGCTCATTTATAACCTTTCGATAACTGACTGTGAATTTAAACTGGTAAATTTTGGACGTCAGCAGTGCTGCGTCATGACCCTGAAAATTCATTCTGAATAAATTGAAAAATCTTACCGCAATGAAATCGCCAGTTAACGCGTATATATCTGCTCCTATAACAAATTTTTCTGGCGCAGCCTTTTGCAATGCTGGCCGATAGATTTGTCATGTATAAAAAGAAACAACTGATTTTTCTTTACAATAATCGGGATGACCATGGATTGAAGAAATTAGTAAATTCTTTAAATTGAAATGAATGATTGTCAAAAGTTAATTTTTGTAAGAAAGATTATTATTAAGAGATTTTTAAAAACATTTACGTGGGACTCGATATAACAATGGTACATTTGCGCTCCCCACGACCGGCCCAGCCAACTCCATACACCAGACTGCTAGCTACAACTTACTCCTACTGCTACACAGTTCCTACTGCTGACAACACTGCTCTTTGGTCTGAGATTCTCTTACGGCTTACATATCACACGCAGCGCGTGAGCAGTCCATCGAAATTACATGTGCTCGAGTGCGCTAGCAACAATTTCCTTAATCATGGACCTCTTACAAGATGCCAGGCTGAATTTTCCCGACGCAAATGCAAAAGGGCTTGTTGGTCTACAGAGTTCAATGGTATTCGGCTCAGGGGGCGCCGTGAGCTCAGCCAGCTTTCTGTGAGCCGCCTCTTAATGGTCCTTGTGGTCACTGAAGCACCAGTTGCACTTCAGATCGATGATAATGGTACATCCTAGGCTCTGAGTGCCCCTCTGACGATTGCTCGGTTTTCCGTCGTCTCCCTATTCCTTCAGGCCCTGTGTTCGGATATGGTTCACACATCCCTGCCAACATCGTCGAATAGTGGCATCGCTCCTATTCAAATGTCGAGCGATACTCCAAACGACTTCTCTGAGCCCAATTACACGTCATCTCTCAAATGTTGACACGTGGGTATACTGTTCATACGCCATTCCGCGAGGCATATCAACTGTCCAACTGAGAACATGGAATGAAATTCGCAAAGATTTTATGGCTTGGTATCGACACGTCCTTTGCTCACTATCCTTGCCAGCTGCGCAGTGAAACTGCACTGCAGCGTCAAACATTCACCTATCAGACGTTTAAGGACTGTCTAGAGTCTTTCGTCGATACTTGTATGAACATCATTTTGTGATCAATATTCGTAACTCCTTCGTAGTGCATCGTTTTTTTTCTTCTTTTTGTCTTAGAGTGTATTTTAAGTGCTTCGGCTAATCAGCAAAAAATTTCCGAACTCGAGTAGATGCTTCCTAAGCCCGCCATCTAAGCGCGCTGAAGAATTTTCTAGGTCTACATGTAACGCTTTGTTTTCGAAGCAGAACGCAGAGCAGCGCAGTGACAGCGTGCTTGTACCACAACGTCCCTTCTTTGACTAACGAGGGACGCAGCTTTGAACTGGCGCGGCGGACGGCACATCCGTCATCACCTCGTTAATGGCTGCTCTTTCCTCGAGCATATTTCCATCCGACCAACTGAATCACTCATAGTATTTTCTTTCGGTCCTCTAGTAAGGACTGATAATTTTTTATCATTCGGGGAACCCAAGCGAAAAGTGTCATCTCAGTCTCGAAAACAATAGTGTAAGTAGGCTGTTTATGTTTTCTTATTGGCAACGTTACGTAGCGCTCTGTATGAAAATCACTGGCTGTGCTGTGTGCAGTCTGTGGCTAGTTTGCATTGTTGTCTGACTTTTGAAGATTTTGTTCCATTGTGTCTAACTTTTGAAGATTTTGTTCCATTGTGTCTAACTTTTGAAGCTTTTGCTGTGTTTGCCTCTGATTTTGTTCCATTGTGTCTAACTTTTGAAGCTTTTGTCCCATTTGTTGCATTAATTGTAATAACAATGCACTGGTGTCTGAAACATGTTCCTCAGTGCTATTCGGCAATGCATTTGAACCGGCAATATTCGCAGTTTGAAAAGCAGAAAATGTGTCTTGACTTATTTGAGAAAAGGGTGAGGACGCAAAACCTGAATCTACAGTATTTGCAAGATTGTGTCCTGTCATTTCGGATTCCTGAGGCAAGCTGTTGCCGACCGATCGATCGATAATGCTTCCCTGTTCACTAATTGTTTCACTGTCTACACCATTGTTTGCAGCCCACTCCATTTCCCTATGTACAATTACCAAATTATTACTTTAAACATTAGTTAATTCATTACTCGGTGGCGCTAACACACTGCTTTCGTCTTCACTGTCATTTCTCAGTTTACTTTGGAGCCTAGTATTACGTTTTTCACACGCCATTATTGTCACAATATTTCACACGACAACACAGAAAAACACAATTTGAAGAGCAAAAATAAGGGAACACATTAACATAGCACTGAAAATAATATCTAGTTAATTGCAGCTGCGAAATACTTGGTGCAAATCTACATGCATGCCACAACTGTTTTACTGCGCAACAATGAAAAACCACAACTACAAAGGAAATTCTCTCTATAATTACGCGCTAGCAATAAACAAAAGCTACACTAATTACACAAACTACAAGAAAAAATCAGAAGATTCCAGTGAGGTATCCTCGGCTAAGGGTCGACATATGAAACGTCCCCTTTGAAAAATTATACAAGACTGTGCTTAAACTCACACACAATATTTTTAGCGCAACGCAATCTGACTTTCAAAATTCCCTACAAAAGAATGGCCCTGACTAACATTAATCTATACCTATCACAAATCACTTACCTCACAAAAATCTTCATTACTCGAACTACTGCAATACAGCGAGCGCCACTACTGCCAGCTAAATAAAAGATTCAAACTACGGATGGCACTAACTACTGATAGGCATAGTTAGCAAATGAAAGATTTTAATAGAGAACAAACAATGTATTTACCTTAATAGTCATAATATATATAGCAGTTCATAATATCCAGTATAACAAATTTCAAAACTCCGCCATCTCTCTCCCCACATCCACCACTGCTGGCGGCTCACCTCCAACTGCGCAACGCTACGCGCTGTTCACATCCAGCTGCCGCTGCCCAACAATACAATGGCAGACAACAATGCAAACTAGCCACAGACTGCACACAGCACAGCCAGTGATTTTCATACAGAGCGCTACGTAACGTTGCCAATAAGAAAACATAAACAGCCTACTTACAATAGCACTTGAATTTTTTAAAGACGCGACATGGTCGTCTCCGAGTTCTGGAAGAACTCACAGTTCGTGTCATTTCAGCTGGAGTAATAAAAGCGCTCCAGAATTATGTATCCCTAAGCAATATATTAAAAGATCTACACTGAAGGCTTCAAACGAAGTGTACTTAAACTGAATATGTTTTACATGTTCGGTGGAAATAATTAATTTCATAACAACTTTATCAAACTGGAAGATATTTCCAAACAGTCGCGGGAAATGCTCGCAGTATATGAAATAGACATTGCTGATGAATTACGGTTCTCTACAGCCATTCGCTAGCGGTCAAAACCACATCGAAAAACAACATTATCTTCAAAAATATGCTACTGTGGGCGCAAAAGTAACGAGAATTTTCTCTGGCAGTTGGTAGTATTTCCGAATTCTTTCGCTATATGACTTTACTTGACACCGTTTTACATTACTTGACCCTGCGGTATTGGTGTGGAAACGTTACTGTGGTCAATGTGAATATTTTTGTAAGCGTTGTTTCATGTGATCGCCGATTTTTCAGTGACATATATTAAATATTACATGTTAGGGGTATCAGAATCAGAAACTGTCGCTGTTCTTCGGACGGATTATGGGTAGGAATTTTTGAAAATTTTTTGGAAATTTATGGTAAGGTCTTATGGGACCAAACTACTGAGGTTATCGGTCCCTAAGTTTACGCACTACTTAAGCTAACTTAAACTAAATTACGCTTGGGACAACGCACACACACACACCCATTCCCGAGGGAGGACTCGAACCTCCGAGGGGGGGAGCCGCACGGACCGTGATGAGGCGCCCCCGCGCGGCTACCCCGCAAGGCCAAGGTTTGAGCCAGGAAAAGATTTACGAGCGGTTTTCTAGTTTTAAAAGTGTTCAGATGTCAGTTGTAGACGAACCGGCACGTCCCACGTCTTCCACAACGAACGAAAACACTGAAAAAATCCGTGTTGCGATAATATCTGATGGTCGTAAAACAATCGATGAATTGTTGGAAATGACTAGTATACTCTGGAGTTCATGCCTACAAATTTAGCAGTAAAATTCGTTCCGCGAGTACTTTCTGACGAACAGAGAGCTAATCGTTTGCGACTGTGTCAGGAAGGGGAAAAAGCGTCAGAAGTTCATCCGTATTTTGAAACTAAAGTCATCACAGGCGATGAATCTTGATTTATTCATACGACACAGAAACCAATCAAAAATCGCCATCTACATCTACATACATTCTCCGCAAGCTACCGTACGGTGCGTGGCGGAGGGTAACCTGCACCAAAAGTTGTCGTTTCCTTTCCTGTACCACTCACAGATAGACTGAGCGAAAAACTACTATCTATATGCCTCCGTATGAGCCCTAATTTCTCGTATCTTATCTTCGTGGTCCCTACGCGAAATGTATGTTGGCGGCAGTACTATCGTTCTGCAGTCAGCTTCAAATGCCGGTTCTACAAACTTTCTCAGTAGTATTCTTCGAAATGAATGTATTCTTCTCTCCGGGGATTCCCGCTTGAGTTCCCGAAGCAAATCCGTCACACTTGCGTGCTGACCGAACCTGCCGATAACAAATCTAGCAGATCGCCCCTGAACAGCTTCGTTGTCTTCTCTCAATCCTACCTGGTTCGGATCCCAAACACACGAGCACCACTCGATAATAGGTCGCAGCAGCGTCCTATATGCGGTCTCCTTTACAGATTAGCCATACTTTCCTAAAGTTCCCCTAATAAACCGAAGTCGACTACTTTCCTTCCCTGCCACAATCCTCACATGCTCGTTCATTTTGTATCGCTCCGCAACGCCCAGATATTCAAACGACGTGACCGCCAAGCATGACACTACTAATGTTCTATACGAACATTAAGGGTATGTTTTTCCTGCTCATCCACATTAATTATTTTTTTGTACATTTAGAGACAGCTGCCATTTATCACACCAACTACAAATTTTGTCTAGGTCACCACGTATCAACCTACAGCCACTTATCTTCGACACCTTCCTGTACACCAAAGCATCATCAGCGAACAGCCGCAAATTGCTGCCAACCCTCTCTGCCAAATCATTTATATATATAGAAAATAGCAACGGACTTATCACACTTCCCTGGGGCACTCCTGATGTTACCCCTGTCTCCGATGAACACTCGCCGTCGAGGACAACATACTGGGTTCTATTACTTAAGAAGTCTTCGAGCCAGTCACACCTCTGGGAGTCTATTCCGTACGCACGTACCTTCATTAACAGTCTGCAGTGTGTTACTATGTCGAATGCTTTTCGGAAATCTAGAAACATGGAATCAATCTGTAGCCCTTCAGTCATAGTTCGCAGTATATCATGTACGAAAAGAGCAAGTTTGGTTTCGCACGAGTGATGCTTTCTAAAGCCGTGCTGATTCGTGGACATGAGCTTTTCGATCTCTAGGAAATTTATAATATGCTCCAGAATGCTGCAGCAAACCTATGTTAAGAATATTGGTTCGTAATTTCGCGGGTCCGTTCTTTTGCCTTTCTTGTATACAGGAGTCACCTGCGCTTTCTTCCAGCTAGTCGAAGTCTCCTTCATCACCAAGACCAAAGAAAGCAAAGCTGATGAGATGACATGTGAAGATGCTATTGCTTTGTTTTTTCGACATCAAGAGAATTGTCCACTCTTAATTCTTTCCTCAGGGTACCACAGCTAAGCAATATAACTACCTTGAAGTACTAAAACGATAACGTGGAGCAATGAGGAAAAAACAATGGCAGCAGTTTCTCACCCACCGTACATACCGGCGCTGCCCCCTATAAGTTTTTTTATCCCCAAACAGTGGCGGCTGCTTTTCACTTGTTAATGTACAGCAGCACGGTGTAAATATCACACTAAAACTATGCCATTCTTCGACTACGAGCCAGAAATCGCAGAAAAAGTACGTTATTTCTCTTAGAATGCGTGTTGGTATGCAAATAAAAAAGACGAAAACATATTTTGTTGCACTCTGTCCACGATAACTAGAAACTAGTGTCAAATACTGTAGTACGATCAACTCAGAAAAGGGACGCAGCCGTCTGCTTTCGACTGCGCGTACTCCGATGTGACGTCATCTCTTCTGGCCCTACGAGTGCTACGTTGCTCACAACACAAGGTCAATATTTTTGTTTGAAAGTGCATGTAATGTATAGTGCAAGCATAGAGTATGACGGATTTTCAGGGTCAGTTTACGTAATGGCACCGTGGCTGAGTAGTAAAGGGCATTGACAGGTAACTCGTCTGCTCAGGTTCGGTTCTCACCGCTACCGTTCTTTTTCTCTTTTTTCATTTTATTTCTGACAAAGTTAAACTACTTTTTATAAAACTCAAATATATACGTAAAATTAATACATGGATTGTCCAGAAAGCAATGCACCACATTTTTTTCCCTTCAACAATTCTTTAATGAACATAATGATAACTACACAGACGAAAGAATGGTGTTTTATCTACACACCCTATTTTTCCACATAATCTCCATCCTGTTCTATGGCCTTCCTCCAGCGCGAAACAAGGGCGTGTATGCCCTGTCGGTACGAATCCTTGTCCTGGTGGAGGAGCCAGTGCTTCACTTTGTGAACTTCCTTTGCTGACTGACAGATGCAGCGCCAACTGCCGAGTCATAAAGCGTCTGTCCTTGCGAATAACAACATCAGCTCGCTGCAACATGTCAGGTGTGACAGCCGTGGATGGTCTCCCCGAACGCTGCAAATCGAGGAGCTCCACCGAACCGCCTTCCGATGACCTCACCCTCCGTGCCCAGCAACTAACTGTATGTCTGTCAACAGCAGATGCTCCACAGACTTTTCACAAGCGTTTGTGATTATTCCCCACAGTTTCTTTTCTCCAGTGAGAAATTCAGTGGCGGCACCTTGCTTATAACATACATCACATACAAACGCCATTTTGAAAGCGTACTGCAACGACGCTATCTGTCGGAAGAGAAGGGAACTTTGCACGCTCATTCAGGAGACTTCAAATAATACACACGTAATGTTTCGCATTGTAGTATTGTTTTCGGCTGAGAAAAAATGCGATGTATTACTTTCTAGGCAACCCTCGTATATTCCATTTAGTTACGATTTCTGTCCTTCTAAGTCAAAATGCGAGTACTCGAGGAAATTTAGTATGGATTTGTTTTCTGTAGATGATACGCTAAAGAGTCCCTTTTCCAAAAAGGGCTCTGAGCACTATGGCACTTAACATCTGTGGTCATCAGTCCCCTAGACTTAGAACTACTTAAACCTAACTAACCTAAGGACATCACACACATCCATGCCAGAGGCAGGATTCAAACCTGAGACCGTAGCAGCAGCGCAGTTCGGGACTGAAGCGCCTAGAACCGCTCGGCCACAGGGGCCCCTTTTCCAGTACACCTTTGGAGGACAAAGTGAGATCGAAAGAGTTAGGTTGATCTACTCCAAAATAAAATCTAACAATAGGAGGGTATGGGGTGAAACTCATCGATTTGGCTCAAACTATTTGAGTAGAAGCAGGTAAAAGCCCCTTTCAAGTCGCTAGAAAATTTCGGCTAAGCGGGCAGAAGGAAAACGTAAAACGCTCTCTAAATATTTACGCATATATATATATATATATATATATATATATATATATATATATATATATATATATATATATATCTGTGTGTGTGTGTGTGTGTGTGTGTGTGTGTGTGTGTGTGACTTGGAAGTGTCTCCCCCGTACGGGAATATACATAGTGGATGTACGAGTACGGGTTGTAGACGCATGGTTGCCGACATGTGGAAGTCTGGGTCTAGCTGTGAATCGTGTACGGATAGCCAAATTGTAAGGCGACTGTTCTAAATAAGAGTAAAAACCGGGTTCGTGTGCCGGTCCGGCACGAATTTTCCTTGTCGCCATTCCATTCTACAGTTGATGTTGCCCATATTAGAAATTGCGATTACATTTAATGTTTTAGAACAGGGATCCCCAAACTATTTTGGAGAAGTGACCCCTTTTCCAAAATGAACTGTTATCTCAGACCCCCATGGCCAAATTACCTACTTTTAAGATCAACCCCCTTATTCACAATGGTCCGCCAACTTAAAACAGCTGCTACAGAGTGTTATTTTTCATTCTTACTTAGGTCAATAGAAGAAGACAGAGTGAGAATTAGCAATGCTTTAAGTTAGCAGACTATTATGAATAAGGGGGCCTATCTTTAGTTTTTTCCTATTGATACAAAATACGTAGGTACTAAGGTACCAATTGGAAAACTTTGCACTTGGTTAAGTGAGTAAAGTTGACTTCATTTTCTCATCAAAATTTAACAAAATGAAAATATATACAATTCAGTAAATATCAAGTTTAATTTATAATGATAATTTATGATGATAATAATTACAAATTAAGTACTTAAAGAATCTTAGGTAGGTAGGAAATTATTTTTTAAAAGTATTAATTCGCAAAGAGAAAATAAAACATTCAGTGTTATGGATGAACCTGGTGACTATCTACCAATCTAGCTATATCCGGTTCAATATTGGTGAGTTGCAGCCTTAAATCTCCACGTTCGTTGATTTTCAAACGTTTTCTTTGTTTCGTCAAAATGTTTGTTACCACACTGAAGCTTTTTTCAAATAGGTATGATGATGGAAAAGCGATAAGGTATTTTTCAGCAATGTTCCACAATGTAGGATACTGTGTTTCAATGTTGTGTTGTAACCAGAACTTCTGATAGCCTTGGTTGATCTTCTGCTTAAGCTCTTCGTCTGTGCTGATGGTAATCAACTCTTTTTGCATTATCACGTTGGCTTCTTCTATGGCTGTGGTATTGTACGGATTTATTATCCATTGAGGAATTTGTAAATTTAAAAGATCCTCAAACCTCTCCGTAAAATCCTTGTGTAATGCGTCCAAGTGAGTGACATATAATAAAATGTCATCATCTTGAAGCATTTCTGGTAATTCTGACAAATGCGGAAACTGCGAATATTCTTTTCTGCCTAAATTTTGTTTATAAAGGATTAGTTTACCCACGAAGGCCGATATTGATTTTGTTTTAATCAAGTTAAGATCGCCACCCTGCAGTTGCAAATTAACTTTGTTGGACATTCCAAAGATATCAGTCAAGTAATATATATCTGTTTTTCAATTGTTCAGATTTTCTTACAAATTCGGATCTTTTTCTTGTAAAAACTCCAACACATTCAAAAATGACTGAAAATCTTTCTAAGCAAGAGCCTCTTGATAGCCAGCGAACTTCAGTGTGCAAAAGTAATCGAGTAAAGACTTCGTCGTTTTCCTCACATAGCTGAGCAAATAACCGAGAGTTCAAAGAATTGCTTCGAATCTTGTTGATAGCATTTATTACATATTGTAAAGATTTATGCAATCTTGGACTCAGCTTTTTTGCTACTAAATGCATCAGGCAGTTGTCGCATTAAGTGAGCTATAAAACCACGATGACGACCAACCATAGACTGTGCACCATGAGTCGCAACAGAAACAATGTTCTTCCATGGAATAGCTTTGTCAGTAAAAAAATGTTCCACGGCCTGAAAAATCGATTCTCCTCTGGTATCAGTCTCTAAATATGTAGCAAAAAGCAGTTCTTGGCACATATTTTCATCTTTGATAAATCGAACATATCCTAACAACAGAGCTTCATTGCCGGGTAATGTAGACTCGTCCAACTGGAGAGAGAATCTGTTGGTCTGTAAGAACTTGCATAAAATGTCTTCCACATCGCTTCCCATCTCGTCTATGCGTCTCTGAACGGTGTTATTGCTCAAAGGTATTCTCTTTAAAGTATCATGTGCAGGTTTGTGCAGTGCATTGTTAAGGACCTCCGCAATGGATGACAAGATAAGCTGCTCTCCAATTGTGTGGAGTTTCCCCGACTTCGCTATTAGTAAAGATATATTGTAGGACGCTCGTAAACCATCATCGCCTTTAATAGATGATGACGCAAACATCGATCTTATTGATGGCCTTTTGTCCAGGTTTTCTTTAAGTGCTTGAAAAAATGACAAGGGCTTACTTTTTTTGTCAGCATGTACTCTTGATAAGTGGTCATCCATTTTTGAAGGCTTCATGGCATCTTTACTGAATATTTTTTCACATATGAGACACACCGGCAAGGGTTGATTTGATGGAGATGCAATAAATCCTTACTTCAAGTAGTCCAAACTGTATTGTCTGCATTTTTTTTTTGTGTCCGCCATCATAAAACTCTCAGTAATCGTGCAAATAAAAACTACCTAAATAAAACACAATAATAAACTGTTAAATTTACACACTATCTTATTTTTATGGATTCTTGTTAGGTATTACTGACTTACTCATTGATAAACTTGGACACCTATATTAGGTAAGTAACTATACTAGGTAATTAGGTATAGAAAATTCGTATTAGGTAAGTAGGTACCTATCGGCATAAGAACGAAAACCAAAGCAAACTGAACACTTCAAAGTTTAGGTACCTACCCACTTAACAACTTAAGTGTAAGTAATTTTTACAAATACTTTTATACCTACCTATTTAAAATATGTTGTATGTTGTGTTTACCACTTTTTCAGCCATTTTACTTCACTTAATTTAGCTATGTAATAACTTTGTAATCTCTTGAAATAAATGAGTACTTATATGAGTTATTATCGTCCAAGCTCCAACGAATTTTAAAACGCAAATGAACTTTCAACCTAAGTGCAAACTCGTTAAATAGTAAAATATCAGGAACATGTTTAGACTTGATCATGAATTCGCTCGTGTTAAATCGCGTAAGCGTCAAATAGAGAGAAAGTCAAAACGCGCCTGAAAGACGTACGCTCGAACTCATTATCTTGCACAAACTTGTCCACACAGACTTACCGAGTTTTTCATCTTGTACGAACTTGAGACTTTACATTACTACAACAATGCTATTTCCTACAAAAATATTAATTATTCTTAGTACACGTAACACAACATAAACAATACAGTACCTACCTATCTTGAAAGTTTTAAATAAGAACTTGTGTTAATTCAATAGGGGTCGATTTTTAGACCTCGTCGACCCCCAAAATCAGTTTTCGTTTATGTCGACCCCTAGGAAACCGATATCGACCCCAAGGGGTCGATAGCGACCACTTTGGGAATCCCTGTTTTAGACAATGCGGTAAAACTGACAAAATGTTGCACGATACGCCACTGTTCCCAAGAATGGAAAGAAACCTGATAGGAAAGCGTTTTAAAGACGTGCCAGAAGTGAAAACAAAAAATAGGCGGAGACTCTAAACAGCATAACTTCAGACGAGTATAGAAACTGTTTCCACCTACTAAGAAAATGTTGGAACAAGCGTGTAATACGTGACTGACACAACTGCGAAGATGTTTAAGTTTTAAGAATGTTTCATCAAATACACGATCGTTTGTAATGCAATTCTCGTTGTTTTGGGGTCCCCCTTGTATGTCTAATTTTGAAGAAACTTAGTTTTCTGAGTGCGCTCTGTGTACTGTCAACATTACATTTACCGCTTCGTTGGTTCACGGGTGACGCGTCGGGCAGTGTTGTGGACGCTGCACAATATTTCAACGAAACACCTGTGCAGCTACAATGAGTCCAAAAAGTATTCATCTAGCTGCATATCTTTTAGAAAACAAAGTCTGTGTAACATTAAAAGAAATGTATACAAAATCTAAAGATGTAAGAAGTACCTCGTTAAGTCATTTTTGTTGAAAAGCAAGGAAAGAAATACATCCAAGTCGACAACAAGGTTAACAAAATAGAAAATGTAATACAAGAGCTAGTTCATAATGTATTCGTCCACCATCTGAACATGCCGAACTTCTGCGCGCAGTGATTGAACTGTAACGCTGACCCACGGCACACACTAGAGCCAACCGTGCGCGGCCCCACTCTATCGCCTGTTGTGGTTCTGATACAGTGCTATTAGCACCATGAGCCGTAAGGCTAGTGAGACGACACTGATCGAAAGGAAACTTATTCTGTGCTTACATAATGAGTGCAAATCATCTTACGAGATTCGGTAGACATAGATAGACGGTTCAGTCGATAATAGATCGAATTTGCACAACAAAATCATTAAGAAACCAACAACGTACTGGACGACCTCACTCTTTGACAGATGCAGAAGTGAGATTTATCACGAGGGACATGAAGAAGAAACCTAAAATCAGTGCTCCTAAGTTGTCTGGGGACTTAGAGTCTAGAAGAAAGAAGATATGTGCCAACACAATCAGAAATACCTTCAAAACGTATGGGTATCACGACCGGGTAGCGCGATGGAAATTTTGGGTCAGTGAACAGCATCTAAAGAAACGTCTTCATTTTGCGATGGAACATAGATTCTTTTTAGGAAGACATCTGGAATAGAGTTATATTTTCTGATGAGAGCAAATATAGCGTATTCGGGTCGGATGGCAGGCGAATGGTGTGGCGTAAGAAGAATGCAGAGATGTTACCACGCAATGTTGAACACAGTGGTGGCTCCCTGATGGTGTGAGGCTGTATGAGTGCTGCAGGTGTTGGAAAATTACATTTCACAGAAGGTACAATCTATCAGCAAATGTATATCAACATTTTAAAGAATGCTAGCGCCGAAAACTTAGGTCTGCAAGGAAATTACATTTTTCAACAAGATAACGACCCAAAGCAAAGGGCTCTAAATACAAGGCTGTGGCTCCTGTACAATACCCCAAAGCAACTTAACACCCCTCCTCAGAGCCCAGACATTAATGCTATGGAACACCTTCGGAAAGTACTGGATGATAGCATCAGGAGAAGGCACATTTCTAACAAGAGAGACCTAAAAGAAGCACTTCAGACGAATGGGACAAAATTCTAGCTTCTCTGGTTGCAAAATTGGTCAAGTCGATGCTCAGACGACTACTGCAAAGGGAAACCCTACTAAACATTAATTTTTGTAATTGAAATCATGCCAGCCGTTGTGGCCGAACGGTTCTAGCCGCTTCAGTCTGGAACCGCGCGACCGCTACGGTCGCAAGTTCGAAGCCTGTCTCGGGCATGGATGAGTGTGATGTCAAAAAAAAATGTTCAAATGTGTGTGAAATCTTATGGGACTTAACTGCTAAGGTCATCAGTCCCTAAGCTTATACACTACTTAACCTAAATTATCCTAAGGACAAACACACACACACACACACACACCCATGCCAGAGGGATGACTCGATCCTCCGCCGGGACCAGCCGCACAGCCCATGACTGCAGCGCCTGAATCCGCTCGGCTAATCCCGCGCGGCTGTGTGATGTCCTTAGGTTAGTTAGGTTTAAGTAGTTCTAAGTTGTAGGGGACTGATGACCTCAGCAGTTAAGTCCCATAGTGCTCAGAGCCATTTGAACCATTTTTCTGAACAATTGATATATTTTCAGATTGTAAATTCAAAAAAATATGGGTGGACGAATACTTTTTGAGGTACCCCTTGAATAAATTCTCCATTTCGTCAAATTTGTTGTCTCTGTGGATGTATTTATTTCCTTGTTCATCAATAAAAATGACTTGCCAAGGTTCGTTGCATATGACTGGATGTTCCCATTTTATGTTCCCTTCCTTTCATGTGACATATATTTAGTTTTTTAAAACAGTTACAACTAGACGAATACTTTTTGGACTCACTGTATCTCGTTGAAATATTGTGCAGCTTCCACTACATTATTCGGCGCGACGCCCGTCAGCCAATGAAGCAGTTATTACGCAGGGAAAGTCTCAGACAGCACGTTATATTTACTTCACAAGCTTTTTTCAGTGCCTCCAAAATGAGTGCACAACAAGTGTGACGTCACCACTAAGCCCTCGATTGCCGTCTTTGGAACGAACAACACTGGTCGCCTCCTGGTGTCTGCCCACACGAGGAGCAGGCTAGTGTGGAGCCCGCGGCGCCAGCTAGCTGACGGGGCGCGCCATACGTTACGTTACGTGAGGTTACGTCACGTGACGTAGCCTCGAGGTTTCTTTCAGAAAGCGGCAGAAGCTGAAATCGAAAGCGCCGCCTCGCACGTCGATTGTTCAGCCGGCAGCGCGGCGGGCTCGGCGTTCCGTGTTGTGCAGCGCGAGTGAATGCCCTTCTGCCCGCGGCAATGAACTGGGTCGGTCGCTTCAGACCGATAGCGGGCTGGCTCGGGCCATTGTACTCGCGACGAGGGGCCGCCACAGCCGCTGACGTCACAGCGCGCTTACTGACATTAGCCAGCCACCGACGCGATTAATGCGGGCGCTCAATTTATCTACGCGCCTGTGAAGCCATTTGCATAACTCCACAAATACATTACTGCCGGTGTGGTCGCTACTGCTGGCGCCGTGTTCTCGACTATAGAAACTGCAACTCCGGCAAATACGGAGATGCGCGCAAAATAACACGAACACGGCCGCATACGGTTTCCAAAACAGTCTGAGGCCTTCTGCGAATCTACATACACATACAATGCGACTCTCCAAAGGGTCATCATGCGCTCATTTCTGGTATTTCGATAGATACTTGCAATTTCGTTTTTGCAATGTGCAGCTGCAGTCATCCCAGTCAAATATCGTTCATCACTTCTTCCATGCAACGCCCGGTGTCAACGGAATGAGTTAATTTGTTTTCTGTTACGAACCAAATTATTTTGAAAGCGAAATTTTACTTGCTCATTCGATAAAACAGTTCCAAATAATGTAATGAAATCAAAAATTGCCGCCATAGGGGTTTAGTATTTTCATTGTGATTGGTCCATTCCGGCTAGACTGCTGTCTTCAGACCATCTGCGAAAGTTACATAATATTTTTACTTTATTATAATTTTGTTTATCGTTTTTTCAGATACGCAAGTTGTGTACTTACGTCCATATATCATCAGTGGTCGCTGTCACTCTGCATACTATTGCAACGTGCTGTAGATTTAGGAATCTTTCTCGAAATTTTTATAATTGTTTTAAGTTTCGTCGTTAGATTTGACGGGCTGACGGTTGTGACAGTTGCTTACTGTTGCTATGGTGTATTGATGTTATCATTTTGGGCTGCATGTATAACCTTGGTGCCGGCCGAGGTGGCCGAGCGGTTGTAGGCGCTACAGTCTCGAACCGCGCGACCGCTACGGTCGCAGGTTCGAATCCTGCCTCGGGCATGGATGTGTGTGATGTCCTTAGGTTAGTTAGGTTTAAGTAGTTCTAAGTTCTAGGGGACTGATGACCTCAGAAGTGAAGTCCCACAGTGCTCAGAGCCATTTGAACCAATTTACATCCTTGGTAATCGATGTGCTGTAGATAGTTGTTTGTGTCAATCCTCTATCTCTGGTTAGGAATAAAATCTTATGTGAAATGTGTATGCTTTAAATGCATTTGTTCATTTAAAACTTCATCAGGGCGGTGTATTATGTGTTTATAGATTTCTGTCTCTTCAGTGACATTTTAAATGAACAAACGGAATTAAAACATAAACATTTCATACAAAATTTTATTGAATTCCTAACCAAAGGTAGAGGATAGACACAAACAACATCAGAGAGTATGCACCTCGGAACTGTTTGGAGAGACAACCGGTATAATTCACAAGCCACTACATACTGCATGGCGGAGCATAAATTGTACCAATATTACCGTTTCCTTTTCTATCCCTTCGCGTGTTGCGGGAAAAATGCCCTCATCGCTCTTATGTTATTGTCACAATTCCTACGTGGGATATACGGTGGTGACAGAATAATGATCGCACAGTATTTTTCGAACATTCGGTGGTGTCAGAATAATGATCCCACCGTATTTTTCGAATATAGGTTCTCTAATTTCTTCTAACAGCGTTTCTTAAGAACTACGTCATCTTTCTTCCATGGATTCCCACTTAAGTTCCCCGAACACTTCCGTTACACTTTGGTATGGGCTACACCGAACTTTACAATTTTAGCAGTGGGCATGTCTGTCGTCGTGCCCACTTGGTAAGGACTCCAAAATCTGGAACAGTACTCTAGAACTTCTCTGAATACCATCTTATGTACATTTTCTTTTACGGATGAATCACTTTTTCCCAGAACCCTTGTACAAATATACGTCGTCCATTCGGAATTCCCTAATAGTGTTTCCACCTGATCGTCCCATTATGAGGTTCCTATTTTATTTATGGTATTCAAGGAAAGTGATGTGAGCTTTATATTTTCATTGAATGTGTCATATTTCATATTTGTACGATAAACATATTTTAATCAATAGTTTTCGATAGTCGATGCGTTTCGCTGCAGATGTGCTGAGTACAGGCAGTGCGATCTTTGGTTGCTGGTGGCACTGTCGTTGCAGTGGTCTTTGTAAGAGCAGCTAGCGACACAGTCGCGTGCTGTCTGTGCTACTGAGCAGATGGAAATAGTTTGCAGAGCACAGAAATAAGGTTACAGAGAAGGATGAGTTGTGCATTATAAGTTTGCAAAGATTAATTGGACAAGTGAAAAATTTTTTCCGAGCGAAATTGTTGCTGTGTTTTTTCGCTTGCGTGTAATTAATTACTATGAAGGTTTTAGTGGAATCCTCTCTCTTAGTTTGGGCTACTCAGTTTCATTGATCAGGCGTCAGTAAAGTTATCAGTTCATATGGCTTGCACTCAGAAGCTGTAGATTTTCATTCTTTTGCCATTTTTCGATAACTTGCCGCAGTAAAATTGTTTATAAAAGATAAATTTTGTAAAGATTATCATCGTCAGACTATGAGTTTGTTTTTGCAGCACATTTTTCGAAAGTGAGTTTTCTTTCAGTCATTCAACAAGTTCAAATTCCAGCACCTTCTCCTCACAAAAGAATTTTATTTTGAGATTATGTGTGTCGTCACATTGCGCTCTGCGGAACACAGTGGCCAGAAACAAAGTATGGTCTGTTTAGAATGCGTGCATGTACTCGTCCCTCTATTGCACTGCGCAAGGGTTTCTCTGTTATTTAGATTGTTTTCTGCCACGCGGTATATTTTATGTTAATCACTTCGAGCAATACTAAATTTTCATTGTCACCGTAAGCCATATAAAATTTGCTAGAGCAAGTTTTACAGTACGGTTAGATTGCAGTTACATCATTCCGTTTACTTTGCTTCTCAAAATTAATTAGCTATCAGTTTAGATGAAGTATATTTCAGTTTCATTTTCATATGCAGACATTTATATTTTCACGTTGCGGTGTCACATTTTCCTGTGAATTATTCTATGTATAGAAGTTTGTTATTCAGATTGCGTACATAAATACGCAGGAAATTTTTGGAGAAACATTTTGGTGATTCATCCTCTCAAAATTCAATTACCATTTTACGTAGCATTCTCTTTCTGTTAATCTTGTGTTCGAATTGCAGGTCACTTATTGTGATGTCACGCGTTGTAGCACTTTACGTTACTCCACAATAAAGTTTGTTCATTATCAATACAGTTATACAGTTTGAGTTTTTGCGATTCCTTTTTTTATCAGTGTTTGTATAATTACACCACTTGTATTGTTCAGCATTACAACACAGACACATACGAGTTTAAAGAATAGCAGTTCACCTTACTCCAGTTCAGAGATCACAACAATAAACGAAGTAGAAGAGTTACACCATTTTATTACACTTCTTCTTATTACCCTCAGGTACTTACACGATTTGATATACTCAAAATATTCAGCACTGACCTCATAACCTGATATATCGGATTATTTCTCTTTGCTGCAGATATTGTCTTACATTTCTCCACATTTGAAGAGACGTGCAGCAAGCGGAAATTTTGTCCACGTTTTTTTCTGTATTACATTAGGAACGTCCAACGATGACATTTACTGTACACTTCTTCATCGTCCGTGAACAATCGTGTAGTGCTGCTGATGCTCTCCGATAAATCATTCATACTCACTGAGAACACTGAACGATCTATTATGCTTCCTTGGGTCAACCTGATGGTACTTTCGCTGTTTACATCTTTGGGCGGGTTTAGTGACATCTCTGAACAGTCAAACGGACTGTATCTGCGATACAATATGCACAGTCAACGTCTATCTTCAGGAGTTCTGGGAACCGGGGTGATGCAAAACATTTTTGATGTGCGTATTATGCTAAAGAGGTGTGTTGAAGTGTTTATACATGGTAGTTTGATAATCTGTATATGTTTAGCTATTCTTGCGATTCAAAAAGTGTTCACGTACACCATATGGTAATAATAATCATATTAAAACTTTCAAAGTTGTAAATAATGACCAGTGCCTTGTTTTTTTTTTTTTTTTTTTTAAATATCACTTGTCGTTCTTCGTTTACTCCATTTCTCTTTATGTAGCCTTTGGTTCATGAATGGTTTTGTCCGCTGCGAACACGCACCCTCGCGGGGAAATGAAATGACACAAGAGAAAAAAAAAAAGACGTACAGAGATGCACCCACACTGGGTTACGTCGTAAATTTACGAGGGTATGAAGAGCACTTGAAAATGTCACATCGTTGAAATCAAGCGATTGTAAGAAATAAATGACTGTGAACTTAATGCAGGAAAAGTTGATAATGCAATTGTCTTTTAAAAAGCTAGAAGTAGTAGCATTAGCGTCGGGCACGGGAAACGGGAAGCGCACCTGAAAGCGGAGGAGTACTGACGCAGAAGCGGTTAACCGGAGCTCTGGGGCACGGCTGAGTTGCGAGAAATCGCCGTGTCGGCGTCAGGTACGCAACGAGCGGCAGCCGTCCAAGCGAGGCACGGAACAGAACAGCACGGCACACGGCAGCGGAGCCGGCGCTTTCACCGCCCGCGGCCAGAGCACCGACCTCCCACATCGGCAGACACGGGTTTGCCCTCAGCGCGGCAGAGGGCCTCCGGGCACCTTCTGACAGTAGAAACGCTCTGCAGACACCTGTCTCGGAAAGGCGCTGCCACCAGGCTGCACGAATTTCACACATTTCGCTAGCCCATGGGAAGCGCCACTGTGTCGTAAACCTCTCTAAAACACAATTTATCACTGTAGTTTACCTTTTTACAAGTTGTAAGACGTGTATATTTCTATTGTCTATTGTCAAACCACAATTTATGAAAGATGTTTACAGAGGGTGTTACAAAAAGGTACGGCCAAACTTTCAGGAAACATTCCTCTCACACAAAGAAAGAAAATATGTTACGTGGACATGTGTCCGGAAACGCTTACTTTCCATGTTAGAGCTCATTTTATTATTTCTCTTCAAATCACATTAATCATGGAATGGAAACACACAGCAACAGAATGTACCAGCGTGACTTCAAGCACTTTGTTACAGGAAATGTTCAAAATGTCCTCCGTTAGCGAGGATACATGCATCCACCCTCCGTCGCATGGAATCCTTGATGCGCTGATGCAGCCCTGGAGAATGGCGTATTGTATCACAGCCGTCCACAATACGAGCACGAAGAGTCTCTACATTTGGTACCGGGGTTGCGTAGACAAGAGCTTTCAAATGGCCCCATAAATGAAAGTCAAGAGGGTTGAGGTCAGGAGAGCGTGGAGGCCATGGAATTGGTCCGCCTCTACCAATCCACTGGTCACCGAATCTGTTGTTGAGAAGCGTACGAACAATTCGACTGAAATGTGCAGGAGCTCCATCGTGCATGAACCACATGTTGTGTCGTTCTTGTAAAGGCACATGTTCTAGCAGCACAGGTAGAGTATCCCGTATGAAATCATGATAACGTACTCCATTGAGCGTAGGTGGAAGAACATGGGGCCCAATCAAGACATCACCAACAATGCCTGCCCAAACGTTCAAAGAAAATCTGTGTTGATGACGTGATTGCACAACTGCGTTCGGATTCTCGTCAGCCCACACATGTTGATTGTGAAGATTTACAATTTGATCACGTTGGAATGAAGCGTCATCCGTAAAGAGAACATTTGCACTGAAATGGGGATTGACACATTGTTGGATGAACCATTCGCAGAAGTGTACCCGTGGAGGCCAATCAGCTGCTGATAGTGCCTACACACGCTGTACATGGTACGGAAACAACTGGTTCTCCCGTAGCACACTCCATACAGTGACGTGGTCAACGTTACCTTGTACAGCAGCAGCTTCTCTGACGCTGACATTAGGGTTGTCGTCAACTGCACGAAGAATTGCCTCGTCCATTGCAGGTGTCCTCGTCGTTCAAGGTCGCGAGTCATAGGCTGGAATGTTCCGTGCTCCCTAAGACGCCGATCAATTGCTTCGAACGTCTTCCTGTCGGGACACCTTCGTTCTGGAAATCTGTCTCGATACAAACGTACCGCGCCACGGCTATTGCCCCGTGCTAATCCATACATCAAATGGGCATCTGCCAACTCCGCATTTGTAAACATTGCACTGACTGCAAAACCACGTTCGTGATGAACACTAACCTGTTGATGCTACGTACTGATGTGCTTGATGCTAGTAGTGTAGAGCAATGAGTCGCGTGTCAACACAAGCACCGAAGTCAACATTACCTTCCTTCAGTTGGGCCAACTGGCGGTGAATCGAGGAAGTACAGTACATACTGAGGAAACTAAAATGAGCTCTAACGTGGAAATTAAGCGTTTCCGGACACATGTCCACACAACATCTTTTCTTTATTTGTGTGTGAAGAATGTTTCCTGAAAGTTTGGCCGTACCTTTTTGTAACACCCTGTATTTTATTAATAGCATTATGTAGGAACAATTAATATTTGTCATGTTGGAAATAATTGTGGTAGTAGGGAATGTCTGCACCAAAGTATTGTTGGCAGGAGAGACCGTACATTAATAAAACTTTAAAAAGTGCGGGAGATACCGCGTATTGGTACATTTTAAGAAAAGAGCAGGAACGACCGCGTATTGATACATTTTGTAATGGTAGCAGGGATTGTCTGCCCCAGAAAGCATTGTTGGCGGGAGAGACCGCACTTTAGCGTTCGTAGGAAGTCAGTAGTAAGCGAGATGTGAAGCGAGTCGGTAGCAGGTCTGAAGCGAGAGGTTGAGAGGAGCGGTGTGCCTGCCAGCCACAAGCTATGATTTACAAGAGATTATAAACCGATGTACAGAGACATCAGCTAATTATTATCATAAGAGGAACTAATATTATTCAATTATTTTTTCGAGAAACTCAAGACTACTGAAGGTATGTTTGCGCAATGATAGTTGTAAGATTATTGTAAAAAGTAAGTCCCATTTGAACGTTTGTAAAATCATTTCATTCAGAATATAATTAATTTTTGCCAGCAATATTGCATTACTGATTATAATCCATCCCAAAAACCATCAACGTAAAACTCTGCAAAATTTTATTGCTGTCAAGAAAAAGTTTAACTATGAATTACGTAACTTCAGTCAAATTAATTAGAGAATAGCGTCAGCTTTGCTATTAAATAATCACTTCAGTTTTGGTAATAAATACAGTCACTTATTATGACAGCCCACCAGCAGCTGAGTAAAACAGAGTAAGTATATTCATGTCGCAGGTCGATGTACCAGGCAAATGGCGATCCAGTAACAGTAGAAAAGGTAAGGAACAGTTTTGGGTTATTGCAGGTAACGACTAAGGGCCACGACGACGACACATTCTATGTTTCGTCGAAATAATCGGAAAATCACTTTTAATAAGCTGCATTTAAATTTGTATGTGAAGATTGAGAAAGAGAATTAATTTCAAAAGGAAGATTTCATTTGTTATTATTAAGCAAGATATAGAAATCCTAAGGGAAGGTTCCATAGGTTATTGTAGAAGGGAAGGTTGCGTAACAAAAGAGAATATAGAGAAGACGGGAAGGTTTCAAAGTACGACTTCGAAAACATTTTAGTCGACATAAAGACAATAATATTAAATAGTAAACACGTTCTAATGATCTAAAAAATTATATTTATTTCAAAGGAACGGCTTTCATGTTCTTAGCCACGGAGGTAAAAAAACAAGGGAGGTGGCACAACAGAGTTACGGTGTACGTTGTTCTGAAGCCAGAGTGGGTGGGGCCAGCCGGCATTTTAACTAGCCAAAAACATTAGCAGACTACTGTTTACGATTTCTTCTTGTTCACTATTTCTGTCGTGTGTGCGCAATAACTGTTTTAAACACTAAAAATTATAGAGCTCAGATGAATAACATAGTCTAAGGAAGGCAATTTCGAACGCTTTTCTGTTGTTGAATGCGTATTTGCTCTGGAAATACGACACATTTGACCTCGTTAACTTAAATTGCTGTTTGCTGCTATATTTCGGACAACCGTAAACAGAAGGAAGTGGTGGGAAAAAAATGCTTTCGTAATCCATTTAATTGCTCTTTTACCGAATTTGTACCATTAGCAACTGGAGCTCCGAAACCAATGCCTGTTTGCTTACTGGTATCGGCACTGCTTCTTGTTCGTTATATTTTCAGCTTTCATCTCGTATGACAACATTTTTAGTGTTCACGTTTGCAAAAAACTTACCTACGTGTTCTTTGCTAGCCCCTAAACCTGTGTAATGCGGAAGGAATGCTATCGTATCATGTGCATGTCAACGAAGTAAATGATTATTGAACTGTCAAAGAAACAATGCATGCAGAATAGAGTTCTTGTTTTATTAGATTGTCAGTGCATTAGTCTCACTGTAGTTAATGCATCTTCTCGCTTTGAAATCATATCTATGATGCGTCAGTCACTGTGTGGCCAATAATAGCACCATACAGGATAAAAAAAGAAATAATTTTTTAAACATCCTCCAGCATTGTGGAATATTATAAATGTGATTAAGAGGATGGTTCAAATGTCTCTGAGCACTATGGGACTTAACATCTATGGTCATCATTCCCCTAGAACTTAGAACTACTTAAACCTAACTAACCTAAGGACATCACAAACATCCGTGTCCGAGGCAGGATTCGAACCTGCGACCGTAGCGGTCACGCGGTTCCAGACTGAAGTGCCTAGAACAGCACGGCCACACTGGCCGGTAAGAGGATGATCTCAAACGCTTAAGACCCCTTAAAATAGATACCTCGCTTTAATATGTAATTACTTTTTTGTAATGATAGCCTAACCTCCCCCCCCCCCCCCCCCCCCCCTCCATGAACCATGGACCTTGCCGTTGGTGGGGAGGCTTGCGTGCCTCAGCGATACAGATGGCCGTACCGTAGGTGCAACCACAGCGGAGGGGTATCTGTTCGAGAGGCCAGACAAACGTGTGGTTCCTGAAGAGGGGCAGCAGCCTTTTCAGTAGCTGTAGGGGCAACAGTCTGGATGATTGACTGATCTGGCCTTGTAACACTAACCAAAACGGCCTTGCTGCGCTGGTACTGCGAACGGCTGAAAGCAAGGGGAAACTACAGCCCTAATTTTTCCCGAGGGCATGCAGCTTTACTGTATGGTTAAATGATGATGGCGTCCTTTTGGGTAAAATATTCTGGAGGTAAAATAGTCACCCATTCGGATCTCCGGGCGGGGACTACATAAGAGGACGTCGTTATCAGGAGAAAGAAAACTGGCGTTCTACGGATCGGAGCGTGGAATGTCAGATCCCTTAATCGGTTAGGTAGGTTAGAAAATTTAAAAAGGGAAATGGATAGGTTAAACATCGATGTAGTGGAAATTAGTGAAGTTCGGTGGCAGGAGGAACAGACTTTTGGTCAGGTGAATACAGGGTTATAAATACAAAATCAAATAGGGGTAATGCAGGAGTAGGTTTAATAATGAATAAAAAATAGGATTGCTGGTAAGCTACTACAAACAGCATAGTGAACGCATTATTGTGGCCAAGATAGACACGAAGACCATGCCTACTACAGTAGTACAAGTTTATATGCCAACTAGCTCTGCAGATGACGAAGAAATTGATGAAATGTATGATGATATAAAAGAAATTATTGAGGTAGTGAAGGGAGACGAAAATTTAATAGCCATAGGTGACTGGAATTCAAGAGTAGAAAAAGGGAGAGGAGGAAATGTAGTAGGTGAATATGGATTGGGGGTAAGAAATGAAAGAGGAAACCGTCTGGTAGAATTTTGCACACAGCATAATTTAATCATAGCTAACACTTGGTTCAAGAATCATGATAGAAGGTTATATACATGGAAGAATCCTGGAGATACTAGAAGGTATCAGATAGATTATATAATGGTAAGACATAGATTTAGGAACCAAGTTTTTAATTGTAAGACATTTCCAGGGGCAGATGTGGACTCTGACCACCATCTATTGGTTATGAACTGTAGATTAAAACTGAAGAAACTGAAAAAAGGTGGGAATTTAAGGAGATGGGACCTGCATAAACTGACTAAACCAGAGGTTGTACGGAGTTTCAGGGAGAGCATAAGGGACAATTGACAGGAATGGGGGAAAGAATTACAGTAGAGGAAGAATGGGTAGCTCTGAGGGATGAAGTAGTGAAGGCAGCAGAGGATCAAGTAGGTAAAAAGACGAGGGATAGTAGAAATCCTTGGGTAACAGAAGAAATATTGAATTTAATTAATGAAAAGAGAAAATATAAAAATGCAGTAAATGAAGCAGGTAAAAAGGAATACAAACGTCTCAAAAATGAGATCGACAGGAAGTGCAAATTGGCTAAGCAGGCATGGCTAGAGGACAAATGTAAGGATGTAGAGGCTTATTTCTCTAGGGATAAGATAGATACTGCCTACAGGAAAATTAAAGTGACCTTTGGAGAAAAGAGAGCCACTTGTATGAATATCAAGAGCTCAGATGGAAACCCAGTTCTAAGCAAAGAAGGGAAAGCAGAAAGGTGGAAGGAGTATATAGAGGGTCTATACAAGGGCGATGTACTTGAGCACAATATCATGGAAATGGAAGAGGATGTAGATGAAGATAAAATGGGAGATACGATACTGCTTGAAGAGTTTGACAGAGCACTAAGAGACCTGAGTCGAAACAAGGCCCTGGGAGTAGACAACATTCCATTAGAACTACTGACGGCCCTGGAAGAGCCAGTCCTAACATAACTCTACCATCTGGTGAGCAAGATGTATGAGACAGGCGAAATACCCTCAGACTTCAAGAAGAATATAATAATTCCAATCCCAAAGAAAGCAGGTGTTAACAGATGTGAAAATTACCGAACTATCAGTTTAATAAGTCACAGTTGCACAATACTAACACGAATTCTTTACAGACAAATGGAAAAACTGGTAGAAGCCGACTTCGGGGAACATCAGTTTGGATTTCTTAGTAATATTGGAGCACTTGAGGGAATACTGACCTTACGATTTATCTTAGAAGAAAGATAAGGAAGGGCAAACCTACGTTTCTAGCATTTGTAGACTTAGAGAAAGCTTTTGACAATGTTGACTGGAATACTCTCTTTCAAATTCTGAAGGTGGCAGAGGTAAAATACAGGGAGCGAAAGGCTATTTACAATTTGTACAGAAACCAGATGGCAATTATAAGAGTTGAGGGACATGAAAGGGAAGCAGTGGTTGGGAAGGGAGCGAGACAGGGTTGTGGCCTCTCCCCGACGCTATTCAATCTGTATATTGAGCAAGCAGTGAGGAAACAAAAGTAAAATTCGGAGTAGGTATTAAAATCCATGGAGAAGAAATAAAAACTTTGAGGTTAGCCGATGACATAGTAATTCTGTCAGAGACAGCAAAGGACTTGGAGGAGCAGTTGAACGGAATGGACAGTGTCTTGAAAGGGGGATATAAGATGAACATCAACAAAAGCAAAATGAGAATACTGGAATGTAGTCGAATTAAGTCGGGTGATGCTGAGGGAATTAGATTAGGTAATGAGACACTTTAAGTAATAAAGAAGTTTTGCTATTTGGGGAGCAAAATAACTGATGATGGTCGAAGTAGAGAGGATATAAAATGTAGACTGGCAATGGCAAGGAAGGCGTTTCTGAAGAAGAGAAATTTGTTAACATCGAGTATAGATTTAAGTGTCAGGAAGTCGTTTCTGAGAGTATTTGTATGGAGTGTTGCCATGTATGGAAGTGAAACATAGACGATAAATAGTTTGGACAAGAAGAGAATAGAAGCTTTCGAAATGTGTTGCTACAGAAGAATGCTGAAGATTAGATGGGTAGATCACATAACTAATGAGGAGGTATTGAATAGAATTGGGGAGAAGAGGAGTTTGTGGCACAACTTGACAAGAAGAAGGGACCGGTTGGTAGGACGTGTTCTGAGGCATCAAGGGATCACAAATTTAGCATTGGAGGGCAGCATGGAGGGTAAAAATCGTAGAGGGAGACCAAGAGATGAATACACTAAGCAGATTCAGAAGGATGTAGGCTGCAATAAGTACTGGGAGATGAAGAAGCTTGCACAGGATAGAGTAATATGGAGATCTGCATCCAACCAGTGTCAGGACTGAAGAGCACAACAACAGCGTAAGCTATGTAAGATGTAGGCCAACTTTCCAACAGCCCATTTGCTTCTTTCCACAAAATATTTCTCGCCAGTGACTCTAGCAGTCTGATGATTATTCAGGAATAACCAAACGCAACACCATTTCGGATAACCGGAAACTTTGATCATCTGCTTGATATTACGTTTGAATTTCATTTTGAGGTTTTCAGAGTATATAAGTCTATACCATGCTTTGTGATGTACCAATGTTAGTTACTCAATTTCACGTTCCATGTATCATTTGGACGATAAATCGTCACGGTATGGACCGACTCATTATAAATTGACACCAATTTTTTTTAAAAATATGCCTCTATGCTGATCATTTATTAGTTTATACCATTTTTTAATTACAGACAGACAGATATTAGTCAGTAGTTTCTACCCATCATCATTTACACACTGAAGTAACAGATAATCTTCTGCGGAATAACAATAGTTCTGACAGAAAAACTTTTTCAGTTCATTTTCAAACTTTCCTTTACTGTGTGTCAGGCATTTTATGTCAATGTGTAATGATGAAAACTTTCGTTTGCAGCATTGTGAACCCCTGTTTGTACTACAGACAACCATCTTAGTGTGGCGTAAAGAGTGTCATTTTTTTCTTCTGGTATTGTAATTATGTACATCATTGTTCATGTTGAAGTGCAGTAGATTATTTAGAACAAACTTCATGAGGGAATAACAATACTGTGCAACGGATAGATTGCCGCTCACACAACTAGCAAAAGGCAGGCACGACGAAAAGAGTGTTCAAGTAAATTTTCAGGCAAAGCCTTCTTCAGAAAGGAAGCACAGCACACATATACATTATAGTATTATACATACAAAACTCACTACACATGACCGCTGTCTCCGGCTGTTCTAGCCGGAATCTTTTTTAAACGGGGAGGAAATGTGAACAATAAATAATAATTATCGGCGAGAGCAATTTAGGGCATCAGATGCTGCCCCAACAATCAGCGCGATTATGCAGCCACGTGTTGTGGGGGGACGAGACCGTTGATACAGTGTGGCTCGGATGTCGGAGCGTTTGCGACTTGAAAGGCAACGATACATACAAAATACAAGAGACAGAACGGACACTGAGTAATGTAAGGCAAATCTCAAGTCAAATGACAGAAATAAAGGTAATTTCCAAGATTGTCTGCAAACGATAGATATCGAACGTGCGATTGTAAATCGATCACGCGACTGTGGTGGCGGGCGTTATGAGCATGTTTATAGAGGTCACTACAGCAACGACAAAAGAAGAGGGTTACTAAAATACTTGTAATTACAAAGGAAACAACTTACCTCACTCGTCGTCGATGTTGTCGTCCTGAGAAAGTCCATTTGATGTGTATGCTACGGGAAGCATTCTCTTCTTGCCGTAACCTGTGTAAACTCTGGCAATGTCACGCAAAAATATGGGTAGAGTGTCAGATGCGTTAATTTTCCCTTGCAAACGCAAGTTACAGAAACATAGGCACTGAAACAAGTAGAGTTCGCCTCTCCTGGATGTCCTTCTCTTGTAATGGAAGACTTCACAGATTTCCACAGCCGCTCGATGTTCTGCGTGTGCACACTGAGGTCATCCGAAGACACGAACTCTACAAAGAGGATGACGAACTCGTGTTTCAATCCTTCTGCATTCAGTGTCTTGTGGGGCTGAAAGCCGTCTGCAGTGACTTTACTACCGGGCAGTATAAAGTGCTTTATCAAACCGACTAAAGTTATCTTGTCTCTGGGCGATACAGTTAATCATCTTGCAACTAGCAACTGCTGAAAACTGGTACTTCTCTACAGGAAGCATTGTTAGTGTAAGCTCTCTATAGATGCCCCTCTGTTGTGGTTGCACCTACGCTATGGCTATCTGTATCACTGAAGCACGCTAGACACACCACCTGAGCAAAATGTTGTACTTACACAAGCATGCTGTTGTCAATCGTTATCTCAGTTCTGTCGGGAGCTATCCGGCAAATGATGCTTCCCTGCACTTTAAACATCCAGGGCATATGTAACCAGTTTCTGTTTCGTGTGCTCCGATTTGTTTTTCATGCGAATATAAATGCTGAGTGGCTGAACATCGTTTAAACTCATGCTCCTGTGATGCTATAACGTATACCGCCGTATATATATATATATATATATATATATATATATATAATTCTACTGTACGTGTGTATGTCACTGAACTCCTCCTAAACGGCTGGACCGATGTGAATGAATTTTTTTTTTTTTTGTGCGTTTGGGTGTCGCCCTGGATGGTTTAGATTCACAAATCAGCCCCGCAGATGGCGCTGCAGTCGGTATCTGGGTTATTTATCTATACTGCAACTGAACGGCTGGATTGATTTGAATAAATTTTTGTGAATGCATTCAAGCGGGGGCCCGGATAATGAAGATTCACAAATCAACCCGGCAGATGGCGCTGCAGTCGGTAGCTAGGTTATTTATCTATACTGCAACTAAACGGCTGTATCGACTTGAATGAATTTTTGTGTGTGCATTCAAGTGGGGGCCAAGAAAATTTACATTCTTAAATCAGCACAGTAGATGGCGTTGCATTTTTGTGTGCAATATTGAGCGTATTAATTCAGATGTAAGTTACGTGCCTAGGATTTAGTTTATTTTCCAACATTTTAATTTGAGTGTATTATATTATGTGTGTTTCGTTATTTTGATATTTTAATTTTTTTGTACGGTGTCTTTTGATATTTCAGTTGTCGCATTTCAGTGAATATTAAGTGGCTTACATTCATATGTAAGTTACGTTCATAAAACAATGCCACGTCTTCGTGGATGAGGAGGAAATATTGTTCGACTCACTCGGAATTCACAATTAGTCCAGAACCGTCGGTTAAATAGATCGTCAGCAGATCAATTGACGGAAAATGAAAATTTAAGAAACCAGGCTGCAATCAGACGTGCTAATGAAGGTCAAGAGCAACGCAACGAACAGCTTCGAGCTAATGCACTGAGACAAAGACTGGTCCGTCAACGAGTCAGCGACACATTCAGAACACGTGAAGAACAGCGTTTGCAAGTGTATCGCGCATTGACACGTGCATCACTTCTTCGCCTTGCGTTTGAATATGAGTCGGACATTCGTCACATTCAGAAATTGTAATCGTTACTATGAACAAACAATGCCAACTCTGGCATGTACGCAAATACAGGGTTATTACAAATGATTGAAGCGATTTCACAGCTCTACAATAACTTTATTATTTGAGATATTTTCACAACGCTTTGCACACACATACAAAAACTCAAAAAGTTTTTTTAGGCATTCACAAATGTTCGATATGTGCCCCTTTAGTGATTCGGCAGACATCAAGCCGATAATCAAGTTACTCCCACACTCGGCGCAGCATGTCTCCATCAATGAGTTCGAAAGCATCGTTGATGCGAGCTCGCAGTTCTGGCACGTTTCTTGGTAGAGGAGGTTTAAACACTGAATCTTTCACATAACCCCACAGAAAGAAATCGCATGGGGTTAAGTCGGGAGAGCGTGAAGGCCATGACATGAATTGCTGATCATGATCTCCACCACGAGCGATCCATCGGTTTTCCAATCTCCTGTTTAAGAAATGCCAAGCATCATGATGGAAGTGCGGTGGAGCACCATCCTGTTGAAAGATGAAGTCGGCGCTGTCGGTCTCCAGTTAAGGCATGAGCCAACTTTCCAGCATGTCCAGATACACGTGTCCTGTAACGTTTTTTTCGCAGAAGAAAAAGGGGCCGTAAACTTTAAACCGTGAGATTGCACAAAACACATTAACTTTTGGTGAATTGCGAATTTGGTGCACGAATGCGTAAGGATTCTCTACCGCCCAGATTCGCACATTGTGTCTGTTCACTTCACCATTAAGAAAAAATGTTGCTTCATCACTTAAAACAAGTTTCGCACTGAACGCATCCTCTTCCATGAGCTGTTGCAACCACGCCGAAAATTCAAAGCGTTTGACTTTGTCATCGGGTGTCAGGGCTTGTAGCAATTGTAAACGGTAAGGCTTCTGCTTTAGCCTTTTCCGTAAGATTTTCCAAACAGTCGGCTGTGATACGTTTAGCTCCCTGCTTGCTTTATTCGACGACTTCCGCGGGCTACGCGTGAAACTTGCCCGCCCGCGTTCAACCGTTTCTTCGCTCACTGCAGGCCGACCCGTTGATTTCCCCTTACAGAGACATCCAGAAGCTTTAAACTGCGCATACCATCGCCGAATGGAGTTAGCAGTTGGTGGATCTTCGTTGAACTTCGTCCTGAAGTGTCGTTGCACTGTTATGACTGACTGATATGAGTGCATTTCAACCACGACGCACGCTTTCTCGGCTCCTGTCGCCATTTTGTCTCACTGCGCTCTCGAGCGCTCTGACAGCAGAAACCTGAAGTGCGGCTTCAGCCGAACAAAACTTTATGAGTTTTTCTACGTATCTGTAGTGTGTGGTGACCATATGTCAATGAATGGAGCTAAGTGAATTTATGAAATCGCTTCAATCATTTGTAATAGCCCTGTACAAAGGTCAATCGGCCAGTTTCTGCTGCGCGCCTGGAAAAGTTGTATTGCCACCATTGAATTCGCCGCCAGAACCATTGAAAACACTAATGGCAGGAGCTACATCTCAATCTAAATTGTTTTTGCGTAAAATTCGCAAATTCAATTCGTGCTTTCAAATGACGTCATTTGGAGCAACAAAAATCGTTCAGAATGAGGTTGGCCGCAATTTTCAATCAACGTTTAAGATTCAGTGCCAAGTGCATAATCAAATTGGTTCTTTAATGCCGATGCCTGATACCGATTCAAAATTTCTGCAAATCTACTTCATGGGGGATGAGGAGCAGCAAATAAACGCACGCTGCCAGTACAATCATATCGAGCAGATGTAGGAGCGAGAAATTGTGCGTATTTTAGAACCGTTTCTACAGAATCACAACCAGTTGGTCCAGTTGTTCAATACAGTTTCAAACACACTGCAAAAAGACAACTATACGATAGTAATCAAAGCAGAGAAAGTACCATCTGGGCAGCACGCGTGCCGATATAATGCACCGACCATTAGTGAAGTGGCAGGCGACGCATTTGAACGTCGAGATATATGAATCCAACGCAGTGATAACACAGTGCATACGATTTAAGACAGTCATCGCTCTTTCGACGCTTTGCAATATCCATTGATATTTTGGGAATGAGAAGATGGATATCATTTAAATATCAAAGAAATCCATCAACAGGTACAATCTACACATGTCGTTACCTAATATTTCATTTTTTTGCACGATTAATTTCTTTTCGTCTTAATTATATTTTTACTTTGCAGGAGAAGAAGCCAGCAAGAAAGTGAGCGCGATGTACTTCTACGCATATCGGTTGACGATTCGTGCCAATAAAGACAATAATATTCTCCGATGCCGCCAGCTGCTTCATCAATATATTGTTGATATGGATACGAAAATTGAAAGTGAGCGATTACCATACTTCAGGTATAATTAAGCGAAACTTCGAGCTGGGGAATACATTCATTTGCGTGATGCTATTGTTGGCAACGTAGATGGAATAACTAATATCAACGACACCGGTACTTCGTATATTCTTCCATCATCATATATTGGTAGCCCACGTTATATGCCAGAATATATTCAAGACGTCATGACTTTTGTGCGCGCGTACGGACGACCAGATTTGTTCATTACATTTACGTGTAATCCATAATGGGATGAAATTAAAATTGCGTTATTGCCAGTGTCAAACTGCAATAGATCGGCACGATATCACTGCATGCGTCTTCAGACAAAAGTTAAAATCGTTGATGAACTTGATTATACATTCCTCTGTATTTAGCAAAACACGTTGCTGGCTGTATTCTGTTGAATGGCAAAAACGAGGTTTGCCACACGCGCCTGTTTTGATTTGGTTGGTCTACAAAATACAGTCTGAAGAAAGTGATAAAATTATCACAGCAGAAATTCCGGATCGGAATATCGATCAAGAATTGTATGAGATCATTATCGTTAACATGATCCATGGTTCATGCGATACTATAAACATGACGGCGCCGTGCATGATCAATGGAAAATGTACGAGACGTTTTCCAAAAAATTGTATAAATGATACAATCACTAATGTCGATGGTTATCCATTGTATCGTCATAGAGACACTGACCATGGTGGTCAATCACATCAATTACACATGTCAAACGGGACAACAGTTGACATTGACAATCACTGGATGGTTCCGTATTCATCATTGCTGTGTAAAATCTACAAAGCACACATAAACATTGAGCTCTGCAGTTCGGTGAAGTCCATAAATTCATATGCAACTATGTCCATAAGGGCAGTGATATGGCTGTATTTACTGTTCACAGAGCTGACGAAAACGATGAAACAACACGGTATCAAATGGGCGGATACATCAGCACCGATGAAGCAGAGTTTGGCGTATTTTGGGTTTTTCGATACACGAAAGAGACCCTGCTGTTATACATTTGGCCGTGCACCTTGAAAATGGACAGCGTTTTTATTTCACGGAAGAGACTGCTCTACAACATACATCAATTGCCCCACAAACCACATTAACTCAGTTGCAACCGACCAGGTATTCCTTGTCAATTTGCAGAGACATTAATGTATACTATTGGGCGACGACATTTCACATGGAACAAACAGTCAGAAAAGTGGGAACCACGAAAGCGAGGTGTTCCGGTTGAAGGATACAACGGCATATTTATGGGAAATACATTAGGCCGATTATACACAGTCCATCCAAAGCAACGCGAATGTTTCTTCATATTGCGTTAGAAATTGCTTCATCAGGTATTGCAGCCACTTTGCTTGATGACGGACTGCATATTCAGCACTCAAGTTGTCGTTGAACATTCACACAAATCCACATGCAGTGTGCAACATAAAAAAAGCATTCCGGTATGGCTAAAGTTTTGCAAAAATGCAAAATTATTATCTGGGATGAATGCACTATGGCCCACAAGCATTCACTTGAAGCTCTCGATAGAGTGATGAAAGATCTAAATAATAACACCCGGCTTTTCGGTGGTGCCTTATTGCTGCTGTCCGGTGATTTTAGGCAGACATTGCCGGTCATCCACGCGCTACATATGCGGATGAAATTAACGCATGTATAAAACAATCTTATCTATGGCGAAATGTCAGCACACTACGTCTTAACACAAATATACGTGTTCAACTGCAAAACGATCCATTGGCACTATCATTCTCCGAGCAATTACTCAACACTGAAAATGGAACAATACCATTGCATGGAGACACACAATGCATCAAATTACCAGACAATTTCTGCACCATAGCAAATACGAAATATGCTTTGATTGAAAGCAAATTTCCAGATTTACAAGCTAATTATATTAATCATGCGCGGCTTCGTGAACGAGCTATATTAATCGCAAAAAATATCGATGTTGACGCTATTAACTTCAAAATACATGTCATTGTCCGGCAATGAGATATTTTTCAAATCGATCGACATTGTTACCGATCCTGACGAAGCAGTCAACTATCGTGTTGAATTTTTGAATTCGCTGGATTTACCAGGAATGCTACCACATAACTTGCGATTAAAAATTGGCTCACCTACCATTTTGCTTCGGAATTTAAATGCACCTAAGCTATGTAACGGTACAAGATTAGTCATTAAAAATTATGGGCAACGTTCTTGAAGCTACAATTTTGAACAGCAAATTTGAAGGTGAAGTTGTTCTCCTGCCACGAATCCCAATGATCCCTTCAGATTCACCCATTCCATTCAGACGTCTGCAATTTCCAATTCGCTTGGCATTTGCTGACTATTAATAAGTCACAAGGTCAAACAATGTCGATTTGTGGGTTGGATCTGTAAAATCTGGTCTTTTCACATGGTCAGTTATATGTGGCGTGTTCTCGCGTTGGAAAACCGTCAAGTTTATTCATTTATACTCTTCAGGAAGTGACTAAAAATGTTATACATCAACTCGCATTAAGATAAAATTAAACAAACATTATTAATTATAATGAACTGTTTTTAGAAAAATTGATGTTATTTAAAAATCAAGAATAATGAAATTATTATATAATTTGTCTTTCATTCATACTTTGTTTAATATCCTAATCGCTTGAAATATCATGCAGGACAACGTCTGTCGGGTCCGCTAGTACATATATATAATGCAAAGAAGTTCATGGTCACCCTGAACTTCAGTTACGAGGTATGTTATTAGTGTACTTTTCCCTAAGTTACGATTCTATTAAGTATTATACATAGAAAATAGAGTTCTACCATCTTGCGCTCATTTATTATTTTTCTATCGTAGTCATTTAGCATACAACACATAAATATAAGAAATCTTACCTACAGCTACACGTTTCGAGAGTGAAGCTCTCCTTTCATCTGGCTTGAAATGCATAAAAACAGTCGCTTATAAAGTACAGTAAAGGTATTCGAACGTAATGTCAACGTCTTATTTTATACGAGGAAAGTTCAGTGAGTAATACAACACATGTTTTTCTTGGCCAACATCGGTTGCATAAATGCGAAATTTATTGTGGGACGTCCTGCAATATTTCCACTTCAGCCCCTGTTGTGTGTATTGCACCGTGGACCTAGGAACGATGGAGAGGCTTCGTCCCGCCGTAGCCCTCAGTGGTTCACAACCCTACAACAGGCCACAGCAGTCCACCCACCCCACTGCCGCCCCACACCGAACCCAGGGCTATTGTGCACTTTGTTTCGTGTGTCCACTGGTTTCTAGGTGCACGCAGTACAGGGTCCCGACAGTTAGTAGCTCACACTTAAACATTTCACTACACGTAACCTTTCCTGTTGCACACTGCACATGGTCCTGCTCTCTTGCTAGTGGAAAAAGTAACACGTAGTGAGTAGCACGAAAGGTTACGTGTAGTGAAATGTATAAGTGTGACATACTATACTTGTAGATTAATTTATTGCTTCATAATCGCAAAAAATATGTGATATTCACATTACCGGCTTCGACACAAAGTTGCCATATTCAGATGACATTAATCCATTAAAACGCATCGTTTATTTCAGCCTGGCACTTTAAAGATCATGAAATCAAAGATACTTCAATGAATATACATCACATCGTCAACATGTGATAAAGTATGCGTCACCATGTGACGATGTGATGTACATTCCTGACGTATTTTAGATTTCATTTTCTTCAGAGTGCCTAACTGTAATTGACGATGCCTTTCAGTGGATTAATGACATCTGAATATGCCAACTTTGTGCAACCGGTAATGCAATGCGCCAATTAATTTTTTAGTGACCAAATAACAATTGGAAACCTTGTGCGTACAGAAGAACCAATGATACCAGAAAAGAATAAGAAATTTAAACCACTGACAATGTCTGTTATGAACAGTCGAAACATATTTCATCAGAAACAAAATAAACCATCCGTTCAAAAAGAAGGGAATTTTCTTATCTATGCAATAAACACAAATAATACATTTACGATTAGAACTCGGAGGCTAAGCATTGCTAATCTCCAGCACCAGAAAACAAAATTTTACAAGACAGAACGTTCTCTTTCGAATTCCATCAATACACTTTCATAGTTATCTGTGTTTTGCTGTTTATTCCCTGAGGCACCCCAGAAGACTTGAGATAGATTAATGGACAAAAGAGGCTTTTTCGAACGTAAAAATTGGTCCTCTGCCTTAGAAAATATTGCAATTTACATAATTCCACACAGTTTTAATCGGACAATTACCAATTAATTTTTAACCAATCGTATAGTTCCAAGCTTGTGGGGTAAGAGATCTGCTGGGACAAGAAATGTTAACCTCCACTAAAAAAAAAAAAAAAAAAAATTATTATTATTTATTTTGCTAAATACCCAAACGCTGGTAATTTCAAATCACAATGACTAACAGCTATTGGACTCTAATCAAAGCTTTCTTTTACTTGCAAAACCATGACCGTTTAAATTTATATTTATGCAAGACTTTGCATATAAAATCAGATTTCAAAATATTAAAATAATGTTTCAATAGATTGAAACATCAACTTTAAAACTTTTCACAGATTTCTTCAATTTTAAAATTTATTTAGGTAAACTTTGGAATAAATGTTAAGAAAAGAAATATTCACAATTACCAACAAATAAAATAACTTGAAAGGTAATCAATCCAATGGCAACTAGGTGATTCCCTCTTACAATAATTGAACATCAAGCGCCTCTTTTACAAAAGAACTCTTTTTTACATGGCAGATTAACTTTAGATTGGGCAGTCGGCTGGTACCATTCGAGCATCCTACGTCTATGGTTGTTACTTTGGTCTTACATCAACACAATTTCCGCACATACTAATAGTCGCTCCAAATGTAAAACTTTTATTGCGCCCTTAGTCGGCAGTGATGGAATACCATTCTCAGATGCTGAGCTGAGCGAGTTGCACACACTAGGCCCTATGACTCGTTCCACTCGTTCTCCGAAACGGTGCATTCAATGAGAAGTAAACAGCAAATGCTTTGCTGCAAGTGCGATCCACTCGTGGAACTGAGCCAAGCTAACACGCGCCGCTTACAGACAACAGCGACACTACGTACTCCCCTCAGCTCGGCAAGACCCAACCGCCACATACAACCGCCCGTCCACACTGGCCACAACACATAGCGACTCTGCATACGGGTAGTTCCACTACAGTTCCACCTCTTATCTATGCGAGGAAGCTCTTACAGTGCGGTCTAGTGCTCCCTTTCTCTTTCTCTTTCTCTCTGTCTCTCGCTCACTCTCTGCCCCTGTCTTCTTCCACTGCCTGTCTTTTTCTAGCGCCACCGTGAACGCCCTTTTGAAACTAGCCACTCCAGAGTTTCTCTAATATCCAAACTGCCATTTAACGCGAGATACATTCATCTTCTCCAGTTTGCTGACGACACTGCCTTCCTAGCCCTTTATCCTTCCCTTCAACGGTCCCAATGTACCCTCCAAACCCACCTTGACCAATTCACAGCTTGGTGCAAGCAGTGGTTCCTCAGTATCAACCCTTCCAAGACCCAGGCGATCATCATAGGCCGCACCACCCAATCCTTCCATCTCCATGATTTCTACCTCACCATTTATGGCCGTTGTATCCACCTCACTCCTACCCTCAAATACCTTGGCCTCACCCTCGACCGCCACCTCCTGGACTCCCCATCTCCTTACCATCCAAAACAAAACTCACAACAGACTCTGCCTCCTGAAACTCCTGTCCGGCCAGACATGAGGTCTGCATCCTACCACCATCCTTCACACCTACAAATCCTTGATACACCCCATCCTCTGTTATGCCAGCATAGCTTGGATTTCCATCCCTCCCAAGAGGCTCTATAAATCTCCCAAATCCTCGAACGCCATGCGCTCCACCTCGCCTTCCGCATCCGCCTTCCGTCCCCCACGCACATCCTCTACGACCTCATCCCCTTCTCCCACCTTCTCCTTTTCCTTGAACACATCTGCACACTATATATTGTCCACCGCATTGATCCCCCTCACCCCCTGGTGTCTCCCTTCCTCTCCACCCCCAGCCTGTTGCCGCGCCTTTACCATTGTGTCCCACCCTCTCTCCACCTCCACACCCTCCCCCTCCTTTCCCAATGCAACTTCCACCTCTATCCCTCCCGGATGATGAGCATCGCCCTGAAATCTACAAATCTACCCTGTCTACCAACTCTAACCCTGTCTTCCTGCCTCCTCCTGAGGGCTCCCCCTCCTCCCCCTCCCTTCTCATGAGCGGCTTTCCCCTCCTACTCCCCCTCCCTCTCTTGTGCTCCCCTTCAGTGTCTTGTCTCTGCACTCCCTCCTGCCTTGTCTTCCCTCTTCATCTCCTGCCTCTTCGTGTACCTGCTGACGCCCCTACTCTCTTCATCCCGCCGCCTCTCTTGCTGCCCCTTGCTCTCCCTTCCTTTTCCATCCTCTCCAGCCTCTCCCTTGGCAGATCCCACCTGCCAGTTTTATTCTTCATCGTGTGTGCTCCAAGTGCGTTTTAAGTGTGTTGTTCTGGAGGTTTTTTTTATATTGTGGTTGACTTTTAACCTGTGCGTGTGCCTTGAGTGCCTTATTTGTGTTTTAAGAATCGCCAACTGTGTTTTTTAACTTCATGTCAACATTTTGCTGAACGTCTCCATGTCAGTGTATTTTTATCTCCATTATCTCCCCTTATTCTGTTTTATGTTCCCCTTTTTTTTCGCCTTATATATGTCACATTTTATTCTTGTCTTAGTTGTCATGTCACTCGGGTGAAGAGCGGCGGATTGTGCTGCTAACAGCCCTCCCCTGCCCTAATGCGGCAGAGGCATGAAATCACAATAAAGGAAAAAAAACGCGAGATATCGGACCCCGATCAAAGCTGGAGCAAGGTCGACCGCTCCACCACCGACAAGTAAGAGATTTTGTAGAACCTGCTTTAATTTGTAAAATAAGAAAGTTTATAGAGAAAAAAAACAACTGAATTCTTTGTCATTTAAAGGATCAACTTTGATTCTAATTAACATAAACCACAAAGAGTTAAAAGGTGAATGGTCCGTAGTAGCGCAGAGATTATCAAATTGGACTAACATCTGGGAGAACAGGGCTCAAATTCCTATCCGGCCGTCGTGATTTAGGCCTTCCCTAAGTCGATCACGGCCTGTGACAAGATGTCCGTTCAAAACTGCGCGGCCGCGAGGCCATGTGCCTGCACTGCACCCGTTGGTACTCCATCTCTGAAGAAGTATTTGTTGTCGTGATGTTGGGCCCTAATCTTCCTTTCCTTTCATACGAAATACGGAACAGAGTAAACAGATCTGTGTAGTCTGTCACAGAGCCTCACGGAGGAGCTGAAAAAACGGAACTGCCAAACGCTTGAAGACAGACGCAAAATATTCCCTGGAAATCTCCTACTTATTAAGTTTCAGGAGCCAACTTTGAATGTACGAATACGCTGCAAGTCCCCTCCCCCCTCTTCCTTCTTCCTACGTATCACTCACGTGGAGACTGCGAGGGTAAGACTTATTACAGAGAGGACAGAGGTGGTTAGGTAACGATTCTTTCCTGCTCCATAAGTGTATGGAACGGGGAAAGCCCTAATAACTCGTACAATGAGAAGTGCCAGTCGCAGTGCACTTCTGAGTGGTTTTCAGGATACAGATGTAGTTTTTTGTATAGATGTAGTTGTCTAGAATGGTGAACACGTCACAATGTAAGAATATGATTCGTTATATGCAGGGAGGTAAAAAGAATACAATGTGGATTCGCCTGGTTTACTCTCTCTCTCTCTCTCTCTCTCTCTCTCTCTCTCTCTCTGTGACACAGCGTGTAACCCAGGAGTTCTCCCTCCTGGCAACACACATAGTGGAAAAACTGGTTTCCACAGAACGCTGCGAATACCCACTGTTGAAGTAATCGACAGGATGGTGCTACCGGTTAGACTGTGGTCGTCAAATGGAGGCCCAAATCAAGTATTGTGAAGCCCGCTGTCCTCATCTCTGTTTTATAAAAATATCCATCAGCTGCTACGGTATTAAGTTTGATGCGGGAGTGACATGCATTCGTGCATACGCATTACAAAGTTTGTCTTCTTCAAATGTGGTACATATGTTTAGCAAGAAATATGAAATTAATTATAATATAATATAATAATTGTAATATAATGCAATGAGTAGAAGGAAAATGGCACTCGGAAGATTTAGTAAATATTTGAGATCGTGTCTGATGTTACATAATTTATTTAAATTCGTTCTAAGACAAACAAACGACTCACACCGAAGGAGTTATGCAGACTGGTCACTAACTGATACTCACGCAGTCATCGACGGAAAATGCAAAATTGTAAACTTTGGCGGCCGATGGATGAATGTGTAAAACCTGTACCGCAATTTCACCCAAGGCTATCCAGGATAATAAACAGGGAACATGTCGATACCAGACTATAAAGTTTTGCGAATTTCATTCTGAGTACTCAGTTTGACAGTAACTATGCCTCGTAGACAGGCGCGTGAACAATATGCGCAGACGTCAGCGTTTAAGAAAGGACTTGTAGCTGGGCTCAGAGAAGCCGGTTGGAGTAATCGGCGAATCGCTCAACATTTGAATAGGAGCGCTGCCAGTATTCGACAGTGTTGGCAGGAACGGGTGAACCACGGACGAACACTGCGTCAAGAAGGAAGCGGACGACCTAGAGAGACGGCAGAACGTGAGGAACGAGAAACCATCGGAGAGGCACTCAGACCCCGAATGTATCCCTGTCATCGATCTGGCGTGCAGCTGGTGCCTCAATGACCACAGTGACCATTAATAGCCCGATCACAGAAAGGGAAGTCAGCGGAAAGCGCCAAATGCACCGACTGCTATTGAACTCTATACCCCAACCAGCCCGTCTGCAGTGGTGTCGGGCACATTCGGCCTGTACGGTCATTGACTGTAGTAGAATGGTCTTCAGTGACAAGATTCGCTTCGAATTTACTCCCGATGACCAGCGAAAACGTGCCTGAAGATGCCCCGGACAGTGATAAGATAGCAGCCTGGCTGCTGTCCGCCATATGGGCCTACAGCCGGGAGTGATGGTCTGGTGTGTCATTTCTTTCATAGCAGGACCAGCACAGTGGTACGTCATCGATATTGTACACCCTTTATTATTTCCCTACATGGCAAGCCATCCTGGTCTTACTTTCTGCGAAATTATACCCGTCCACACACAGCGAGAGTTTTTACTGTCTTCGTGCTTGCCAGACCCTACCTTGGACAGGTAGGTCACCGGATCTATCCGCATTTGGGAACGTTTGGAGCAATATGGGCAACACAGCATCAAGGGCAAGGCCCTCCGCCTAATAGACAGTATTTGCCACGATACCCACAGGAGCCGGCCGGAGTGGCCGAGCTGTTCTAGGCGCTACAGTCTGGAGCCGCCCGATCGCTACGGTCGCAGGTTCCAATCCTGCCTCGGGCATCGATGTGTGTGATGTCCTTAGGTTTAAGTAGTTCTAAGTACTAGGGGACTGATGACCTCAGAAGTCCCATAGTGTTCAGAGCCAGAGTCGTCAGTGTCGTCGTAACTGCCGTCTGCGTCACTTCTGATGTGCAGCGAGCTACGTTAATTTAAGTATTAACTGTATTTTTCTTACTTGTCACTTCTTCTTCCGTGTGTTTTTGCTTTTAGGAAACTTTAATTGTCGAGTGCTAATGATAGTGTTCCATAGATTTCGTGTTTGCTTTGAATACAGTCAGAGAGAGTCCTTTTAGTCAACCATAGTGCCAGTAGTGCTAGTGTTTGTTTTCAATACAGTCCAGAGACAGGTAGTGCTATTTTCATTGTTTTCTACAAGAAGTGTCTAGTAACCACAGTTTAGTCGACTATCAGCCGCCTTTAGTGAATTAGCAGTCTAGTTAAAAGTTGATTAACTCTCTACAGTAAATTGATTTCTTAGGATGGATAGGATGTGTGACTGCTGTGTACGGACGCAGGAGGAGTTGGCCACTGTTCGCGAACAGCTGAACGTGTTGATGGCCGCGGTCAGCTTTCTACAGGCTGCTGCCTCGGAGTGCAGAGGCAGTGGGGAGTCCGGTGCGTCGCATGGTAAACCCCAGGTGTTACATGCTTCACCCACTGTCCCTGCTGTCGAAACATCTTCGCGGGTACCGGACGCGGTTGGGCCACCCTCTCCCCAAGGGGAGTGGCTGGTTCAGCGACGTTCGCGGCGCACGAGGCGGAGGGTCAATGTGGAGGCTGGCCGTGTGGCATCGCCCGCTCTGACTGTGAGTGGACATGTGGCCGCCCCTTCAGCAAGGTCCGAGCAGGAACAAGGGGGGAGGGGTTTTCTAGTGATTCGGAGCTCCAACGTTAGGCGGGTGATGGAGCCCCTTAGGGAAATAGCGGAAATGTCGGGGAAGAAGGCCAGTGTTCACTCTGTCTGCTTGCCGGGGGGTCTCACCCGAGATGTGGAGGAGGCCCTGCCGGCGGCGATATAGAGCACTGGGTGCACCCGACTGCAAATTGTTGCTCATGTCGGCACCAATGACTTATGCCGTCTGGGTTCAGAGGTCATCCTCAGTTCGTACAGGCGGTTGGCGGAATTGGTGAAGGCGAAAAGCCTCGCTCGCGGGGTGGAATCTGAGCTAACTACTTGTAGTTTCCCAAAACCGATCGCGGTCCTCTGGTTTAGAGCCGAGTAGAAGGCTTAAACCAGAGGCTCAGACGATTCTGCGGCGATCTGGGGTGCAAATTTCTCGACCTCCGCTATCGGGTGGAGAAATGTAGGGTCCCCCTGAATAGGTCAGGCGTGCACTAGATGCCGGAAGCGGCTACAAGGGTAGCGGAGTACGTGTGGGTTTTTTAGGTTAGAGAATTCCCTCCCTAGGCCCGACAAGAACGCCTCCTGGGACGCGGCAAGGTAGGAGTAGTCAAAATGCAACAGGGAATAACAATATTAATGTGCTAATAATAACTGCAGAAGCGTCTATGGAAAGATCCCAGAACTGCTCTCATTAATAAACGTTCACAATGCCCACGTAGTACTAGAGACAGAAAGTTGGCTGAAACCAGACATAAACAGTAATGAAATCCTAAACTCAGATTGGAATGTATACCGCAGAGACAGGCTGGACAGTGAAGGAGGAGGCGTGTTTATAGCGATAAGAAGTGCAATAGTATCGAAGGAAATTGACGGAGATCAGAAATGTGAAAGAATTTGGGTGAAGGTCACGGTTAAAGCAGGCTCAGACACGGTAATTGGATGTCTCTATAGGCCCCCTGGCTCAGCAGCTGTTGTGCCTGAGCACCTGAAGGATAATTTGGAAAATATTTCGAATTGATTTCCCCACCATGTTATAGTTCTGGGTGGACATTTTAATTTGCCGGATATATACTGGGAGACTCAAACGTTCATAACGGGTGGCAGGGACAAACAATCCATTGAAACTTTTTTAAGTGCTTTATCTGAAAACTACCTTGAGCAGTTAAACAGAGAACCGACTCGTGGCGATAACATATTAGACCTTCTGGTGACAAACAGACCCGAACTACTTGAAACAGTTAACACAGAACAGAGAATCAGCGATCATAAAGCGGTTACTGCATCGATGATTTAGCCGTAAATAGAAATATTAAAAAAGGTAGGAAGATTTTTCTTTTTAGCAAAAGTGACAAAAAGCAGATTACAGGGTACCTGACGGCTCAAGACAAAAGTTTTGTCTCAAGTACAGATAGTGTTGAGGATCAGTGGACAAAGTTCAAAACCATCGTACAATATGCGTTAGATGAGTATGTGCCAAGCAAGATCGTAAGAGATGGAAAAAAGCCACCATGGTACAACAACCGAGTTAGAAAACTGCTGCGGAAGCAAAGGGAACTTCACAGCAAACATAAACATAGCCAAAGCCTTGCAGACAAACAAAAATTACGCGCAGCGAAATGTAGTGTGAGGAGGGCTATGCGAGAGGCGTTCAATAAATTCGACAGTAAAGTTCTATGTACTGACTTGGCAGAAAATCCTAAGAAATTTTGGTCTTATGTCAAAGCGGTAGGTGGATCAAAACAAAATGTCCAGACACTCTGTGGCCAAAATGGTACTGAAACAGAGGATGACAGACTAAAGGCCGAAATACTAAATGTCTTTTTCCAAAGCTGTTTCACTGAGGAAGAGTGCACTGAAGTTCCTTCTCTAGATTGTCGCACAGATGACAAAATGGTAGATATCGAAATAGACGACAGAGGAATAGAGAAACAATTAAAATCGCTCAAAAGAGGAAAGGCCGCTGGACCTGATGGGATACCAGTTCGATGTTACACAGAGTACGCGAAGAAACTTGCCCCCCTTCTTGCAGCGGTGTACCGTAGGTCTCTAGAAGAGCGTAGCGTTCCAAAGGATTGGAAAAGGGCACAGGTCATCCCCGTTTTCAAGAAGGGACGTCGGACAGATGTGCACAACTATAGACCTATATCTCTAACGTCGATCAGATGTAGAATTTTGGAACACGTATTATATTCGAGTATAATGACTTTTCTGGAGACTAGAAATCTACTCTGCATGAATCAGCAGGGGTTTCGAAAAAGACGGTCATGTGAAACCCAGCTCGCGCTATTCGCCCACGAGACTCAGAGGGCCATAGACACGGGTTCACAGGTAGATGCCTTGTTTCTTGACTTCCGCAAGGCGTTCGATACAGTTCCCCACAGTCGTTTAATGAACAAAGTAAGAGCATATGGACTATCAGACCAATTGTGTGAGTGGATTGAAGAGTTCCTAGATAACAGAGCGCAGCATGTCATTCTCAATGGAGAGAAGTCTTCCGAAGTAAGAGGGATTTCAGGTGTGCCGCAGGGGAGTGTCGTAGGACCGTTGCTATTCACAATATACATAAATGACCTTTGGATGACATCGAAAGTTCACTGAGGCTTTTTGCGGATGATGCAGTGGTATATCGAGAGGTTGTAACAATGGAAAATTGTACTGAAATACAAGAGGATCTGCAGCGAATTGACGCATGGTGCAGGGAATGGCAATTGAATCTCAATGTCGACAAGTGTAATCTGCTGCGAATAAATAGAAATAAAGATCCCTTATCATTTAGCTACAAAATAGCAGGTCAGCAACTGGAAGCAGTTAATGCCATAAATTATCTGGGAGTACGCATTAGGAGTGATTTAAAATGGAATGATCACGTAAAGTTGATCGTCGGTAAAGCAGATGCCAGACTGAGATTCATTGGAAGAATCCTAAGGAAATGCAATCCGAAAACAAAGGAAGTAGGTTACAGTACACTTCTTCGGCCGCTGCTTGAATACTGCTCAGCAGTGTGGGATCCGTACCAGATAGGGTTGATAGAAAGGATAGAGAAGATCCAACGGAGAGCAGCGCGCTTCGTTACAGGATCATTTAGTAATCGCGAAAGCGTTACGGAGATGATAGATGAACTCCAGTGGAAGACTCTGTAGGAGAGACGCTCAGTAGCTCGGTACGGGCTTTTGTTGAAGTTTCGAGAACATACCTTCACCGAAGAGTCAAGCAGTATATTGCTCCCTCCTACGTATATCTCGCGAAAAGAGCATGAGGATAAAATCAGAGAGATTAGAGCCCACACAGAGGCATACCGACAATCCTTCTTTCCACGAACAATAGGAGACTGGAATAGAAGGGAGAACCGATAGAGGTACTCAAGGTACCCTCCACCAAACACCGCCAGGTGGCTTGCGGAGTATGGATGTAGGTGTAGATGTAGATTTGAACCATTTCAATACCCAGATGATATCCAACAATTCTATCAATCAACTTCTTGCATAAGGGCAAGAGGTGGACCAGAAGTTAGTGAGTTGCTACACTTATGAAGCTCTGTCTCCTCAATAAGTCATCCAGCTTTTCCGAAATTGCACTCATTTGTTTGTCTATACACGTTAATTACATCTACCGATTTCCGCTCCATTAGGATAATACCTTCGTGGCGTATTTTTTTTTTTTTTTTATGGTACAGTGTATGATAGCTCAGGCAGTCGTCCTTTATGAGTTGGAAAACGCGATGAAAGTTAAAACCATCTGGTTATGATGTCATATAAGAATTCCAGCCCTAAGGTCGTGAACTGTAGTATCCAGACTTTTAGTTTGTTTCTCAAGCGAAGTTAGGTAAGAAGTAGTATACTTCATGTCGAGGCTTGGAATGTTCCTTCCGTAGACGACTTAACTATAGACGGAATAATAGCTCGGATAGGGGAAGAATGGGGAAGACGATGAGAACCTTCTCAAGAAGCATACTGCTTCTTGCCTAATGCCGTGTGACCGGAAATTCTAATTCAGTAATCCAAAAAGCGTGATAATTGGCTCACAGGTTTTTCAGAGAAATGAGCTGAAACAATTTTACGACCCCTTTTGTAATGAAGAGAAATTAGACACCAGAATAGAAACACTTTTCACCTACTGCTGGCACTTGATTGAAGTCAGTAGTTTAAATAGTCGCTTACTACAGTTCATGACATTAGAACAAGCACATTTCATGCTGTGATGAGACGAAACTACTTTTATCCGGCCACAGCTGTGGCTTCCTGTATTGTTCTGGGAGAAGGCTCATCAAACTAGAGCACATGAAACATTAGTCCACTTTATTACATGAATGAATCAAATATCTACTTAATTTTGACACACCTCTTTGCTACAGGAGTGCTGGATAATTTATAACTGTCATTGACTACGAAAGCACCACGTGCTGCACTAAATAACAAACTGTTCTCTTGAGGTCCAATGTCCGGCATTTAAAACAATACAAGTTCATTTGAAACTTGAACCACTTCTTGGTCCTACACTATGATGTTGACTGCTGCAGCTGAGGTCTCGAACTGGGCTGAGCTCTTGCAGGCTCGGCTCTATATTTACCTCACCCAGATGGCGTTGCTATACTGAGAGGGAAGCCGTGGTTTCTGGAACGCCTCCCATACGTCATTGCGGACTGGAGCGAGAACTCGCTAACGTCTGTAGTATCGATATGTGTTGCCGACGTTGTTGTGCCACCGAGATCTCTGGACGATTCCACATTTCTTATACGAAATAATAACCAATTTTTTTTCTTAAGTTTCGCCACCAACTCGCCCAGTGCAGCTGCTCTGTTTTCCTGCTACAAGTGGGTTCGAGGTAACCGGGTATGTCGATGAGGAGTAACCCCAGCACTAGTCAGGGATCGAGGAAGAAGACACGCTCAGCCAATCAATTTCAGCCCTTTATGAACTTTTGTAAAGGGGTAGCATCTTTGATTAATAATCAAAACGTCCTGTGTCCCTTGTTCCAAATCCGCCAACGCTTAAATTTTGATTAATAATCTGCATTGGTGACCGAAGACTTCTAGCATAAGAAGTCACCCACATACTGCCAAAGCCCATGTCAAAGTGGGCAGAGGAGCAGACAGAGCTCAGAACACTCTCTTGTCCTTGGTGTGGGAAACTGCCCTTAAAGGCGGAAGAATCAACAATGATCAACGGCATGAGGATGCAGAAACTAATGGAAACCAATGCTTTAAAGACACATGACGAGTATCCACAGGACATGTGGCCCGTAACTAAAAAAGTGTCATGGTGGTCTCTCCACTGGCAAAAGATTCCAGAATAGTCCGTCAATCGCATCTCGGGAGGGGACTACCAAGGGGGAGGTTACCATGAAAAAACGATTGAATAACAACGAAATAATAACATTCTGATAGTCGGGGCATGGAATGTCAGAAGCTTGAACGTGGTAGGAGAGCTAGAAAATTTGAAAAGGGAAATGCAGAGGCTCAGTCTAATGTAGTAGGTGTCAGTGAACTGAAATGGAAAGAAAACAAGCGTTTCGGTCAGTATAAGGGTAATATCAGCAGCAATAGAAAATGGTGTAACGGAAGTAGGATTCTTTATGAATAAGGAGGTAGGGCAGAGAGTGTGTTACTGTGACAGCAAACCAACATCGACAACGATAGTTTAGGTAAACATGCCGACGTCGCAAGCTGAAGATGAAGAGATAGAGAAAGTGTAGGAGGATATCGAAAGGGTAATATAGTATGTAAAGGAAGATGTAAATCTAATAGTCGTGGGGGACTGAAATGCAGTTGTAGGGGAGAGAGTAGAAGAAAAGGTTAGAGGAGAATATGGGTTTGAGACAAGGAATGAGAGAGGAGAGAGAATAAATGAGGTCTGTAATAAATTTCATCGAGTAGCAGCGAATACTCTGTTCAAGAATCACAAGAGGAGGAGGTATACTCAGAAAAGCACAGGTGACGTGGGAGGTGTACCCGGGAGCAGATATAGGCTCAGATCACAATGTAGTAGTGTGAAGAGTAGGCTGAAGTTTAAGAGATTAGTCAGGAAGAATCAATACGCAAAGAAGTGGGATACGGAAGTACGAAGGAATGGCGAGATACGCTTGAGGTTCTCTAACGCCATAGATACAGCAATAACGAATAGTTCTGCAGGCAGTACAGTTGAAGAGGTACGAACATCACTAAAAAGCGCAAAGGCAGAAAGAAAAACACAGGTACAAAGAAGGTAACTGCGAAGAAACCATGGGTAACAGAAGACATACTTCAGTTGGTCGATGAAAGAAGAAAGTACAGAAACGATCAGTGAAATTCGGGAATACAGAAATACAAGTCGCTGAAGAATATAATAAACAAGAAGTGCAGGGAAGCTAAGACGGAATGACTGCATGAAAAATGTGAAGAAATCGAAAAAGAAGTGATTGTCGGAAGGACAGACTCAGCGTACAGGAAAGTCCAAACAACCTTCGGTGACAAAAGCATTTGTAGTAACATTATGAATGCAATTGGAATTCCACTTCTAAATGCAGAGGAGAGAGGCGATATGTGGAAAAAGTACATTGAAGGCCTGTATGAGGGGGAACATTTTTCTTATGTGGTAGAAAAAGAAACAGGTGTCGATTTAGAAGAGATAGGGGTGCCGGTATTGGAATCAGAATTTAAGCGAGCTTTGGAGGACTTAAGATCAAATAAGGCAGAAGGCATCGATAACATTCCATCAGAATTTCTACAATCATTGGGAGAGGCGGCAACAAAATGACTTTTCACGTTGGTGTGTAGAATGTATGAATCTGGCGACATACCATCCGCCTTTCGGAAAAATACCATCCACACAATTCCGAAGACTGCAAGAGCTGACAAGTGCGAGAATTATCGCACAATCAGCTTAACAGTTCATGCATCCAAGTTACTGACAAGAATAATATACAGAAGAAAGAAAAAGAAAAGTGAGGATATACTAGATGTCGATCAGTTTGGCTTTAGAAAAGGTAAAGGCACGAGAGGCAATTTTGACTTTTCGGTTTATGATGGAAGCAAGACTGAAACAAAATCAAGGCACGTTCATCGGATTTGTCGACCTGGAAAGAGCGTTCGACAATGTAAAATGGTGCAAGATGTTCGAAATTCTGAGAAAAATAGGGGTAAGCTATAGGAAGAGATGGGTAATATACAATACGTGCAAGAGGCGATAGGGAATAATAAGAGTGGACAACCAAGAACGAAATGGTCGGATTAGAAAGGGCGTAAGAAAGGGATGTAGTCTTTCGCCTCTACTGTTCAATCTGTACATCGAAGAAGCAATGACAGAATTAAAAGAAATGTTCGGGAGTGGAATTAAAATTCAAAATGAAAAGATATCAATGTTGCAATTCGCTGATGAATACGTATCCCGAGTGAAAGTGAAGAAGAATTACATGATCTGCCGAATGGAATGAACAGTCTAATGAGTACAGAATATGGATTGAGAGTAAATCGAAGAAAGACGAAATAACGGGAAGTAACTGAAATGAGAACAGCGACAAACTTAACACCAGGATTGATGATAACGAAGTAGGCGAAGTTAAGTAATTCTACTACCCAGGCACCAAAATAACCCGTGACGGACAGAGCAAGGAGGACATGAAAAGTAGAATAGCATTGGTAAAAAGATCAGTCCTGGTTATGAGAAGTTTACTAGTATTAAACACAGGCCTTCATTTGAGGAAGAATTTTTTGAGAATATAGCATTGTAAGGTAATGAAACATGGACTGTGGGAAAACCGGAACAAAAAAGTATAGAAACTTCTGAGATGTGGTGCTATAGATGAATGTTGAAAATTAGGTGGACTGATAAGGTAAGGAATGAGGATGTTCTGGGCAGAATCGGAGAAGACAGGAATGTATGGAAAACACCGATAATGAGAAGCCGTAGAAAGGTAGGACATCTGTTAAAACATTAGGAAATGTCTTCCATGGTACTGGAGGGAGCTGTAGAGGGCAAAAACTGTAGAGGACGACAGAGATTGGAATACATCCAACAAATAATTGAGGACGTAGTTTGCAAGTGCTACTCTGGCAATTTTTTTTCGAAATTTGTGGGAAGTGTCTATTGGATCAAACTGCTAAGATTCTCGTCCCTAGGCTTACACACTACTTAATCTAACTGAAAGTAACTTACGCTAAGGACAACACACACACTCATGCGCGAGGGAGGACTCGAACCTCCGACGGGGGAAGGGTGGCAGAGGAGACACGCGAACCGTGACAAGATTCCTTACACCGCGCGGCGCGACTCTGGGATGAAGAGGTTAGCACAGGAGAGGAAATCGTAGTGGGCCACATCAAACCAGTCAGAAGACTGATGGATCAAATAACAATAATTGTAATAATAATTAAAATCTTGTGTCCTTCGCCCACTGTAGAGTGGTGGGCACGACTGCTGGGTGTTGGGGTGGCCACGTGGTCGCACGGGCCTGTCGCTTATCGGGCATTTACTTGGAGGTTCTCTGTTCCAGCTGCCAGCCGGCTATTCCCGGAGAGCCCCAGCGAGCGACCGGCGCCGCCCACGCAAAGTACCGGAGAAAGCGACGCCTCCCAGCGCGCGTGGGTCTGCCTCGCTGGTTTGGGGCCACAGCCCACAGGCCCGGCCAATCCAGCGTGCCCTCTGTGTCAATCGCCAGGCGCAGCCTAGGCACTCGTTCCCACAGATCAGTCTCCTGACAAAGAAAAACTTCTGCGCGCCTGTTACTTACTGGCTGGAATGAATCGTCAACAGAGGAGAACGTATCCAATTAAAGTTAAACGATGAACCAGGATTCGTGCCCGGAACTTTGCCTTTAAGAACCGCATAAGAGCACACCAGATCATCCTACATTTAGGCCTTCCTTTTATGACCATTTCCCCTGTCTTTTTTTTTTTTATTCATCAGTCTTCTTACTCCTGTTCTGCGCCAACCTTTTCTTCTCAGCGTAGCACTTGCTACGTAAGTCCTCAGTTATCTGCTCTATGTGTCCCCATGTATGTCTTCCTCTACATTATTCACCCTCCAAAGCTCTAGTAACGAGGAAGTTCAACTCTCCTGTCTCTTCTTCTTGTCAGTGTTGTTGATGTATTCCTTTCCTCACCGGTTCTGCGGAGAAACATCCTCATTCTTTACCCTATCAGTCCATATTAACAGAATCTTCCGTCGGTTCTTGGTAGAACAACATTATAGTAATAAATCAAAAGCACCAGTTTGCTTTTGTTCTACAATATTACTATTGTCGCTAACCGGTTTTCGGTTTACAAGGCCATCTTCAGACATTTACTGAGTATTACCACCAAAGAAGTTAAATGTTAGCAGACAACATTGGAAGAGAAGTAACACATCTAGAGTGCAGTAGAAACATACAGTAAGTGACATCTTTGCAATGAAATAGTAAAAACTGAACAGTACATAAATAACAATGGAGTTGACAGGAAAACCTTTAGCACAAAATAGGAATAGCATGCCTACATAACAGTTTCTATTAATAAACAAAACTAATAAAATAAGATAAAATTAGTACTAGACAAGGCTGCATCTAGAGGTATGAAACATGGAGAGTGATACACAACCAATTAAAAAAGAAGAGACAGTTGTCAATGTAAATACAGAATACATAACGAACTTAAGCAATATCAATAAGATAAACAGAAATTAGTAAATGCAGGAAAATGGGGGTCTTTGAGGGAACCTACAGTTTGAGAGTGTGGTGATACTGCATTTTAACATTAACATTATAATCAAAGCAGTGGCTGTGTACCAGTTTTCGTTAAATAAATGAGCAAAGTAAAATATGAACAGTATTACAAGGGGAGTTAAACATGGACAGTAATACAAGTACAAGTTAAAAGGAAACCCTTAACTATTGAAACTACAGCCTATGTGGAATACAAAGACAACTGCAACAAATAAAACAACTTAATGAATACAGGAAAATGGGAATTTATAGGAAGAGAGAGTGTGGGAAGTAATGAACAACAAAGATGATAATATGAAGTTTAGGAGAGGGGAAGTGTTGAGTTGTGTCTGGTCATTTAGGATGAGATCTGGACTGTGAGCAACATGTTTGTTAATTTCCAGGGCTTCCAGCAGGTTGAGTTTATGGCCTTTGTTTGCTAAGTGAAGTACATGGGGCACTGGCTGGTAGTTGTGACACTCACTCAGTACACGCTCAGCAAATGTAGAGTCTGAATTCTGCAACCTCCAGCTGCGTTCATGTTCAGCCAGCCTAGTTGATATGTCTCTGCCTGACTGACCAATGTAAAATTTGTCACAATCAGAATAGGTGATTTTGTATACCCCACTGTTGGCTAATAACTGGATCTTGTCTTTGCTATTAAAAACACCCTGGGCTGTAGTATTCCTGACATAGCAGGAAACCCTAAACTTGCAGTATTTCAGTGCTTTGGCTACAGTCTGTGATACCTGACCTAGAAATGGTAGAGTGGATGGGGAAGCAGGTGGGGCAATAGAGGAGGGGTATAATTTTCCGTTTTTGTTTCCTGTGCAAGATGTGGTCAATAAGAACTGGATTGTAGCCATTGGCTGTGCCAATAAATTTTATTGTATCTAACTCTGCTTTAAAATCATCTCTGGACATGGGGATAGATATGAGACGGTGTACCATTGAGTGGAAAGCTGCATGGTTGTGAGCTATGGGGTGTTGTGAGCAAGAAGGTATTACTATGTCTGTAGTTGTTGTTTTTCTGTAAATTTTGAAACAATGTGTGTGTGTGTACTGATGTCAGTGGTGAGATCTAAGAAGTTTATGGATTTGTTGCCAATCAGTCTATCTTATTTTCAAAATTCTTCTGTAGCACCACATCTCAAATGCTTCGATTCTTTTCTTTTCCGGTTCTCCCACACTACCCTACGATGCTGTGCTCCAAACGTACATTCTGAACAACTGCCTCCTCAAATTTAGGTCTACGTTTGATACTAGAACACTTCTCTTGGCCAGGAATGCCCTTTTGGCCAGTACTAGTTTGCTCTAGAAGCCGTCCTTGCTCCGTCCATCATGGATTGTTTTGGTACCTACTTCGTCTACTTCGTGATACCCAATTCTGATGTTAAGTTTCTCGCTGCTCTTATGTCAGCTATTTCTCTTCTATTAACTCTTCTTCTATTAACTCTCAGTCCATATACTGTACTTATTACACTCTTCATTCCATTCAACATACCCTTCATTATTCTTCACTTTCACTGAGGCTAGCAATGTCCTCAGCGAATCTTCCCAATGAAATCTTTTCACCCTGAATTTTATTACATCATTGATTCTCTGCTGTATAGATTGAACAGTAGGGGCGAAAGTCTAAATCTTTGTCTTACACCCTTTTTAATCCGAGCAATTCCTTCTTTACCTTCCAGTGTCGTTGAGATTAATTATTGGTTAAAAATTCTTAATATTCTTTATTACAATAACAAAAATAAAATTACAGTTTGCTGATTGACGGTTTCGGCGGAATAACAATTATCTTCAAGTCCATGAAAATAAACAGAAAATTGTCTTTCCGTTAATGTGAACATTTAACGAGCTTTAAAACATATATTGCTTTTAAAAAGTATTGAAAAATGAAATGAGTGTATGGCAACGTTCGCCGCGAGGCCCCATCCGAAGAAGTTCGGCTGCCAAGTGCAAGTGCAACGCTACATTTGGCGACTTGATGAGCACAACATAACACCCAGTCCACGAGAGGAGAAAATATCCAACACGGCGGGGAATCGAACCCGAGCCCGCTTGCACGGGAGGTAAGCAAGTTACCACCCACGTAAGCAGGCGGACTTAAAAAGGTATTAAAAGATAAAAATAGTAAGATACGTACCATCCGTACTGTAGGATCTGTACCCAGGTACATTGTCGGGCACATAATATTTACCGAGTATAACAAGTCAGTAGTAAAAAGTCGGTCTATGTCTGGCTGGTCACGTTTAAAACCTTCAGAAGACTACTTAACCTCTGCGCTTGCTTGTTCACACTCACCGTGGTTTGACTGAGGTGGCGCACAAGCACGCACAGATACAGTTATAAGAAACAAATGGAAATAATTATTAATGTCATGATAACATTCACAAGAAATTTGAGATAAATACGAAAACGTACATGGAAATGGTAATCGGAATATACAGTGCATATAATACTCACAGTACCAATGTTAAGAATACAAAAGAACAAATAACGATTATAATTCATACAACTTACTCGCTGTAGAGCTCCGCGGCTGCGGGTAATACTACTTTATAAAGTACAGGAAAATGCACTTTGTTATGTATTTTTATTTAAGCTAATACGTGTTTCGACCTTTCACCCACCTTGAATTAGCGTAATACGTATCTGAGTCTTCGGTCAGTGCATAGTCACAACATCAACAACAAACTGCATGCTGCAGTTTCTACTCTGCTTGTTGTTATTCCGAATTTCGATCTTACATCTAAGGCATCAGTCGGAAAACAGAGGTTTATTTGTTTATCATAGACTTAATGAAACTGCGTGAAGTGTTTGACAGAGCACTGAAAGACCTGAGTCAAAACAAGGCGCCGGGAGTAGCCAACATTCCATTAGAACTACTGACAGCCTTGGGAGAGCCAGGCCTAACAAAATTCTACCATCTAGTGAGCATGATGTATCAGACAGGCGAAATACCGTCAGACTTCAAGAAGAATATAATAATTCCAATCCCGAAAGAAAGCAGGTGTTGACAGATGTGAAAATTACCAAACTAACAGTTTAATAAACCACGGCTGCAAAGTACTAACACAAATTCTTTACAGACGAATGAAAAAACTGGTAGAAGCCGACCTCGGGGAAGATCAGTTTGGATTCCGTAGAAATGTTGAACAGGAGAGGCAATTCTGACCCTACGACTTATCTTAGAGAATAGATTAAGGAAAGGCAATCGTACGTTTCTAGCGTTTGTAGACTTAGAGAAAGCTTTTGACAATGTTGACTGGAATACTCTCTTTCAAATTCTGATGGTGGCAGGGGTAAAATACAGGGAGCGAAAAGCTATTTACAATTTGTACAGAAACCAGATGGCAGTTATAAGAGTCGAGGGACATGAAAGGGAAGCAGTGGTTGGGAAGGGAGTGAGACAGGGTTCTAGCCTACCCCGACGTTATTCAATCTGTATATTGAGCATGTAGTAAAGGAAACAAAAGAAAAATTCGGAATAGGTATTAAAATCCATGGAGAAGAAATAAAAACTTTGAGGTTCGCCGATGACATTGTAATTCTCTCAGAGACAGCAAATGACTTGGAAGAGCAGTTGAACGGAATGAATAGTGTCATGAAAGGAGGATATAAGATGAACAACAACAAAAGCAAAACAAGGATAATGGAATGTAGTCGAATTAAGTTGGGTGATGCTGAGGGCATTAGATTAGGAAATGAGACGCTTAAAGTATTCAAGGAGTTTTGCTACTTGGGGAGCAAAATAACTGATGATGGTCGAAGTAGAGAGGATATACAATGTAGACTGGCAATGGCAAGGAAAGCGTTTCTGAAGAACAGAAGTTTGTTAACATCGAGTATTGATTTAAGTGTCAGGAAGTCGTTCCTGACAGTATTTGTATGGAGTGTAGCCATGTATGGAAGTGAAACATGGACGATAAATAGTTTGGACAAGAAGAGAATAGAAGCTTTCAAAATGTGGTGCTACAGAAGAATGCGGAAGGTTAGATGGGTAGATCCCATAACTAATGAGGAAGTATTGAATAGGATTGTGGAGAAGTTTGTGGCACAACTTGACCAGACGAAGGGATCGGTTGGTAGGACATGTTCTGAGGCATCAAGGGATCACCAATTTAGTATTGGAGGGCAGCGTGGAGGGTAAAAATCGTAGAGGGAGACCAAGAGATGAATACACTAAGCAGATACAGAAGGATGTAGGTTGCAGTAGGTACTGGGAGATGACGAAGCTTGCACAGGATAGAGTAGCATGTCATGTCGTGTAAACAAACTAGTTAAGACTATCTGATCAACACTTTTCTGGTTCTAGTGGCTGGCGTTGTTGCCTGTGGATCTCGGGGTCCCAGGTCCGATTCCCGGACGGGTTGGGGATTTTCTCTGCCAGGGGACTGGGTGTTTGTGTTTTCCTCATTATTTCATCATCATCATCATCATTCGTGATAGTGGCTAGATTGCACTGCGTAAAAAGTTGGAGTGTGAAAAACTGGGACTTTTTGCGGGTGCTGGTGACCGCGCAGTTGAGCGCCCCACAAACCAAATGTCATCACTCGTATGGTGTTTGTAGATGATGCTGTCGTTTACCGTTCAGTAAAGTCGTCAGAAGATCAAATAGGACTTCAAAATTTAGATATCTGCATGATGCGAAAAGTGGAAGTCGACGCTAAACAATAAAAAGAGTGAGGTCCCCCACATGGGTTCTAAAAAAATCCGTTAAATTTATCTTACACGATACCACTCATATTGAATTTTACGAAAGCGGAAAGTACTATTTGTGGTGATGGCCATTCCATAATTTCTGTTCAGGGCAGATCGTCGAAATTTTTACCACAGGTTCTTAAGACGGTATTACTTTTTCATTAAACGACTGTGGGGAACTGCATCGAACGCCTTGCGGAAGTCAAGAAACACGGCATCACCTGTGAACCCGTGTCTATGGCCCTCTGAGTCTCGTGGACGAATAGCGCGAGCTGGGTTTCACACGACTGTCTTTTTCGAAACCCATGCTCATTCCTACAGAGTAGATTTCTAGTCTCCGGAAAAGTCATTATACTCGAACATAATACGTGTTCCAAAAGGGCACAGAACACTGCCAGAGAAGGGTCTCCTCAGCCAACGACCCATGCATGTAAAATGTTAACACCACGAAATCGGCAACTACGACTGAAATGGGAACGTGACCATTGGCACTGGACGTTGGCGCAGTGGCAGAGCGTTGCATGCTCCGGTGACTCTGATGAATCCCTTCATCATGCCGATAAGAGGGCGCGAATCCGCCGTCTTCCAGGGAAACAGCTCCTTGACACCTGTACTGAGAGACGGAGACAAGCTGGCGGCGGCTCTGTTACTCTCTGGGGAATATTCATGTGGACATCCGTGGGTCCAGTGGAGCTTTTGCAATACGTCATGACGCCAGACCACGTACACCGCTTCGTGATGATAATGTTTCCCGACGGCAGTGGTATTTTTCAGTAAGATAATGCGCCATGCACAAGGCCAGTAGTGTGATTGAGTGGTTCGAGGAACACAGAGTCGAGTTCCACTTGACGTGCCGGCCCGCCAACTCGCCAGATCTGAACCTGATCGAACACATCTGGGATGTGATTGGACGTGGCATCAGAAATCATCACAACCTTCCCCGGAATTTATGCGAATTAGGTGACTTGTGTGTGCAGATGTGGTGCCAACTCCCTCCAGCGACCTACCAATGCCTCACTGCTTCCATGTCACGACGTATTGCTGCTGTTATACTTGCCAAAGGTGTACGTACCGGCTATTAACGAGGGTGTCATAATTTACTGTCTGATCTATAAATATATAGCATATCTCTGTCCATTTAGTAGAACATTATGTAGGAAAGAAACATCATCTGCATTATTCCAAAGATAGCAAGAGCCGAAAAGTGCAAGAATTATTGCGCAATATACTTAACAGCTCATGCATCCAGTTTGCTTACAAGAATAATACAGAGAAGAATTGAAAAGAAAATTGAGTTACTGTTAGATGACGGTCAGTTTGGCTTTATGAAAGGTAAAGACACCAGAAAGGCTGTTCTCAAATTGCGGTTGATAATGGAAGCAAGACTGAAGAAAGATTAAGACACCTTCATATTATTTTTTGACCTAGAAAAAGCGTTTGACAGTAGCAAATGGTGAGAGGTGTTCGAAATTCCGATAAAAATAGGGGTAAGCTACAGGGAAATACAGATAATGAACAAGAACCAAAAGTGAACAATTAGAGTAGAAGACCAAATACGAAGTGCTTGGATTAAAACGGGTGTAAGGGATATAGTCTTTCACGCATACGTTTCAGTCTATAGATCGAAGAAACAACGACGGAAATAAGAAAAGAAAGCTTCAAGAGTGGAATTAAAATTCAATATCAAAGGATATCAATGATAAGATTCGCTGAAGACATTGCTATCCTCAGTGGAAGTCAAGAATTAGAGTTTCTGAGAGGAATGGAAAATCTAATCAGTAGATAATACGTAAATCGAAGAAAGACGAAAGTAATGAGAAGTAGCAGAAATGAGATCAGAGGCCGGCCGAAGTGGCCGTGCGGTTAAAGGCGCTGCAGTCTGGAACCGCAAGACCGCTACGGTCGCAGGTTCGAATCCTGCCTCGGGCATGGATGTTTGTGATGTCCTTAGGTTAGTTAGGTTTAACTAGTTCTAAGTTCTAGGGGACTAATGACCTCAGCAGTTGAGTCCCATAGTGCTCAGAGCCATTTGAACCATTTGTTTGAGATCAGAGGGAAACGTAGCATTAGGATTGGTGATCATCAAGTAGGAGAAGTTATTTAGCTACCTAGGCAGGAATATCGTCCATGACTGACGGAGCAACGAGGCAATAAAAAGCAGACTAGCACTGGCAAAAAGGGCATTCCTGTCCAAAAGAAGTCTACTTGCATCTAGCATAGCCCTTAATTTGAGGAAGAAATTTCTGAGAATGTACTTCTGGAGCACAACATTGTATGGTAGTGAAGCATGGACTGCAGGAAAACCGGAAAAGAAGAGAATCGAAGTATTTGAGATGTGGTGCTACAGAAGAATGTTGAAAGGTCGATGGACTGATAAGTTAAGGCGGAAGGAGGTTCTTCAGAGAATCGTCATGGAAAGTATTATATAGAAATCATTGACAAGAGGGACAGGACCGAAGGACATCAGTTAAGACATCAGAGAATACCTTCCATGGTGCTAGAGGGAGCTGTAGATGGTAAGAACCGTAGTGGAAGACAGATTGGAATACATCCAATAAATAATTGAGGACGTAGACTGCAATTGCTACTCTCACATGCAAAGATATTCGTGCCGGGTAGTGTCAAACAACTCAGAAGACCGATGACAAAAAAGAAAAAAAGACAACTTTGACAAAGGCTACATTGTTATGGCTCAAATACTCAGAAACGACAAAGCTGGTCAGCTGGTTGCATACAGCTTCCCTGAGCTTCTTTGGAAACTAGCTGACGGGCGGTGAAACCACGAGTAGATTTATTTCATTCTCGAGTCAGAAACATACAAATTTACAGTAGCCATACACATCAATAAATATGTACATATATATATACAAATGTATTTATATTACATGTTCCCAGTACTTTGCAACCTCCAAGGCGCTTGGAGTGGCTTGCAGGAGATCAATCTTCGTGCAGGATGTAGGGCACAAAAGCACTGGAGCATGCGGCTTGTGGTTTGTTCTTGTCTACAATCACAGGACGTATCTTCTGTTATGAAGCCCTATCTCTTCAGGTTGTCCCTGGATCGTCCAACTCCTGATCGTAATCTGTTTAAAGATTTCCACACCAGCCAGCTCTCGTTGTGTCCAGGTGGCAGTTCTTCAGCTTCTGGCGTCTGCAGGTGAGGCGTCGACTTCTTCCGTAACTCCAGCCTTGCCTTCTCTGGTGAAATGGTAAGCTTCTCGGATGTTCTCAGGAAGCTCTTTCGTGATCTCAGCCGTTACTGTAGTGGATTATGTCCGTGCAGTGGATGGGCGCTGTCCTGTTCCACTTTCAGTCTCTCCTTGTTGGCAGCCACTGCTCTGCGTAACCATGGTGGCGCTATTCCAGGCAGGCAGTAGAACTTATCAGTTGGGGTAGGTCTTAAGCAACCTGTGATCAACCTGCAGGTTTCGTTGAGAGCAATGTCTATTTGTCTGTCATGAGACGACCTGTACCAGACTGGAGAAGCATATTCAGCAGTAGAAAAGCACAGTGCCATTGCAGAACAGCGAATGGTTTGTGGATGTGATCCCCACTGTGTCCCAGCTAGTTTGCGAATTAGTTTGTTTCGAGCGGAGATTTTCAGGACCACAGTTGACCACGAGTAGGTAATAAGTCGTTGGACATCCAAGCCTAATGACACAACGTGGAGGTCGGAAGCTTGTCCGCTCTGTAGGCGGCGATGTGTAGCCAAGTATAATACTAGGGCAGGCAACACTGTTTTGGAGCACTCCTTTCAGTGCACATTGTTGATCGAGGGGCTCCGAAAGAGACGGCTCCGAAAGAGACAACCCCAAGGTTTCCCATGTCAACCCAACGACATCATCATCGCGGTTGCAGTGGGCTCGCGATCATCGAGACTGGACCATGGATCAATGGTACCGCTCCGTGCTATATGAGGTTTCTGATTGGGTCCGAATATGCCTCAACAAAAACGCACATTGTCATTATTGTGGGGATGTGTGATGTGTGGCGCTGAGGCCGGGGGAGGGGGAATGAGAGAGTGGGGGAGGCGGCATATTAAGCAGTAGAAAACATTCATCTGGACTTCTATGGAAGCTGTGTTAGTAATCAAAAGGCATCACAACAGCAGTTGCGGACTACGTGAACATTATTTGGGAGCACCTGCACTTCTTCATGCTCTATGTTTCTCTCAGCGGCGATAGCATCATCCAGCAAGACAAATCTCCGTGCTGCAGTGGTTTAAGGAGTGTGATAATGAACTCATACTGATATCTCGGTCATCTATTTCACCTGATCTGAACCCAATGCAACACACCTGGGACGCTGTTAGGCGCCAGCTCCATGCCGACGAACTACCGCGTGAAACCGTGCATATACGAGGGTTGTCCAGAAGGTAAGTCCCGATCGGTCGCTAAATGGAAACCACAGTGAAAATCAGAAAAATTTTATTTTGCAAGAGTTAGGTACACTTTACAGGTACTTTTCTATGTAGTTACCGTTCCTACTTATCCATTTGTCGTAGCGCTGTACCAAATTTCCAATACCCTCGTCATAGAAGGCAGCCGCCAGTGCTTTCCGCCAATTCTTTACGCTGGCCAACAGCTCGTTGTCTGTGCCAAAACGTTGTCTTCATAGCCAGCGGTTCATGTGAGCAGAGATGAAACTCAGAGGGAGACAATTACGAGCTGTAATGTGGGTAATCAAACATTTCCAATCGAAAACGATGCAGGAGCATCTGCATTGCCCCTTCAGAAAGCGGCTGAGAATTGTCTTGAAGAAGAAAACGCACGACAGTTATGTAATGTTGACTGCATAGCTTCAGGCGAAATTTTTCACCAGGCCCTCGTACTTGGCGGGAGACACTATTGTTCTAGGTGTTATGTGTGCTCCCTGTGCGCTCAGAACTAAAAACAAAACGACGTAACGCGATCGACGGGAATACTAGAGACACTGCCCAACACACCTGCGCAAAACTTCATCGGATTTTCACTGTGGTTTCCATTTAGCGACCTATCGACACTTACTTTCTGGACAGTCCTCGTACTTTTGGTGCTACATACCTTCGGAAACCTAACAAGGGCTTGTAGAATCCATCCGAGCCAGTATTGTTGCTGCATTGAATTCCAAAGTTGGAGGAACATAGTATTTAATTCGCTTTCATAATATTTTGCCTCATCAGTGTCTACTGGATCTGTATGGAACACGACTAAATGTATATTTAGTACAAGCAATAAATTGGTCTTGATCATACTGGACATCTAACGTAGAAGTTTCTAAACTAATAAAGTTTAAATCAACATGCAACAAGTTAATTCCCTCTGCCAGGCACTTAAGTCTGTTTTGCATTGTATCCATGCAGATGTACACTACTGCCCATTAAAATTGCTACACCAAGAAGAAATGCAGAGGATTAATGGATATTCAGTGGACAAATATATTATGCTAGAAATGACATGTGATTACATTTTCACGCAATTTGGGTGCATAGATCCTGAGAAATCAGTACCCAGAACAACCACCTCTGCCCGTAATAACGGCATTGATACGCCTGGGCATTTAGTCAAACAGAGCTTGGATGGCGTGTACAGGTACAGCTGCCAATGCAGCTACAACACGATAGCACAGTTCATCAAGAGTAGTGACTGGCGTATTGTGACGAGCTAGTTGCTCGGCCACCATTGACCAGACGTTTTCATTTGGTGAGATATCTGGAGAATGTGGTGGCCAGGGCAGCAGTCGAACATTTTCTGTATGCAGAAATGCCCGTACAGGACCTGCAACATGCGGTCGTGCATTATCCTGCTGAAATGTAGGGTTTCGCAGGGATCGAATGAAGGGTAGAGCCACGGGTCATAGCCGGCCGCGGTGGCCGTGCGGTTCTGGCGCTGCAGTCCGGAACCGCGGGACTGCTACGGTCGCAGGTTCGAATCCTGCCTCGGGCATGGGTGTGTGTGATGTCCTTAGGTTAGTTAGGTTTAAGTAGTTCTAAGTTCTAGGGGACTTATGACCTACCGATGTTGAGTCCCATAGTGCTCAGAGCCATTTGAACCATTTTTTTTGCCACGGGTCATAACACATCTGAAATGTAACGTCCACTGTTCAAAGTGCCGTCAATGCGAACAATAGGTGACCGAGATGTGTAACCAATGGCACCCCATACCATCACGCCGGGTGATACGCCAGTATGACGATGACGAATACACGCTTCCAATATGCGTTCACCGCGATATCGCCCAACACGGATGCGACCATCAAGATGCTGTAAACAGGACCTGGATTCATCCGAAAAAATGACGTTTTGCGATTCGTGCACCCAGGTTCGTCGTTGAGTACACCATCGCAGGCGCTCCTGTCTGTGATGCAGCGTCAAGGGTAACCGCAGCCATGGTCTCCGAGCTGATAGTCCATGCTGCTGCAAACGTCGTCGAACTGTTCGTGCAGATGGTTGTTGTCTTGCAAACGTCCTCATCTGTTGACTCAGGGATCGAGACGTGGCTGCACGATCCGTTACAGCCATGCGGATAAGATTCCTGTCATCTCGACTGCCTGTGATACGAGGCTGTTGGGATCCAGCAAGGCGTTCCGTATTACCCTCCTGAACGCACCGATTCCATATTCTGCTACCAGTCATAGGATCTCGACCAACGCGAGCAGCAATGTCGCGATACATAAACCGCAATCGCGATAGGCTACAATCTGACCTTTATCAAAGTCGGAAACGTGATGGTACTCGTTTCTCCTTCTTACACGAGGCATCACAACAACGTTTCACCAGGCAAAGACAGTCAACTGCAGTTTGTGTATGAGAAACCGGTTCTAAACTTCCTCATGTCAGCACGTTGTAGGTGTCGCTACCGGCGCCAATCTTGTGTGAATACTCTGAAAAGCTAATCATTTGCATATCACAGCATCTTCTTCCTGTCGGTTGAATTTCGCGTCTGTAGCACGACATCTTCGTGGTGTAGCAATTTTAATGGCCATAGTGTAGATGCAAGAGAGAGGAATTGTAAGTATTGCTACGTGTGCTGTTACTGCGAGCACGGGCATTTCAGAGTGCGTGCGGCCAGGTCGTTCACGCTGACGGCGTGTGCCAAGGCGGTCAGCCCTAAAGGTGAGGGGTGGGTGCGGGTGAGGCAGCTGGCGGGTGCGAAGTGACGATCGGAGCGACGCACGTGTGTCCCGGATGGCGCGGCGCCAGCGGCAGAGGTGCCGGGGCCCCGTCCTGCCCTGGCACAAGGCGCGCCGCCGCAGCCGCGCGTCCACTACACCTGCCGCGCACCCACCTGCCGCTCTCTTCCGCCAATCGACTCACCGAGTGCTCAGCTACCAGCTTTTTCTTCCTTCCAGACTGGTTACATCGGCCGATTTCTCTTTGTATTTCGTGGAACGCGCCTGAAAACGGTTGACGACAAAGCACTCGCCGTTGTTTTAGCTATCAAAAAAAAGGGTGAAAAGTATTTAAACCGACAAACTCTGGGAGGTTGTTGGGGACATCAAAACAAACAATTTTCCTGAATGTCATTTTTTCTATGAGGATTACTTAAACCGGTGGAGGCCGTATTACGCTCTTCAGTTGTAAGAGGCCGTATTACGATCTTCAGTTGTTAGAGGCCGTATTACGATATTCAGTTGTAGGCAACTGCTGTCCACCAGTGTAGTAGTGCATTGTCTCTACTAATGGAGCGATACACCTGGTGTGAGTACACTGATATGGTTGGTGCGTACTATGTAGCGCACCACAACGGACGAGCTGCACAGCGGGTTTATCAACAACAATATCCTAATCGCCGTATCCCGCATCATACGACCTTTGTTACTGTGTACCAACGTCTGCGTGAGACCGGGTCATTTAGCAGATTACCTGGACAGGGACGCCGTCGCACGGTAAGATCGCTGCAATTTGAAGAAGCTGTCTTGCAGCATGTGGAGCGGGATCCTTCAATCAGCACTCGTGCAATTGCACGTAACATGGGAACGAATCTGACGAATGTAAGAACAGTCCTTCGAGAGTAATTGTTACGTCCATTTCACTTACAGCGTGTCCACAACCTGAAACCAGTTGATTATCCACCCAGAGCACATTTTTCACAGTGGTACCTGGAACAGTGTGAAATGCATCCTACACTTCCATCCTCTTTGTTGTTTACCGATGAAGCAACGTTCAGGTTTGATGGAGTCGTCAACATGTACAATTCGCATGTTTGGAGTGAGGGTAACCCAAATGCGACAGTTACTAGCGCTCATCAAATGCGGTTTTTCGTTAATATGTGGGTCGGTGTTGTTGGGGACTGTTTAATTGGGCCGTATCTGCTACCTAGGCCATTAAATGACAGGCACTATTACAATTTTCTCGACAGATCATTGTCAGCATTGCTGGAAGACGTCCCGCTCTCAACAAGACAACGCATGTGCTTCCAACATGACGGGGCGCGGCACATTTCAGTCGTCGTGTGCGTCGACTCCTCGCCCGACAGTTCCCAGAAACGTGTGTTGGCGGAGGTGGTCGTGTACCATGGCCTGCTCGATCCCCAGATATGTACCCTCTGAATGTTTTGTGTGAGGAGAGATGCCCAACCTTGTTTACGCAACTCCTGTTGCATCAGAAGAGGATCTTGTTGCCCGGATAGCAGGAGCAATTCAGGATACTCCTGGGGTTTTTTCCCGTGTCAGACAGAACATGATCCGACGGTGTAACCTTTGTTTACGTGTCAAAGGAGACATTTTTGAAAATCTACTCCAATTGAAGTGGCTCTGAGCACTATGCGACTTAACTTCTGAGGTCATCAGTCGCCTAGAACTTAGAACTAATTAAACCTAACTAACCTAAGGACATCACACACATCCATACCCGATGCAGGATTCGAACCTGCGACCGTAGCGGTCACTCGGCTCCAGATTGTAGCGCCTAGAACCGCACGGCCACTCCGGTCGGCAACTGTAATTGAAATTGGGTTCTGTTAATGTGTTGTCTCTTGGTAATAAAAAATGGGAAATTATTTGTTTGTTTAATTAATTTGCCGCCAAAGAAATAATCCTCTCCCGGTTTAAACACTCCTCATAGGAAGAAATGGTATTGGGGAAAAATATTTGTTTTGATGTCCCCTATAACGTCCCAGGGTTTAAATACTTTTCACCCTGTATATCCCAATCAGGCGTATTTTGACGTGAAAACGTCTAGTCGATCATTGGTCGATCTATCTTGTGTGACACGTCGCAATCCCTGCGCGACTAATAATGCGTAAACAATGGTTCAGCCCACAACGATGATGATGATGATGGTTTGTTGGACGCTCAACGTCGAGGTCATCAGCGCCTGTACAAGTTCCAAATATTTCCATTTCCGATCTCGGCATTTCCCGAATGACGATGAGTTGATGAGGACAACACAAACACCCAGTCCCCGGGCGCAGCAAATTCCTCATCCGGCCGGGAATCGAAACCGTGACCCTGCATTCAGAGGCAGCAACGCTCTCCACTACACTACAAGCTGCACAGAAAGGACGCGACACATCTATACATGTTTTGCACGCGGCGTTGAAAAATCTGTGTTAGATTCGTTTCATGCCATTTAACCTGTACTTCGTACTGTCATACTCAATTATTTGTAATTTAGTTTTGAACTTCGTGTTTTTGTAGCCTATCCCCGTTATTATTCAATCTATATATTAAGGAAGCAGTAAAGGAAACAAAAGAAAAATTCGGAATAGGTATTAAAATCCATGGAGAAGAAATAAAAACTTTGAGGTTCGCCGATGACATTGTAATTCTCTCAGAGACAGCAAAGGACTTGGAAGAGCAGCTGAACGGAATGGATAGCGTCTTGAAAGGAGAATATAAGATGAACAAAAGCAAAACGAGGATAATGGAATGTAGTCGAATTAAGTAGGGTGATGCTGAGGGAATTAGATTAGGAAATGAGACACTTAAAGTAGTAAACGAGTTTTGCTATTTGGGGAGCAAAATAGCTGATGACGGTCGAAGTAGAGAGGATATAAAATGTACAGTGGCAATGGCAAGGAAAGCGTTTCTAAAGAAGAGAAATTTGTTAACATCGAGTATAGATTTAAGTGTCAGGAAGTCGTTTCTGAAAGTTTTTGTATGGAGTGTAGCCATGTATGGAAGCGAAACATGGACGATAAATAGTTTGGATAAGAAGAGAATAGAAGCTTTCGAAATGTGGTGCTACAGAAGGATGTTGAAGATTAGATGGGTAGATCACATAACTAACGAGGACGTATTCAATAGGATTGGGGAGAAGAGACGTTTGTGGCACAACTTGACTAGAAGAAGGGATTGGTTGGTACGACATGTTCTGAGGCATCAAGGGATCACCAATTTAGTATTGGAGGGCAGCGTGGAGGGTAAAAATCGTAGAGGGAGACCAAGAGATGAATACACTAAACAGATACAGAAGGATGTAGGTTGCAGTAGGTACTGGGAGATGAAGAAGCTTGCACAGAATAGAGTAGCATGGAGAGCTGCATCAAACCAGTCTCAGGACTGAAGACCACAACAACAACAATTTCGTGTTTGTCCACATTCAGTGCTACACAATTACATTAAAGTATCAATTTTTCCAGTAAGCACCTAATCCTATATACGTTACCTAGATTTTGTGCTTCCAAATTTCCTATCTCTCTTTATCATGAATGAGTGACTGTAAATGATGAATTTGTCTTATACATGATAGCAGTACAGCATCTGGCTGTCTGTTGCAGTTACAAAAGTGTACCCAACGTAGCTTTCTCAGTCATGACGAAGAGTTTTGTACCCTTTCGGTAGTTAAGTTGGTGACAGAAAGGACCCCTCTGCTCTCTTGCGGCTACCTGGGGGAACTTCGTTGCAGTGAGAGCGTGATCTCGTCACTCGGGACAGGACCTTTGGTGAGTGAAGACTGTACTCCTAAGACAGACTTGGCGCTGGTGAGTGTGTTAATGTGTGATGGTGTGTAGTTATTCAAACTGATGTACACCTTTACAAATTAGGTACACGAATTCTTACATTTTTCTGTATGTAATAAGTTTCTCCGGTCCTCGATTTGTGTAAGCAGAACATGTGGTGTAGGAAGTTCCTTACTCCAGCATAGGTTTAAAATTCAGTTGACTGACTTCTCTTTTAACTGGAATGTATTTGTGAAATTTGCTCATGTGTATGTGCTTTGCCGGCCGGTGTGGCCGTGCGGTTCTAGGCGCTACAGTCTGGAGGCGAGCGACCGCTACGGTCGCAGGTTCGAATCCTGCCTCCGGCATGGATGTGTGTGATGTCCTTAGGTTAGTTAGGTTTAATTAGTTCTAAGTTCTAGGCGACTGATGACCTCAGAAGTTAAGTCGCATAGTGCTCAGAGCCATTTTGTATGTGCTTTATTTCTTCGACTTTTCATTTCGTTTCAATTTTCAGTTTGTGTAGTTTTTTCATGCCACTTGGTCTAGATTTCATTATGTGTAATTTCAGTATCAGATTAAATAAGTTTTCTTCTTATTTCGGAGTGGTATTTTATTGTCACTTATTTCTACACGTTTTACATTTGTATTCTTGAAGTTTTCACGAGCCTTAGTAATTTTGCATTGTTCTTAATGGCATTTGTGGGTGTTTCGAATTGTTCTTGTGTGTCTCACCAGCGGGCCGACGTGATGAAGAGAGAGGAAGCGGGCGCGCTTCTGCGCGGAGGCCAGTACGAGTACTAGCACCTCGTTGGGACCGCTATCCCGTGCCGAGCTGCGGTTGTGGGTCGTCGGTAACTTAAGTTCTTATGCTTGTTGCGACGCTAGATCCCGGGGATCATCTGAATTTTACGTTCCTCATTAAATTTCCCTTATCTGCCTTCCACTCCCGGAATCAAGCCTCAAAATTGCGTAAATAGGAAAGTTTCAAGACATCAGATCAGACAGTTACTAAATTTCACCAAGTGAAACTCTATTGCAAGTTTAGTTCACCACAGACACACACACACACGCACACATGTACTGGCACACCTGCCTAATATCGCCTAGGGACCCGCGACCACGCAAAGTGCCGCAACTCGACGTGGCGTGGACTCGACTAATGTCTGAGTAGTTCTGGAGGGAACTGACACCACGAATCCTGCAGGACTGTCCATAAATCCGTAAGAGTACGACGGGGTGGAAATCTCTTCTGAAAAGCACATTGCAAGGCACCCCAAATATGCTCAATAATGTTCATGTCTTGGGAGTTGGACGGCCAGCGGAAGTCTTTAAACTCAGAAGATTGTTCCTGGAGCCACTCTGTAGCAATCCTGGACGTGTAGGGTGAAGCATTCTCCTGCTGGAATTCCCAAACTTCGTCGGAAAATACAATGAACATGAACGAATGCAGGTGATCAGACAGGATGCTTATGCACCTATCTACAAGTATCAGAGTTCCCGTATCACTGCAACTGCACTCGCCCCACACCACTTCAGTGCCTCCACCAGCTTGAACGTCCCCTGCTGACATGCACGGTCCTTGGATTCATGAGGTTCTCTCCATACCCGTACACGTCCATCAGCTCGATAAAATCTGAAACGAGACTCGTCCGACCAGGCAACATGCTTCCAGTCACCAACAGTCCAATGTCGGTGTTGACGGACCCAGGCGAGGCGTAAAGACTTGTTCGTCTAGTCATCGAGGGTAAACGAATGGACCTTCGGCTCCGAAAGCCCGTAGCGATGATGTTTCGTTGAATGGTTCGCACGCTGACACTTGTTGATGGCCCAGCATTGAAATCTGCAGCAATTTGGGGAAGGGTTGCACTTCTGTCACATTGAAATATTCAGTTCAATCGTCGTTGATCCTGTTCTTGCAGTTTCTTTTTCCGGCCGCAGCGATGTCGGAAATTTGATGTATTACCGGATTCCTGGTATTCACAGTACACTCGTGAAATGGTCGTACGGGAAAATCCCCATTTCATCGCTATCTCGGAGATGCTATGTCCCATCGCTCAAACTCACTTAAATCTTGATAACCTGCCATTGTAGCAGTAGTAACCGATCTAACAACTGCTCCAGACACTTGTCTTATACAGGGTGTTACAAACAGGTACGGCCAAACTTTCAGGAGACATTCCTAACACACAAATAAAGAAAAGATGTAATGTGGACATGTGTCCGGAAACGCTTAGTTTCCATGTTAGAGCTCATTTTAGTTTCGTCAGTATGTACTGTACTTCCTCGATTCACCGCCATGATTTCATACGGGATACTCTACCTGTGCTGCTAGAACATGTGCCTTTGCAAATACGACACAACATGTGGTTCATGCACGATGGAGCTCCTGCACATTTCAGTCGAAGTGTTCGTACGCTTCTCAACAACAGATTCGGTGACCGATGGATTGGTAGAGGTGGACAAATTCCATGGCCTCCACGCTCTCCTGACCTCAACCCTCTTGACTTTCATTTATGGGGCCATTTGAAAGCTCTTGTCTACGCAACCCCGGTACCAAATGTAGAGACTCTTCGTGTTCGTATTGTGGACGGCTGTGATACAATACGCCATTCTCCAGGGCTGCATCAGCGCATCAGGGATTTCATGCGACGGAGGGTGGATGCATGTACCCTCTTGACTTTCATTTATGGAGCCATTTGAAAGCTCTTGTCTACGCAACCCCGGTACCAAATGTAGAGACTCTTCGTGCTCGTATTGTGGACGGCTGTGATACAATACGCCATTCTCCAGGGCTGCATCAGCGCATCAGGGATTCCATGCGACGGAGGGTGGATGCATGTACCCTCTTGACTTTCATTTATGGGGCCATTTGAAAGCTCTTGTCCACGCAACCCCGGTACCAAATGTAGAGACTCTTCGTGCTCGTATTGTGGACGGCTGTGATACAATACGCCATTCTCCAGGGCTGCATCAGCGCATCAGGGATTCCATGCGACGGAGGGTGGATGCATGTATCCTCGCTAACGGAGGACATTTTGAACATTTCCTGTAACAAAGTGTTACAGGACTTAGCAAAATGTTAGCATGCGGAAATGCTTCAAGGCCACCTTAATCTGCATGATTGCCCCATACAACAGCAAGTGTCAGCCAGGTACTACCTCCAAAGACTGCTTGTACATCACACGTAAAGTTCAGATGGAGTCCACGAAAAACATTTGGACCTCCAATCAATTGCTGTTTATTAAACTGCCCAGCCAAGTCAATATCAATAGCCTTCAAACTGCGATACACAGGAACGCTGCGCCGCCAGCGACGTCGGTAACCAAGTCGCAGAGGCTAACTATGCGGAACAAAAATCTTCCGTAGAGTATCCGGCCCTTCCTAATACTCAGTTTCTAGACGATTCACTGGTTCCGGTTTTTATGGGACTCTAGTAAGACACTGAGCGCATACAGTACGTAAAGAAAGCGATCGTTATAAGGTAACGCCAAGCAGGTATGTAAAACGCTTAATGTACGAGTACAGGTTACGCAGGTATAACCTTAAGTGGCCAAAGCTACTAGGAAAACTACCGTAGCCTACACTTGCCTATGATACTCTATAGTAGCCCACAGTAGTTTTACAACTCTATGTACGACAGTGTACCATTCATATAAACATGACATTATTTAATATGTAACACAGAACTGACTTTCCTCTCCAGCACCAACAAACAGTGCAGGTACCAGAATAACGTACCTCGTCCACTTGCTGGAGTTGACAGTAATCGAATGAAGTACAAGGAAAATGCATACTGGTCATTCGGTCAACCGACATCAGTAGAAGTTTGTGTGAGTACAATGTAAACCAACGAAGAGAAGGTAGAAGTGCTACGCATCTAAGGGGAATGTAAGTTAGTCGAATTGCAATTGCAATAATGCTTTGTTATCCACAATACAGGTGCATGTTGTACAGTACGGTAGTTCAAACAATATGCTGTGCAAAGTGAAGGCATTCCTTGATTAGAAATGGCAAAGTCAGTTTTGTGTTTCATATTTAATAATGTATGTTTAATGTATGGCATACTTTGATACGTTTCTGAACAGATCATCAAGAGAAGATGTGGAGTACAGAATAAAAAATATAGGATGCTATATAAAACATAATGAACAAAGTTGCAAGGAAGGCTGTGATGCTGCCTAATGTCCCCTGGTAGCTAAACAACATTAAAAATCTCTAGTTCTTGCACTTAAAAACTGTATTCTGAGGTCTGTGTAAATTTAACTTCAAAACATTGTAAATGTTAATAGCATGAAATTAACAATTAAATCGTTTTGTTTGTAAGGCCTTCTTATTACGAAACTACTGTGCTTGTAAAGGTTAAGTTTAGATAGAATTGTAAACGTTATTAGTCTTTCCACAACGTTTAAAAAAGTCTTTTTTTTTATTACTCTCACGGGAAACTTTAAATTATTACTGTAAACGAAACAGCCAACTAAATCGGCGGCTAACAGAGCGAGAGGATATTAAAAATCTCGCGTGACGCGCATGCACTGTACCTTCGACGACCTTCGTTGGGCACTTTTGAGGTTATTTCCACTACAGGTAACCCGCAAGTGTTCTGCATCAAAGTGCTAACCTCTACTGTTACTGCACCACAATGGTACATTACTCTACACACATACACTGAGGTGAGAAAAGTAATGGGATAGCGATATCATGTGGCCCAGGTGATTCACGTGAAAAGTTTCCCGATGTAGTTAGGATACACGTCGAGAATTAACAGACTATGAACGCAGAATTGGCATGGAATGTTCCATTTCATAAATCGTTAGGGAATTCAATATTCCGAGATCCGCACTGTCAACAGCCTACCGAGAATACCAAGTTTTAGGCATTACCTCTCCCAACCGCCCCAGTGGCCAACTGCCTTCTGTTAACGACCGAAAGCAGTAGTATTAGCTTAGAGTTGTCAGTACTAACAGACAAGCAACACGGGGTAAAATAAGCGCAGAAATCAATGTGGAACGTGTTGTGGGTTGGCAAGAGAGCCAACCCGGTACTACAAGAGAAAGCCGAAAGGCACGCGTTCTAGCTCACGCAGGCTGGCGTGAGGTCTGGAACAGGTCAAGGAAATTAGACTAGCACAAAAGAACGTAGGTGTGGAATACTTAACTTTAATCCATAAATGGTGAACATCGCTCTTGACGGTACATGTTTTACAGCATCAATAGTAACTGGTAATGGTGCCTTGCTAGGTCGTAGCAAATGACGTAGCTGAAGGCTATGCTAACTATCGTCTCGGCAAATGAGAGCGTAATTTGTCAGTGAACCATCGCTAGCAAAGTCGGTTGTACCACTGGGGCGAGTGCTAGGAAGTCTCTCTAGACCTGCCGTGTGGCGGCGCTCGGTCTGCAATCACTGATAGTGGCGACACGCGGGTCCGACGTATACTAACGGACCGCGGCCGATTTAAAGGCTACCACTTAGCAAGTGTGGTGTCTGGCGGTCACACCACAGAACGTACGACGAACGTATCCGTTAGGACAGTGCGGAGGAATTTGGCGTTAATGGGCTATGGGAGCAGACGACCGACGCGACTGCCTTCGCTAGCACCACGACACAGCCTGCAGCGCCTCTCCTGAGCTCGTGACCATATTGGTCGGACCCTAGGCGACTGGAAAACCGAGGCTCGATGAGACGAGTCCGGATTTCAGTTGGTAAGAGCCGATGGCATGGCTCCAGTGTGATGCAGACCCCGCGAAGCCGTGGACCCAAGTTGTTAACGAGGCACTGTGCAAGCTGGTAGTGGCTTCATAATGGTGTGGGATGGGTGTTCATGGAATGGACTGGGTCATCTGGCCAAACAGAACTGATCATTGGCTGGAAATAGTTATATTCAGCTACTTAGGGACCATTGGAAGTCATTCACCGACGTAATTTTTATGGAAGACAATGCGCCATGTTACTGGTGTACAGTTGTTCGCGATTGGTTTGAAGAACATTCTGAATAATTCTAGCGAATGATGTGACTGCAGAGATCGCCCGACATGAATCACATCGAACACTGTAATCAAAAGGTCAGGTCATGCACAAAATCCTGGAGCGGCATCACTTTCTCAGTTACGGAATATAGAGGCAGCATAGGATATATATATATATATATATATATATATATATATATATATATATATATATATATATACTGCCTTTATGGCAGCTGATAAGGGCAACAGATCATTTATAGGCCTAGCAGACTATGAAAAGAAAGTTCATGCATTCTTTAGCAATAATAACATAGTGAAACTCAATACTGATACTACAAACAGATTTAATGCTATGCTTAAAAAAATCTTAAAATCCAATTTCATATTTACCGATAGAGACATTAAGAACAGTATCATATATGCTTATTATTACTGAAGTCAACATCCCATTTTCTCAATAAATACTAATCGTACAGGGTTCAATGAGGTATCATATGTAGCGAAAAGAGTGTATTGGAATCCTGAATAAAACCAACCTAATTTCAGATAAAAATTCTTGCATTACGTATTGAACGCCACTCGTGACTGTCAGGTAATTACGAAAATTATGCAACTTCCTGGCAGATAAAAACTGTGTGCCGGACCGAGACTCGAACTTGGGACCTCTGCCTTTCCCGGGCAAGTACTCTACCATCTGAGCTACCCAAGCACGACTCACGCCCCGTCATCACAGCTTTACTTCTGCCAGTACCTCGTCTCCTACCTTCATTCTGGGGACAAAAATTATTCGTTAGTGATACATGAATTTGCACCATAGGTTGACATAAAAAACAGTGAATTTATGCCCTGAAGTAATTAGTACGTTTCTTTTTAGCACCATTAGTACGTGGTTTATGCCCAGCACGGTCACGCGGTCGTTCCACCAGCATTAGTTCAGACGATATTGTTTTTGCCTGACGTTCAAATAAGTCATTAATTTGTCCAGCTGCGTTGCCCACGCCCCCTCCTTGCGTCTGCCATAGTGTCTTTAGATTAAGGTCACTGGTAACTGTCGATCTTTCTATCACGTGAACACTAAGCGATGCATATAATTAAAAAAACGGTCCTTTTAGTAGTGTAAAAATGTATGAACGTTTATTTTGATTCGTAAGAATTCCTCATCATCGAGTTATTGCTGCCTGAACTTTCAGCATAGAATGTGATTTCACATTAGTGTATCAATAAACTCAGAAGCGCAATTTTGCCCTCTACACATTCACGATCTCCAAGGTTACCGCAGTCCACGCAGCCACCCGCCGTGGGTAAATATTGACGGCTGTTGGCGACGATTTGTATAGCACTACAGTGGACACAAGACGCATGACAAAACACTTTACGGAACGAGAAGCCTGCCTTAGCGGGTTGACAACAACAACACAAGCAGTTTACCGGAGAAATTTTTCCCCTACACACTAACACAATTAGAACGTGTGTACCTTGTTATTACACTTAGTGGCAGGAATGACTACTGATCACTGACGCAGGTACCATACGAGCAAGAAGGTGTGAGACACGGTATCGTAATATCTATGGCGATGGTGGCACAGGACTAACACGTTTCACGTGCTCGCGCGATACAGCTAACACTGGATCCTAAGTACTTTCACACGTCTCACGCTGACAAGCGAAAAAGATAATTGAATGTCTATAAAGGTTGCTGGTATAGTTGGTATTTATATTTATAGTCTATCAACCGCGAATCAGATCAAACTGAATTATTAATCATTAACTGCGGCTCTTTCTCTTTTTGCAGAAAGGAACTCAGTGTATTTATCGTGCACCTGGTGTTGAATCTCTGTCTTAAAGGTCAGACAAACGTGAATGTCGTTGGCTCTAACACTGCATAATACATCTGCCAAGGAAACCTGAAAACGTTGGTGAGATCATTTATCGGCGAACGACTGATTTCAAAGTCAGGGAGTTCGTCTAATGTCCTGTGACGAAGCGCAGCGTAGAGGATGATTGGGACTTTTAGCTATGTAATTTATTAACATGCAATTCCGTTTTTTAAAAGTTTACAAGAATCGTTGGGACCGCTTGGCAGTATTCGACCTACCTGTCATCCTTCACGCTTCCTTATATCTTACGTCGAGAAAATTCCTGATACATGAAACAGGATTCAATAATTATCTAGGATTTCACTGAAAGTACCTTGATTAATGTTGATAATTACATACTTTCAGAATTTCCACAGTTCACAACTTTAGTATCCTTTAATACAATGAATAGATTTTCGCCCCACGTTGGACATAATTTGATAAATTAAATCTTTTCCCTTAACTAGAAGTAATCCGAAGAAAATCTCTTAGTTCGTATTGCAGGACTCGGAAAACGATACACGCGTTCGAACGGCCTCGAGATTTCCCAGCACGCTACAGCGTTTGGCGCAGTATCGAACTTGTTCGAGCAATCACGTGACATTTGATTCTCGCGGTGCGAGTACAAGGGATAGGCAAGAAATTACGAGCTAGCTACAACAATAAACTATGGCTCTGCTTAAATTGTGATAGTTTCGTGAAGTACTGGAAAAAAGAGTATTAAATCCTACCACTGCCCACTCGTATTGTGTTTAAACAAATCTACGAGTTCCCATACACTACCAGTACGTACGGAGATCTCTACGCTGATATTTAAGTAAAGGTAACAGAAAAAGACGAAAAAAATATTCTCTTCCAAAAATGTTACCCAGTATACTATTTTATTTGTTTATGAGATGCGGTAATAGTGTACCAGGTAGGCTCCAAACGGACGGTTCAGTCCATGCTCACTTTTAGAACGTTACCATGTTTTAATCAGTAACAAAACAAGACGGCAACATTCGAATAAAAATATCAATAAGAACTAAATGCCGAAAAACGAAATACATCATAATAAAGTGATTGTAATCTTTATCGAGAGAATGAATTACACCGACAAGACTAGGAGATAGTACCATCAAAGGTCACTAGATCGCGGTACGAGGAAAAGGAAATTCGACAGAATCATGATTGCAATCTTTTACTTATTTAATATTTGCCATTGATACGCATGACCTGCACCCTAGGAGATATTTCAAGCCATATATCACAGGTGCTTTTGTTATTAATATCCATTGTGCATTAAAAACGCAAAGACACAGTTGCCATAGTAACCAATAAAAGTCACTAGATCGCAGGGCGATCAAAAGATCGAACAGAACACGAGATTTCCCGAACTATTATGGTTCAAAATGGCCCTGAGCACTATGGGACTTAACTTCTGAGGTCTTCAGTCTCATAGAACTTAGAACTAACCTAAGAACATCACACACATCCATGCCCGAGGCAGGATTCGAACCTGCGACCGTAGCGGTCGCGCGGTTCCAGACTGTAACGCCTAGAACCGCTCGGCCACCCCGCGCGACGAACTGTTATGTAATCTGCTCAAGCATTTCGAGTTGTGTCCAAACACAGCCCTATCATACTGGAGTAACGCTCTTTTTACAATAATTCCCACAAAGGTGACGTCATTTTGACGTCACGTGCAACATTGACGATCGCATGATCGGCTATCGACTTTGTGACAAGGACAAACATGAATATTATTGCTCATCGATTCACTCACAGCAATTTAAGCTGTCCCTTTAGGTTCCTGCCTGATCACACACTCGGAAATCGCCACAGACACTCCTGGAAATGGAAAAAAGAACACATTGACACCGGTGTGTCAGACCCACCATACTTGCTCCGGACACTGCGAGAGGGCTGTACAAGCAATGATCACACGCACGGCACAGCGGACACACCAGGAACCGCGGTGTTGGCCGTCGAATGGCGCTAGCTGCGCAGCATTTGTGCACCGCCGCCGTCAGTGTCAGCCAGTTTGCCGTGGCATACGGAGCTCCATCGCAGTCTTTAACACTGGTAGCATGCCGCGACAGCGTGGACGTGAATCGTATGTGCAGTTGACGGACTTTGAGCGAGGGCGTATAGTGGGCATGCGGGAGGCCGGGTGGACGTACCGCCGAATTGCTCAACACGTGGGGCGTGAGGTCTCCACAGTACATCGATGTTGTCGCCAGTGGTCGGCGGAAGGCGCACGTGCCCGTCGACCTGGGACCGGACCGCAGCGACGCACGGATGCACGCCAAGACCGTAGGATCCTACGCAGTGCCGTAGGGGACCGCACCGCCACTTCCCAGCAAATTAGCAAATTAGGGACACTGTTGCTCCTGGGGTATCGGCGAGGACCATTCGCAACCGTCTCCATGAAGCTGGGCTACGGTCCCGCACACCGTTAGGCCGTCTTCCGCTCACGCCCCAACATCGTGCAGCCCGCCTCCAGTGGTGTCGCGACAGGCGTGAATGGAGGGACGAATGGAGACGTGTCGTCTTCAGCGATGAGAGTCGCTTCTGCCTTGGTGCCAATGATGGTCGTATGCGTGTTTGGCGCCGTGCAGGTGAGCGCCACAATCAGGACTGCATACGACCGAGGCACACAGGGCCAACACCCGGCATCATGGTGTGGGGACCGATCTCCTACACTGGCCGTACACCACTGGTGATCGTCGAGGGGACACTGAATAGTGCACGGTTCATCCAAACCGTCATCGAACCCATCGTTCTACCATTCCTAGACCGGCAAGGGAACGTGCTGTTCCAACAGGACAATGCACGTCCGCATGTATACCGTGCCACCCAACGTGCTCTAGAAGGTGTAAGTCAACTACCCTGGCCAGCAAGATCTCCGGATCTGTCCCCCATTGAGCATGTTTGGGACTGGATGAAGCGTCGTCTCACGCGGTCTGCACGTCCAGCACGAACGCTGGTCCAACTGAGGCGCCAGGTGGAAATGGCATAGCAAGCCGTTCCACAGGACTACATCCAGCATCTCTACGATCGTCTCCATGGGAGAATAGCAGCTTGCATTGCTGCGAAATGTGGATATACACTGTACTAGTGCCGACATTGTGCATGCTCTGTTGCCTGTGTCTATGTGCCTGTGGTTCTGTCAGTGTGATCATGTGATGTATCTGACCCCAGGAATGTGTCAATAAAGTTTCCCCTTCCTGGGACAATGAATTCACGGTGTTCTTATTTCAATTTCCAGGAGTGTATTCGAAAGTAAAAAAAAAAATGGTTCAAATGGCTCTGAGCACTATGGGACTTAGCTGCTGAGGCCATCAGTCCCCTAGAACTTAGAACTACTTAAACCTAACTAACGTAAGGACATCACACACATCCATGCCCGAGGCAGGATTCGAACCTGCGACCGTAGAGGTTGCGCGGTTCCAGATTGTAGCGCCCAGAACCACTCTGCCACTCTGGCCGCCTCGGAAGTAAAGAGCCAAATATTAATGAAAAGGCGGAATATGAATTTTATTGCTACTCGTTCTAGTAATGACTCACTCCTGAGGGAGCACTCTGACATGAAGGCATTAAACGTCAATAAATCATTCCAAGATGGACGTTTTTTTTTGTAAATCTCTGTTGTGCGCATATGAAATCTTGTGAGAGGCCCATATCGAATGCTAACGAAAGTCGATATTATGTGTGACGTCAAAATGATCTCACGTTAGCGGGAGTTGTGAAACGAGCGTTACCGATTATATTGTTTCCCATAGCGCAACCCGTTTCAAAGAGTGCACAGCCAACTCGCTGCAGTCACTTCTCCACCATGGCTGGCCGCTCTCGGTCGCCTAGCAAAACTACTCATGATATACTCTTTACACACATACCGATAAGTTTGTAGTGAGATGGGGATAGCACAAGCACTATGGACGGATGTTGAAACTTACGTGGACTCACAAGGATTTGGCAGTTCTCTGCAGAATTAGCGAAGAAAGTAAAGTAAAAAAAAGTGGAACCTCTCTGACAGACTCGTTTTACTTGTTCCGCAGTCAGACTCATGATCTTTTTATGTTCGACTATATGTACCTGTCCCATGTCCAAATGAGATTTCTTATATCCCTGTTGTTTGTCAGCACCCATACGTCTATTCAAGATGGTTCAAATGGTTCAAATGGCTCTAAGCACTGTGGGACTTAACATCTGAGGTCATCAGTCCCCTAGACTTAGAGGTACTTAAACTTAACTAACCTAAGGACATCACACATATCCATGCCCGAGGCAGGATTCGAACCTGCGACTATAGCAGCAGCGCGGTTTCGGACTGAAGCGCCTAGAATCGATCGGCCCATATGTCTGTTAACTAATTAATGTGTGGTTTCTTATTGCCTGTGTTAATATAATGAATGTCATCTTGCTTAGGAACTACTTCACTAGCTAAGCATTCCTTGTTGAATCTAATGTCTTCGATGACACTCATCAGTTTGATCTTAGTGGCTGTGGTAAGTCCAGATTTTGCTTAGTCTTCAGTGTACGTGGTTACATGACACTGCCGGACATGTATCACATATATAATCTGAGTCATTTAGTTCCCTGGTGAGTATCTTAGTGTTCGACACTTTAATTTTATTCTGTTCTGTCGTTTGACTTTTATACATTCATATTTATACTGGCTGTCTCTTATTATGCCGTCTTGAGAATTCTTTTAATACTGCAGTGAAGTTTAACTACCATTTGGGCAAATTCTGAAGCGATGTATGATTTTTGTGTTGTTGCAGGGGTCTTTCATTTTACATGTGAGTAGGAGAGTAACCAGTTCACTTTTATGGGAAAAAATTATTAGTGGCGAGCTACAATCCAAAATATGCATGAACGAAAAAGACTTTTAGTGAATAATATCTGCCACATATACCTTCAGTATAGCTAGCATGTAGAACGTCGAGAGTCACTATGTTGTTCGACACGTCAAAGCTATGCCGAACGAATTCCTCCGACGGAATGCGAGACAGCTAAACGTCGTCAGAAATGGCCTGGTTAACTGCAACGCTTATCACATGTGCGAAGGAATGCCATTCTCTTGGTTTTTATGTCCACTAAGGAATGTGAACACCAAGGCCAGTATTCTAGCTGTTTTAGTACCGGTTAAGGTAATGGATGGAACGCAGGCACGTATTGTGTGATTTTTATCAATGAATTAACCTGTCGCGCTTGCATATTTCTTTCAGTTATCTCAGGGGCATACTAGTTCACTGCGTTGCATTTTCAGCGTAGCATTCCGGAAGTTTCTTCATAAAACAAACCTGAATTTTTGTCAGAAGAGCAGAATTTCGTAGGCAGAAAGGAGGAGGAGGATATTAGTGTTTAACGTCCCGTCGACAACGAGGTCGCATCTCGTGGTCGTGCGGTAGCGTTCTCGCTTCCCACGCCCGGGTTCCCGGGTTCGATTCCCGGCGGGGTCAGGGATTTTCTCTGCCTCATGATGGCTGTGTGTTGTGTGCTGTCCTTAGTTAGGTTTAAGTAGTTCTAAGTTCTAGGGGACTGATGACCATAGATGTTAAGTCCCATAGTGCTCAGAGCCATTTGAACCATTTGAACAACGAGGTCATTAGAGACGGAGCGCAAGCTCGGGTGAGGGAAGGATGGGGAAGGAAATCGGCCGTGCCCTTTCAAAGGAACCATCCCGGCATTTGCCTGAAGCGATTTAGGGAAATCACGGAAAACCTAAATCAGGATGGCCGGAGACGGGATTCAACTGTCGTCCTCCCGAATGCGAGTCCAGTGTGTTAACCACTGCGCCACCTCGCTCGGTCCTAGGCAGAAACCACGAGATATGATGATCATTAAGAGAGCCAGTTGTACCCAATAAATACACTACATGAGAGTCAGTCTCGTATTGCTGCAGATATTCAAATTTTGCTACGACTGGGTCGCAAATATCGACTTTTAAAAATTTAGATTCAGATAAAGCATAAGACGCGTAACAGACACTAAAGTCATCAGCTTCTCCAACATGCTGTTGTTTTTGTTGTCGTTGATGATGATGATGATAGGATTTAGAGGAGTGAACGTAGTGGTATTTGTGTTTAGTGTTTTCAGTTAGCACTTACCGGACTAAAACTGTTATAGATATAACCAACGTATAATTTGTCATGCATTCGAAACTGAATCGATCCCACGCCATCAGTGTGTGTGATGCAATTTAAGGAGCCCCATCAATGATTTTCGCTCAAAATACAGGGACATTAGGGAAAAAAGTGGCACTGTTGTCCTTACACTCTGCTGCACTACAGTATTTTATATCTTGCTATACATGGGAATTCATTTTACCTGATGAGATTAGGGCATGGGCCTCAATCTCATTTATCGCCAGGCAAGCTTCGCACAATTTCATAATATGAAAATTTAATACTTCATATTGATTAACAAAAATAATGTGTGTTACAATTACAGTGCAGTAATAAGAAGTGGTACGAGCGCTTCTTTGTTGGCATTCCTCTACTATTGCTCCCTCTTGGTTCTTAAACATTGTACGTATTTCCCTTCTTGGTTACACTTATTTTCCTGAAACTACATAGCATGTACTTTCTTTTTGTTTACACATATTTTTCTGAAACTTTGATGTGGTGCACTGTAGAGAGAGCGAGACAGACTGAGTGGTGTTCCAAGTACAAGCCCGACATTGCAGAAACAAGCGATCTTTAAAGAAGGTGCTTTATAATCGTGATCCTAACTTCGCCGCCAGCCTGAGTTGGTTAGAAAAGTGGAAAGATTGACTGTTGCCAGTGACCTTGTAACGCCGGAAATGCATATCCTCCTATTTCCATCTATTGTACTATAAATTTGTTTTCCTTATTTTTGTTACCTGAATATATGACATTTCTGTGTCTTTACATATTGTAATTGTTTTACTATTTGTATATATATATTTATGCATTTATGTCGATGTATAATTGGTTTGTTTCGTAAATATTATTTCTATTTTTACGCTGTGTCTTGCCTAGGGAAAACTGCTATCGAACGATTACATCGATAGGTCGTGTGAAGAATCAAAGTGTGTAGGATCTTTGGTAGTGTTAACTCTGTCGCGTGGAGCGCGGGCAGAGGGGGAGTCTGGCTGCAGTAGCGAGTGGAGCAGGTGTGTTGGGTGAAGCTCCCGCGAGTTGCCGCGCTTTCGGGGTTTGGCGCATGTAATTGCGCTCGACTTGCAATTTTAGTTTCTGACATGGTGTCGCGGACGGGAAGCATTAGCTGGCGCACATCAAGAGCCCGTTTCGTCTGGTGACCGTGTCGAGAAGAAGGCGCGCCAACATCCAGCTTCTGCAACAGCGACGGCCGACAATGAGTGACTGTCGCCACCTCCTCGATCGACGGCTTCAAGCCTTCAATCAACCAACAAGGAAGACTGGAAGCACGTAAAGTTTTAGAACTGTATGACAGACCTCAGCTTTTCAAACTTTTAAAATTGTTGCATCAAAATTACAGCAACTTAGCATGAACCTTTGTTGCTCATTGTCCCAATTGCATTACCAAGCAGGGTCCCTTCCTTTTCCGGAATGAACCCGAGTGTCGTTGAAATTCAAATTCGATTTCACTGCTTTAATTTCAAAGTTCAGTTAAGGTATTCATAGCTGGCTACAATATTTAGATTACACAAGCACAAATTAAGAGTGCGAGTTTTGTTACCGTATTTTAGCTTACTTGTGACTGCAGCTCAGCTTGGTACGTACTAAATTTTACTATTGTTAATTGTTCAGAATCATTTAATTCAAGTTCAAAGTTAAATCCCTTATTTCTAAATTGCGTAGATTCAAGTAGCTTTTGAAATGATTGTTGAGGTAGTCCAAGACTAACCGTATTTTACTGAATTTCGATGTGCTTCAGAAAGAAAGCTCACTATTACCTTCAGTCACTAAATTAACTTTCAATTTTCCGACTTTATTAATTCTTTTGATAAATTAAGTCAGAGTGTAGCGAAATTTATTACTTCTGACAAACTTTCAGTTTTCACACTACACGTGTCAACCTTCAGTTGCCACGCTTCTAGTGCTAATTATATGTGCAATAACCTTTCTTTTTCAGTTACTATAGTAATTGTCCATAGGATTGGCGACCGTAATTTTCCCCAAATCCCAAATATCTAATTACCGCTAGTTGATTGTTAACGTAACGGCCGCACATTTCTTTTATTTTATTAACTTTACCCCTATTTCAAAATTAATTTCCACCAGTTTCATTAGCATTTTCCCTTTCAGTTAGATGTAACCCTTTCCTCCCTCTTTACCGACAGATTAACTTCGGTGACGATTGCTTTTCCCAAATTTCCATTTTTCATTGTCATTAAGGTCGATAAGTGAGGGGGAGGTTACAACCTTAACCTAAAGGCACTATGGCAAACACAGGGGCGGCAACGCAGCTGGACAAATTAATTATTTATTTGAACGTCAGGCAAAAACAATTTCGTCTGAACTGATGCTGATGAAACATCCCCGTGACCTTGCAGCACATAAACGACATGATAACGGTGCTCAAAAGAAACTTACTGGTTACTTCAAGGTATGAACTCACTGTTTTTATTTCAATCTATGGTGCAATTCATATATCACTAACGCATAATGGAACGTATTTACGTGACAGTTACGAGGGCTTTCAATAAGTAATGCAAGAATTGTTATCTGAAATTAGGTTGGTTTTATTCAGGATTCCAATACACCATATTATTCCCATTCTTTTGGCAACATCACCTAATTTTTCAACATAATCCCCGTTCAATACGACATCCTTACCCCATCTTATTGGGAGGGCCCATATGTCCGCAAAGTATCACTCTACTGGTCGATGTCAGAGCCAACGTCTTGCTGCATCAATAACCTCCCCACCATCCACGTACTGCTTCCCGAAGGGTGCATCCTTTACTGGGCCAAAGAGATGGATGTTGGAAGGTGCGACATTCGGGCTTTGGGGTGGATGAGAAAGGACAGTCCGATGAAGTTTTGTGACGTCCTATCCGGTGTGCAGAATCGTGTGAGGCCTAACGTAGTCACGCAGAAGCATAAATTCGTTTGCTGAAGTCATTTCTTCAGTTTCCTGAGGGTAGCACAATACACTTGAGTGTTGCACCGTGAGGAAGGACATCAAACAGAGTAACCGCTTCAGGGTCCCAGAAGACCGTCGCCATGAATTTATCGACCGAGGGTGTGGTTTTGAACTTTTACTTCGGAGGGGAGGTTGGGTGGCGCAATTATTGGACTGCTGTTTTGTTTTCGGTTTGAAGTGATGAACCCATTTCTATCGAATGTGACGATGTTCGTCAAAAAATCGTCACTGCAAGCCTCGTAAAGCGCAAGTAATTCCGCACAGATGGTCTTTCGTTGCTCTTTATGGTCTTCTGTTGGGCGATAAGGATCCCAGCGGGCATAAACCTTTGAATGCCCCAAGTGGTGGACGGTGTGTCAGTTTTGTGCGCCCGACCGGCACGCCGGAGATCGGACGGGGTTGCGGGGCCATCTGCGATGCTCTGATTTACAGCAGAAAGGAACTCAATGACAGCTCTCTTTACTATTTATAGCCCCGCCAACTGTAGGAATTTCATGGAAATATAGAGTCTGGAGAGGGAATATTCCACGACGTCCCTCATCAAATTACGCATTTTTTCAACCGGGATTGGCCGAGAACAAATATGTTGCATTTCTTGTTCAACGTCCGCTGTTATATAGCGTGTTCAAAAATGGCTCTAAGCACTATGGGACATAACATCTCAGGTCATCAGTCCCCTAGACAGAACGAGACTAGAACCTAAGTAACCTAAGGACATCAAATGGTTCAAATGGCTCTGAGCACTATGGGACTTAACATCTGAGGTCATCAGTCCCCTAGAACTTAGAACTACTTAAACCTAACTAACCTAAGGACACCACACACATCCATGCCCAAGGCAGGATTCGAACCTGCGACCGTAGCGGTCGCCCGGTTCCAGACTGAAGCGCCTAGAACCGCTCGGCCACTTCGGCCGGCCCTAAGGACATCACACACATCCATGCCCGAGGTAGGATTCGAACCTGCGAGCGTAGCAGCAGCGTGGTTCCGGACTCAAGCGGCTGGAACACTGGGCCACATTGGCCGGCTAATGTAGAGTGTGTATATAGCATTTACTTCATTTCATTTTGAGCCTGGCGCCATTGACTTAATAGACTGTTCTGTCTGGCGCTATGGGCTCTGGCGTAATATCGACGAACTCTCTTGCGGCCCGATTGCCAATATCTATGGAGAAGAGTTGGTATCTGTGGGTTGTGTGCTTTGAAGGTCTCTGCTTGCCCATATATATATACGGGGTTCACTGGCGGGAGAGGGAGAAACGAAGTTTGGGGATTGGCGGTAGCGTCGCGACAAGAGGTGGTCACGAGCTCCGAACGGCCGAAGCCACGAGCTGCGCAAAGAGGGGCTGCGTAGAGCGAAAATACCGGAGTACTTGACCGGGGTCAGTGTCGACTACAAGCAGCAGGCCGACATCCCGTCGGTTGGTTGGCAGTATTCGTGTCGGACGACCGTTCGTGGACTGGCTGCCCTCTTCTACCTGACTTTCATCGGCACCAGTCAATAACGGTTGTGACGCACTGAGGATCCATGGAACTGCTTGCTGATAAAGGGGAGTAGCGTTCTGTAATCCTCGTGGTGATGTATTTCGTTGTCTACCTGCCCTCCTTATTATTTTCTGGTTTGTACCCGCCCCTCAGAGTTTTACTCCGTCGGCTCTTTGGTCGCAAATATAGGCAGTAGTATGGTACTAAGACACTAGTCGTCGTTTGAAAATTTGTCCCGCTATTATATTGCCTTTCCCTTCTGGTTTGTACCCGATCATCAATGTTCTAATTAATCAGCTCTTGGTCGTAAATACAGCCGGAACAATTGTACTAAGGCGCAGGTTGCCGTTAAACAAAAGAGGGATCTCGTAGTTAGCTTTGGCTGATAACCGGTTCAATTCTTTGATTGTAATTGCATTTCTCAGTCATTAGTTATAACCTGAACAACCTATTGTACTAAGTTGTTCGTTTCTGTGTTTGAAAGACCAAGTCATTATTGGTGTATTTTACCTGGATCTTGTGGTTCCGCCGAGTGAGTTATCTTGTAACAAGTGTTCACAAGTAATGTTTTAGGAGCTTCCTTCAGAGCGGTCTTAATAACTGACAGTCAGTTTAACTTTGAAAATATTAACAACCAACTGTCACCTGGGCTTTAGCCAAAATAAAATTGTCAGAAGGGACGAGTTGGATCCAATCGCACCTTGGTTGCCGATTGACATTAAGAGGATCGTTGCTTTGAAGTAAGCCTTATCTTTGTCACATTGTTTGCTAATCTGTTTAACTTTTAAGCACAGGTGCGCATCTTAACCCCGAACCTTTCGACATACGGCTTTCAAATTAAAAGTTAAGTTATCTGTTTTGATAAGCACAGGTGCGCACTTAACCCCGAACCTTTCGACATACAGCTTTCAAATTAAAAGTAATCTGTTTTGAGTCATCAGTGGTGCGTACATAGTTTTCATGTGTTGCAGAAGGGCATTTAATAACACAGACTGTGTCCAGCGCGGTAGTAAACACCGCTGTTTCACCCGATAACGGGCGGGTTGCAGGACCGGCCGTCTTGCAATCATTCTCATATCGTTTGCTGTTTCGCAATACAGCACTTCAGATTTCTTTTGCGAAGATTAAACGTTTATTCAACTTAAGGTTTAAGGTCAAAAGAATTTTGCAAATTTGTTCATTTTGTTAAAGAAATTTTTAGGGTTAAATGCATCGATTATCTGTAAAACACAGTTTATATATTGTTAAATAAACAGGTTGTGTGAAAAGAAAATTATATATTGGTGGGTCATCCCTTCCACGTTTTTCTTAATTCCAGTAAGTACTACGCATCAGATTCCACATTGTAAGGTACATATATTGTGCTGTGGGACAATCTATATGGTTAGAAAAGAAGAAGACACTTCGTCATCTGCGATCGCAGCGTAGAAACTTTTATTATTGCAAGATGACCTGTTTCAACAATCTTATACTGTCATATCTGATCAAACGGAATAACATGATGGTAAGAGGAGGAGGGGGGTTGAGAAATTACAATTAATTTCACCCATTACAAGAAATTTCTCGTATCTTATGGCACTTTTATAACAAGTTCCAGAAGATGTAATTACGAGGGCTATCCATAAAGTACATTACGTTTTGGAATTAAAAATAAATAAAGTAATGAAATTTTTTTATTATATACAGATGAAAACCACACTTCAATATTACTTTTCTACATAGTTGCCATTTAAATTAAGGCACTTATCGTAGCGATGGACGAGCTTGGAAATTCCTTCGTCGTAAAATTCGGCAGCCTGCGCCTTCAATCACGTGGCGACTGTCTTTTGGGACAGAAGAGGTGTGATTTTTGTGGATTTCCTGGAAAGAGTCACTACAATAAACTCTCAAAGGTATTGCCAAACTCTGCACAACCTCAGAAGAGCAATACAAAACAAGCGCAGGGGAAAGTTGGGCTCAAAGATCTTGCTGATTCACGACAACGCCCGGGCCCACACGGCAAATGCCACTCGTGAAGTTCTCGAATATTTTAAGTGGGAGTTGTTTCCTCATCCGCCGTACAGTCCCGACCCGGCACCGAGCGACTTCCACTTATTCCCAGCAATGAAGAAGTGGTTGGCTATGCAGCGTTTTGATGACGACGCACAGCTTCAAGAAGAGGTAACCACGTGGTTGAAGGCGCAGGCGGCCGAATTTTACGACGAAGGAATTTCCAAGTTCGACCATCGCTACGATAAGTGCCTTAATTTAAATGGCAACTATGTAGAAAAGTAGTATTTAAGTGTGGCTTTCATCTGTATATAATAAAAAAAAATTTCCAATACTTTATTTGTTTTTAATTCCAAAACGTAATGTACTTTGTGGATAGCCCTCGTATAATCTCTCTTTCCCCCTCTCATTATCTTCATATTCTCGTCTCATCGTAGAGGTTGTAGATACTGCTTGAGTTGCAAGTTTCTTTTTATGTTTCAGTACCTAAAGCACGACCAGTTTCGGCCTCTTACATGCCCATCATCAGGTATAATACTGAAAATAAACAAGAGATCGAAGCTAATAACGATTTTTGCATGCGTTAGTACATATGAAAAAGCAAAAAAGAAGTACCGTACAACATTTTAGAAAACAGCGGTTGAGTTAGATGAGGTAAAACCTAACTCAATGGCAAAGTGACGCCAGACAATACTGCTTGGGTAAGGACATATGCAAGGAAGACCAGGACGCTTACACTTCGTGCTGTGACCCCGAGCGCCGTGATGGACAAGTATAAAGCGCTGTGTACCACCATGAGCGGAGAGCACAGTGTATGCGTACACGGACGGAGAAGCAAACAGGTAATCCATAGTGGCAAAAGTACTGCCTTCTGTTGACGGGGATAACAAAGCGGGACCGCCGCCGTTCAGAATTTGAATTAGCTATCTACATTCAAAAAGAAAAAAAAAATACAAGAAAGTTATGTAAAAAACGTTTAAGAGTACATTGCGAGTGATAATGGAATATATTGAACTGGGGCAGTGCAGAGCTGTAGTGAAACTGACTAGAAGCCGGCGACATAAAGTTTATGTATAAAGATAAAACACAATGAAATTTTTTCCCTTTCCACGAGTGGAATCCAAGTTTTAATTTAGAGGGGTACGTATGCCTTCTTGGAATAACTGGCACAGTCATGAGTGAAAAGAACATACACATGTGCTCCTCCAGTTAGAAAGTATCTCGGTACTAAACAAAATGGAAAGCAGCACAGCTTAAGATCCACCCTGTCAAAAATTCCTATACGAATTAATAGCTGTCAGCAATAGCACTAAAGGGATACATTAAAAGAGGAAGCAATTCAAAAACTACTAGCTAAAAGGTGGCGACTCAATGAGGCTTACGTAAGATAAAATGTGACAAATTTTACATCATGAATAACCGGCAAATTTTAACTTAATTACAAGAGGACATTATACAGCCATGTAAAAAAGATACTGGTTGAACCTTGCAGTCCTTACTGTAGGAAATGGGCATATACCGTATAGTAGCTAGGCCTCATTGGCTCTGAGCACTATAGGACTTAACATCTGTGGTCATCAGTCCCCTAGAACTTAGAACTACTTAAACCTAACTAACCTAAGGACATCACACACATCCATGCCCGAGGCAGGATTCGAACCTGCGACCGAAGCAGTCGCGCGGTTCCGGACTGAGCGCCTAGAACCGCGAGACCACCGCGGCCGGCTAGGCCTCATTAAGGGCCACCAAAGTAATAGCGAAAACACTGATGCAGTTATGTACACATGTGTGAAATTCAATAATGGCTAGACGCTGCTTCCAAAAAGAAAAGTTATTCAAAACGCTGGGTGCTTAAGTGAAGTTTCCTTATTGAAAATGCCCGACGGATCAAGATTAATGTTGCGGATAATTTCTATTTCTTCCAAAATTTTTCAGTTCGTGTTTATATCTGAAATTGAATGGTTAGGAACTTACAGGTGGTCACTGAAGGCGAATTTAGAATTGTTAAGTTCCTGATGCTCTCTGAACTATGTGCTAAAGAAGTGACCAGTTTGGTCTACGAAGGAGGAAGGACACTCACTGCACTGGATGCGAAGACACACGATTGTGAGTAGCGATTGTCTTCTCTGGTAGGTGCCCGACCTTATTGGGAATATAGAAGGCGGGTATAATCCCCTCTTTTATAAGCCATTTGTCGATCCTATCGGATATAAAATCTACATATGGGATCTTGTTTTTAGAATTATCATTACTAGTAGATCATAGGGTAACCTGGCAATGCTTGTTAGTGGAGACTTTCGATTGTATTTGCTGGAGAAGAGCTTCAACAAAGTTTGGCTGGTAACCATTAGCATGTGCTATTAATTTAATGATATCCTACTCAGGCTGGTAGTTTTATTTTGAGAGAGGAACTCAAATCGCGCGGTAAAACACTGTAAGAAGAGCAACCATTTTCTGCTGCTTTGGATAAACTGAAGAGCAATAAATAATAGATCCAGTCGTCGCTGGTTTCCTAAATATATTAAAGTGAACTGTACTGTCCTGTAATCCAAATCCAAAAACTGGAGTGTAAAGCCAGAGAGGTATTCTGTCGTACACTGAATCTTGGGTGCATTTTGTTAAAGTCGTGTTGAAAAAGTTGCAGCTGGGCATTGGTCCCGTTATACCAAAGTATGATGTCATCGACGTATCTTTTGTAACACACTACTCTTTGAAGGTGTTAGGAGTGGATTGAAAAAAGCTAATGTTAAATGTGACTGAAGTAAACAGCTGTTATACTGTCAATAAGGGATCCCATGGCTAACCCATGAATTTGTCCGTATACGGTGTCTTTGAAGGCAAAGTAGTTACGGTCCATAACAGTTTTGAAGAAACGAAGGAATTCATTGATTTTTTGTGAATCTAGGCGAGAGTATCGCCGTAAGTGGGTTTCAGTACAGGAACCACCTCGTAGATGGGGATATTCGTAGGCATGCTTACGAGGTCCAGACTTACTACAAAGTGACAATTATTGAACTCTATGAAAAAAATGTAAATTAGCTACAAACTACGGCGTGCACGCACTTTATTCAACACGTAAACGTCACTTCATATATTCGGATTTAGGTTATGACATGCTTGATATGGCTGCCATCATTGGCGATGATGTAGCGCAGACGAACAGCGAAATTCTGCGTACCCGCTGAAGTGTCGGGACATCGATGCTGTCGATGACCTCCTGAATGGCTGTTTTCAGCGCAGCAATGGTTTTGGGGTTACTGCTGTAACATTGTCTTTAGTAAAGCCCCCCCCCCCCCCCCATAAAAAGGAGTTGCATGTGTTCAGATCCGGATAATACGGCGGCCAACCGAGGACAATGCCAGTGGCCTCTGGTTACCCCAGAGCCAGAATGTGGTCCCCAAAGCGCTCCTCCAGGATATCAAATACTCTGCTGCTTCGATGGGCCCGAGCTCGGCCTTGCATGAACAGCATCTTGCTGAAATCAGGGTCACTTTGGATAACGGAAATGAAATCATCTTCCAAAACCTTCACGTACTGTTCGACAGTCACCATGCCATGAAGGGATACCGCACCGATTATTCCGCGACTGGGCATTGCACACCACAGTCACCCATTGAGGGTGGAGACAAAATGGTTCAAATGGCTCTGAACACTATGGGACTTAACTTCTGAAGTCATCAGTCCCCTAGAACTTAGAACTACTTAAACCTAACTAACCTAAGGACATCACACACATCCACGCCCGAGGCAGGATTCGAACCTGCGACCGTAGCGGTCGCGCGGTTCCAGACTGTAGCGTCTAGAACCGCTCGGCCACTCTGGCCGGCTGAGGGTGGAGAGACTTCTCGATCGCGAAATGCGGATTCTCAGTCTCCGAAATGCGCCGATTTTGCTTATTGACGAAACCATCCAAAAGAAAGTGTGCTTCGTCGCAAGAACAAACCATACAGCGCATACTGATTTCCATTATACCCCGAGGCCAACCGTGCAGTTTGAACGTCCTAACGCAAACCGTTCAGAAGTTATGATGATTTTATTTCATTAGTTCCATAATTGTCACCATTTATCACTGGCTACAGTCACTTGTTTGAGGAGAGTAATTAACTCCTCTTTGTTCTTAATTGCATGATCGTCATTTAAAAAAATAATGCTTACTGAGCAAAACTTTGCAGTTCCTTAGCCAATAAGTAATGTGGAAGATTAATAGCGTCGATGATTGGCCTTAGAACAGTCTGTGGCTTATGGAGCCTCGCCACACCCCTGAAAGTGGGTGTTCTCGGATTCATCGGCAACAATTTTTTTTATGAAATGGGGTAAATAAAGCATCAGTTTCTTTAAAAGGCGTCTTAATTCTCTCAACAAACTCAGCTGTGGGTTTAAATGAGTGTGTTTTAAAAATGGGGGTGGAAAGGAAGTCCTATTGTTGCTGTATGTAGTCGGCCTCCTATAAAACTACTAATGTCCGGTCTTTGTCCACCAGCACAATGATGGCTTGGTTTTCCTGAACCTTCCTATTAATATCGCGCAAAATGAATTGGTCTCGAGTGTGGACATGCTTCTTGTGGGCATTATGCTGTTTCTGATTTTGATTATTTACTGTACCAATTTCTAGTGCAATGGCTTTATTCAGTCTTTTGAGACATGGCGTTCTTTGTGAAGTTATCAGATTTAGCCTGCTCCAGGGCAGTGATAGTATGGGCCACCAAGGAAGAGGCCGTGTTTTGATTAAATAAGGAGATAATACTACGGGATAGCCATTTATTTAAAAAGCACATTTCTTCGCGATCAAAAACGATGCTTGTTTGGTTCTCAACCGTGTGGTAGAAATTAAAATCATATTTAGGAAGAGTCAAACCTCACACCTTATCCTTTCAAGTTCCTTGACATATCAATGAGATATACAATATCCGCATATTCGTCGCCAAAATGGGTCAGTTCCTTAGCAAATTTAAGGTGAGCTACATAAACTTTTTTGTTTAAATAATGTTTTTTGAATATAAACGTCTAATTTTTTTGATGATAGCAGTTTTCATGAACTGCTGAGTATGACATGGTGAGCTACCTGTAATTCTACTGAACAGTCTTTTAATAAAATTGGGAATCACGCTATAAGCTAGACACGTTTTACTAAAATTAATAGCTGTTGATGTCAGACAGAGTCTCTTGCGTAAATTCATAAATTGGTAAAATGTTCCCATTGCTCTGTGCGGCAGGATTATTTGTTCTCGCCTTACATCAGAAGATCGTGGCTTAAAACTGTTGAAACCAATCATCTTCATACAAGAAAATATGTGTTCTTCATTTCATTCCAGGTTTTCTGCATTTTCGGAGGACCCTAATTTTCGATAGTCTGGTAACTCACGTTCTCGCCTAGTTTGGATAAACGAGGTTTCATAGTGTCTCATTTCTTGTAATGCATGGGAGATCTACAGACAAATGGGGATCAGAAATTACAGCTTGCACAGAATCACGAGCCATTGAGTGTGTCGTTTCATTTGAGGACGTTCTTTCACCGGACAATCAGGTGCCAAAAATTTTCTAGCCATAAGCACTACAGAAGAAACAGTGAAAGGACAAAGAACGTTCCACCATCTCCTGAATTTTTGTCGGAAACATTGAGATGATCAAGCGAAACGTTTTTCCTGAGAACATTTCATTTTAGGTTGCTGCGCAACTCTTGTAATCGAAGAAACCAGTCCTTCCTGCGTCTTGCCCTACTTTCTAAAGATTCCATTCCTCGTGCGTCTTACGGTAGGTGTTGATCGCGTACACCAGGGCCACCGCTAATTCAGAGAGGCCTCCGTCATGGAGTGCAAAAACATAGTGAAAAATGGTTGTTATTACTCGCGAGGTGAGAGAGCTCGTGGCTTTACCGGAAACACGTGGCGGCCGCGTGGTACGATGTCGGAGTGTTGGCAGCCCTGCTGCGCAGCGCACTTTGCCTCCGGCGCGCTATTTGCGGCCGTTCGCGGAAGTCTGGGTGCGTCGCTCGCGGCTGCGTCTGGAAATAGACGGGAAATCCCCGAGCGGCCGTCCATCTCGTCAGCGCCACCAGCCGTGTTGGTTTTGAGTTAGCATTGACAGAAGAAAGGTCCTTCTTCTGAATCGGAGCTTACCTTCTTCGTGTCATCAATTAAGCTGGAGGTCTTCTCTTTATATATGTCTGCTCTTTATATACCGGGTGATCAAAAAGTCAGTATAAATTTGAAAACTTAATAAACCACAGAATAATGTAGATAGAGAGGTAAAAATTGACACACATTCTTGGAATGACATGGGGTTTTATTAGAACAAAAAAAAAAAAGTTCACAAAATGTCCGACAGATCTCTTGCGCGCATCGTTTGGTGATGATCGTGTGCTCAGCAGCCACTTTCGCCATGCTTGGCCTCCCAGGTCCCCAGACCTCAGTCCGTGCGACTATTGGCTTTGGGGTTACCTGAAGTCCAAGTGTATCGTGATCGACCGACATCTCTAGGGATGCTGAAGACAACATCCGACGCCAATGCCTCACCATAACTCCGGGTCCGCAGCTCGTGGTCGTGCGATAGCGTTCTCGCTTCCCGCGCCCGGGTTCCCGGGTTCGATTCCCGGCGGGGTCAGGGATTTTCTCTGCCTCGTGATGACTGGGTGTTGTGTGATGTCCTTAGGTTAGTTAGGTTTAAATAGTTCTAAGTTCTAGGGGACTGATGACCATAGATGTTAAGTCCCATAGTGCTCATAGCCATAACTCCGGACATGCTTTACAGTACTGTTCACAATATTGTTCCTCGACTACAGCTATTGTTGAGGAATGATGGTGGACATATTGAACATTTCCTGTAAAGAACATCATCTTCGCTTTGCCTTACATTGTTATGCTAATTATTTCTATTCTGATCAGATGAAGCGCCATCTGTCGGACATTTTTTGAACTTTTGTATTTTTTGGTTCTAATAAAACCCCATGTCATTGCAAGCATGTATGTCAATTTGTACCTCTCTATCTACATTATTCCGTGATTTATTCAGTTTTCAAATTTATACTGACTTTTTGATCACCCGGTACATACATACTACTTAAGTGAAGCATAAAGACAGCCGCTTTTTCCTCGGTCTATTCACGAATGGAACAGGAAAAAGCGTGACTAGCAGTAGTACAAGGTATTTTGGAGGTGTTTTCAAGTTCCAGTATTCACCACATGATGACCAAGGGAAACCTCTCAGATAAAATTTAAAATTATAGGTTTGTGTATGTATGTATGCATACTGTGAGTGAGTTGAGATAATTATTTGGTTGATCTAATAGATGAGCGTTCATTGTAATACAGGAAACTGTTAATGTTAGCTATGACAAGTGCAGTGTGAACCTCTCTGCAATGCTTCGAAGACTCTGGCGCAGATAACGGATACCAGTACGAATTATTGTGGACTCGCCCATTTTGGCTCGTGTTCTAAATGAAACTGTGAACTGCTCTCTTATTGGTAGTCCAGTACAATCTGTCAGTAAGAAAAGGAGTTCAGTCTCAATTATGTATCTTTATTGTAATTATATTTATTGGGATGAAAACACTCAAATTAGCGACATTATGTTGCGGCAATTACATTTAGTACTTAAATAGGTGGTAGGGCAATAGCACTTGAGACGCTGCAAATTAGGTTGAGAAAGCATTCAGTGAAAGGATTTAACTAAGTGGAATTGGAAAGTTTAACAAACGCTGAGGCTTCAGCAAAAAGTATATCCAAAGAGGTTAAAGAGAAGACAGCCGTTATTTGGTAACAATGGTGATGAAAATGGAGAAGATTGATTCAAATTAACATCATGTAACAATAAAATTAAATGAAATTACACAGTAACTTTGAGTGCTTCTTTCTCAGTTTCTACATTTTTCTTCAAAATTTCCATTTTCTCACAAACTATTCAGTCTATTGCCCTGAAACATTTACAGGTAGGAAGCCATGGATTTACCCTGATAAATATACATTAAGTTTTCAAAACAGATTTATCTCTAGTATACTCGTATATAATTTCGTGTAACTTAATGTGACTGCTGCTTTTTATGTAAATTAAGTAGCCTAATCGGTTTCTTAGTTTGTGCCTAGCAAGTTTTCCAGTAAGAGTCACATACAAAAGTGTACAGTTTCAGTCAGCAGGTCGCTTTTGTTTAATTTCAAAATTGGTTTCGGGCCAGCTGCCTATCTTCAGATAATAAGTAACAGTTACATCGTAACCTACAAACACAGATCGAGGGCTCCCTAATGAAAGTAATAATACACGTAAATAGTATACTAATTAAATCTTTCATTTAATTAGAGAATTATATGACTACTATTGCCAATGTTTTTTTTAATGTGCTAAGAAACCAGAATGTAACATAAGTTAAAAGACGTAGAAAAGTAGTAGTCGCATTGAAACATTACACACTGGGGTGAGAAACGTCACGTGATACCTCCTATTATAGTGTCTGATCTCCCTTTGTTCAGCATAGTCCTATGTTCCATGAATGTTCGATGGGATTTGTATCATGTGCTATAAAGTAATGGTATTCTCCGCATTGACAAAATATCAATCATGTCAGTCCTAAACTATTCCTAAGTTTCCTTGTGAGGTATAAAGGTAGCGTCTTTGAAGCGTAGTTTGCACTTGTCTCGTGATCGAGAATGTTGACTTGATAGAGTGTACCTAATGAACAATTTTATACGACTGACATAATACTGCCTTTGAAAATGACGGAAAGTCGAAACGCGTAAGATTGGTGGAAAAGAAAAGTGTGGTCCAGAGATAAGAAAAGTTATTGAAAGTGAATGAGAATCAAAACGCCCTGGGAATCAGGTTCGAACCTTGCCATAGCTTTAATTTTGAATAAACATCGTCAGCTATGGAGGCCGCACACTTCCGGCTTGTTCTGCCAACGGCCTTGTCAAAGAGGACGAAGGAGCGGACAGAGGTTCAGACCCCTCACTTGCTCTCGGGATAGAAAAATGCCCCGAGAAGGCGGAAGAATCAGCAGTGATCAACCGAATGAGGATGCAGAAGACAATGGAAACCACTGCACTGAAGACATGATGTGTATCTACAGGAGATGTGGCCCGTAATTGAAAAAGTATCATGACGATCTCTCCACTGGCAAAAGGTTCCGGAATAGTCCCCCGTTCGGTTCTCCTGGAGGGAACTGCCGAGGCGGAAGGTAACCATGAGAAAAAATATTGAATTATTAATGGAAGGGTAGCGTTCTAAGAATCGGGGAGTGGAATGGCAAAAGTTTGAACAAGGTAGGAAAATTAGAAAATGTGAGAAAGGAAATGCTAAGACATAAAATAGATATAGTGGGGGTTAGTAAAGTGAAACTGAAAGAAGAGAAGGATTTCTGGTCAGACGAGTATAGGGTAATAACGGCATCTGAAAATGGTATCACAGGAGCAGTACTTATTATGAATAGGAAGGTAGGACAGAGAGTGAGTTTCTTAGAATATTTCTTGATGGGATACTGAACGGGCAGTGGAGTACGTAAAGGGAGATGAAAATCTAATAGTCATGAGGGATTGGAATGCGATTTTAGGGCAAGGAAGAGAAGAACGGGCTATCGGAAAATATGGGCTTGGTGGTAGGATGAAGAGAAGAAAAAATAATTGATTTCTGCAATTAATTTCAGCTAGTAATAGCCAATAATCTGTTCAAGAATCACAAAACGAGGAAGTACACTTGGAAAAGGCCAGGTGATACGGGAAGATATCAGTTAGATTACATCATGGTCAGGCAGAGGCTCTGAAATCAGATATTGGATTGTAAGGAGCAGATATAGATACAGATGGCAATTTAGTAAGATAAAGAGTAGGCTGAAGTTTACAAGATTAATCAGGAAGAATCAATGCGTGCTGAAATGGAATACGAATGAGGATGAAGAGATACGCTTGAATTTCTACGAGTCTAAAGGTATTGCGATAATTAATAGTTCTGTAGGCAGTTGAGTTGAAGAGGAACAGACATCACTATAAAGGGCAAGCACAGAACTTGGAAAGAAAAGATAGGTACACGGAAGGTAACTGTGAAGAAACTATGCATGACTAAAGTAATACTTCAGTTGGTGGAGGAAAGAATGCAATACAAAAATGTAATTCAGGACTATAGAATTACAAGTCACTTAGGAATGAAATAAATAGGAAATGCTGGTAAGTTAAGACGAAATGGCTGTTTGTAAAACGTGAAGAAACTGAATACTAAATGAATGTCGGAGCGACTGACTGACACCAAACCTCCAAGTGTCAGACGCTCAGATCGGTACAAAACGTTATATGTCGCTAGAGTATCAACCAATACTCCGGTTTATTCTGTGTTAAGTGCTATCGTCCAGCAGAACTGGTGTAAACATTAATTAAAAGTAACACCAGAATTGCAGAGCACTACAAAAGCATAACAGTGAGTAACCAATAATTATAGATATCGTGGGAGAATTGGTAGAGTGCTATAGGGTCCTTTTAATGGTCCTGGGTTCAAACTCCAATGATGGAATTTTTTTTACTATTTTATGCTTGAAAGTCTCATATGAGACAACATGTTTATGACATGTAAAAGGGCTGTTTGGAGTTTACATCAGTGTTCTTCTGGCAGTCAGCTTTCGCTTCGTTTCTTTGAAGGTGGTCAACATTTGTACATTTGTAATGTCACAGGATATGCAATCAGAACAGAAAAATAAAGAAAAAACTGCATCACACGCGAAGAAGTAATAATAATAATAATAGTAATAGTAGACATAATAAAACTAAGAGTAGTAATAATATACCAAATAATAAGATCAATAATAAGTACATAACTTCCGAAAAGCTGCTTCATCACGAGTGGTCTCTGTTCTGTCGCACACGGCTAACAGAACACCACACCTCTCTATAGAAATGAACTCTATAGGTTTGCTACATTCGACTAACGAAACGAAAGTAGAGTGGCAAACGAATATTGCTGCAAACTCCGAAAAGTCATTTTGCACATCAAGAAAATGTTCTCCCACACGACAGCTTCACGCTTAAACACTTAATACAAATCATTATGACTGGGGTTTGAACGTGGGACCTTTAGCACCATGACATCAGGCAGTGCCAACTGACATACATGAGACATGCGAAATTATCACCCACAGATATGTTTTTCCCTGCTCCGTAGTTCTGGTGATCCTTTTAATTCCGTTTACACGTGTACGACAGCACAAATTAAATCGGTGATTTGGCTGATACTCTGTCGACCCACGACGTTTGGTACTGATCTGAGTGTCTGACATGTGGAGGTTTGGGAGTGAGCGTATAGAAAAGTCAAAATAATCGACGAAATTAAAAGCAAGGGCGGTAACGTTAAGAGTGCAGTGGGAATTTCACTGTCAAATGCAGAGGAAAGTGGGGATGGGTGGAAAAAGTACATTGAAGGCTCCCATGAGGGGGAGTACTTGTCTAATAACGTGATAGAAGAAGAAACAGTAGTCGATAGAATGGAGATGGTGGATCCGGTATTAGAACCAAAAAAATGCTTTGGAACACTTAAAATCAAATATGGCAGAAGGTATTGATAACATTGCGCTAGAATTTCAAAAATCATTGTGGGAAGTGGTAACAAAATGACTATTCACATTTGTGTGTAGAATGTGTGAGACATTCAATATACCATCTGACTTCCGGAAAAGCATCATCCACACAATTTCGAAGATTGCAAGAGCCGACCAGTGCGAGAAATATCGCTCCATCAGTTTAACCGCTCATGCATCCAAATTACTGACAAGAACAATATACAGAAGAATGAACAGAAAATTCAGGACCAGTTAGATGACGATCAGTTTGGCTTTAGGAAAGAGAAAGGCACGAGAGAGGCAATTCTGACGTTGCGACTGATAACGGAAGCAAGACTGAAAAAAATCGAGACACGGTCATAGGATTTGTCTACCTGGAAAAAGCGTTCGACAACGTAAAAGAGTGCAACATGTTCGAAATTCTGAGAAAAATAGGGGTAAGCTAAAGGGCAAGAACTGAACAGTAAGAGCCGGCCGGAGTGGCCGAGCGGTTAAAGGCGCTACAGTCTGGAACCGCACGACCGCTACGGTCGCAGGTTCGAATCCTGCCTCGGGCATGGATGTGTGTGATGTCCTTAGGTTAGTTAGGTTTAAGTAGTTCTAAGTTCTAGGGGACTTATGACCACAGCAGTTGAGTCCCATAGTGCTCAGAGCCATTTGAACCATTTGAACAGTAAGAGTGGGAGACAAAGATCGAAATTCTTGGGTTAAAAAGGATGTAAGGCAGGGATGTAGACTGTCGACCCTACTGTTCAATCTACACAGAGCCAAAGCAATGACGGAAGTAAAAGAAAGGTTCAAGAGTGGGATTAACATTCAAGGTGAAAGGGTATCAATGGTAAGATTCGCTAATGACATTGCTACTGTCAGTGATACTGAAGAAGAATTGCAAGATGTGTGAATGGAAGAAACAGTCTGATGAGTACAGAATATGGATTGATAGTAAATCAAAGAAATGAGAACAGCGAGAATCTTAACATCAGAAATCATGATCACAAAATAGATGAAGTCAAAAAATTTTGCTACCTAGGCTGCAAAATAGCCCGTAATAGGCGGAGCAAGGAGGATATAAAAAGCAGAAAAGCACTCGCAAAAATGATGTTCCAAGCCAAGAGAATTCCAGTAATCTCAAACACAAGCCTTAATTGGAGAAAGAAATTTCTGATAATGTAAGTTTGGAGCACAGCATTGTAAGGCAGTGAAACATGTACTGCGGGAAAACCGTAAAAGAAGAGAATCGTACCATTTGAGATGTGGTGCTCTAGAAGAATGTTGAAAATTAGGAGGAATGATAAGGTAAGGAATGAGGAGGTTCTCCGGAGAATTGGCAAGGAAAGAGGACATCTGTTGAGACCTCACGGAATAACTTCCACGGTGCTGGAAGGAGCTGTAAAGGCTAAAAACTATAGAGGAAAACAGAGATTGGAATACATCCGGCAAATAATTGAGGACGTACTGTGGAAACGCTACTTTGAGATGAAAAACTTGGTACCGGAGGGAATTCGGGGCGGTCCGCATCAAACCAGTCAGAAGACATAGTTCAAACAGCAAAATAGTTTCCGGAGAACAAAGAAATTATGAAATATACGAGGGTTGGAACTTGAATAGTGGCAACAACTTATTCACAAGCGATACAAAAGAGTTACATGTTTGCACCTGTTACTGTCTTTGAAAGTAGTCACCAGCGTTCTGTAGAACTCGTATTTAATTATGTAATTACATTTCCAGAAACAGAAGTTAATCTAACATGTCCTGCGGCACATGAAGCTTCAGAGCAACAGTCATACTTTACCGCCTGAACGTATTTCCTTCTTTTTCTGATAAAGCAACTGTCATGAACAGGTGGCTTTACAACAGTGAATCACTTCTAATGAAGTTTTGCGAATATGAAACAATGGTGTTTAGTAAAAGACGTATGTAGAAGGACTGCATGCAAGGGAAAGAGCGAGCTAAAACATCTGTTGTCACAACTTACTAAGTGCCTACGGCATATTTTACAATTTAAGAACAGAGAAGAACTGGATTAGAACCGGTTTTCTTGTCAGGTCCAGTTTCTGATAGCATATCAGAGAACTAATTATCGTGCCTCAAAAGCGGACCAATTTCGCTTATCTCCAAATGTCTGCGTGTGGAACGGGAGAGGCTGTTTCATTTGATATCGACAGATAAGGTCACACTAGGGGATAGTGCTACAGTAAGCTTTAGAAGTTAATTTCTTTGCACTTCACCTAGAAAACACGTTTAGCTCGGAGATAAAATGGTGTCCAGAACGTTAAGATTTCGTTATATAAACTTTGAAATGCTACTGATAGCATAGCGACAGTAGTTACGATATCAAATTTCCAAATGCACGGCGACGTGTAGGGAGAATTAGACGCCTTCCCTCTAGATTGCGTCATTCGTCCACGAGCTATTGCCATTACCACGTTACTGTCACATCATCGGTACTTCAGTTGTGCGGATCTTTGGTCCCAGATTCGTTGCGTGTGATCACAAAAACCGAAACTACTACTGTTGCTGAGAAAAATATTTGTCGTGGCGTGTCGGTACGCGTCTTTTACTCGACCTTCCTGTGTCCTTGCGCTGTGGACAGGTGTCATCAAAATCGACCAGTTGCACTGGCCGTTGTAGTCGCTGTGACAACTGCTGCAGACGGGATGTTGCGCTCCGCAATAAAACTTCATGTACGTCTTATTTTTTTCATTTTTATTTATTTATTAATTCATTTAACCTGGAAAGGTTAGGGTGATAAACCCATCTCTTACATATAACCAGGCATTCCTCGTATTTTACATTACATACAATGCCTGACAAGTAAAGTGAAACACAAAAAATACACAGTTGGATGACAATGCAACTTTGTACATGTGCACACCAATGGCGGGTTTGTAAACGATTAGAGTTGCAATTGTTTGCGACAGGACGGTCACTACAGTGCATTGGTGTGTTCCTGGTCAGTGTTCTTACCAGGTCTCGTAAGGTATATAAATGGCATGAACAGCGTCAGATGTTGAGTGATCAGTTCGAAAGACACGGAGACGCTGCGCACTCGTGTGAAATAGCGTTATCAGCATCTGACAGAATTTGAAAGAGGTAATATTCTGTATGATTGCTCGGAGATTAGCAACAGCCAGACTAGGGAACTGTCGCCCCATGCGTGAGTTGCCGTTAACGTCACAAAACGGACACTACTGCTTTTGGAGTAATGTCGTGACTGGGAAGCATGTATTGCGATGGTGGTACTCTTGACGTCATGGTGTAGGGAACCATTGGGTATGACTTCATGTCCCGGCTGGTAGTGATCGAGGGACCTCTTACGGAAAAATAGTGCCACACGGAAAAACTGCATTCTCATGGGTTACCTCGCATGCGACAATATTTTGGTGCCATTTTTCAGGTGGACAACACTTGTTCAAAAATGTTCAAATGTGTGTGAAATCTTATGGGACTTAACTGCTAAGGTCATCAGTCCCTAAGCTTACACACTACTTTACCTAAATTATCCTAAGGACAAACACACACACCCATGCTCGAGGGAGGACTCGAACCTCCGCCGGGACCAGCCACACAGTCCATGACTGCAGCGCCTGAGACCGCTCGGCTAATCCCGCGCGGCAACACTTGTTCAAAGGTGTCACCTGTTTCTATGAACTGCCTGCTGCATGGAATAGTAGTCTGGCTATAAGTAAATAGTTAAAGAAATCTCTGTTGGGCGATGTTGTCAAGTGCATTTTCTCTGGTATTTCGGCAGGTATTTGCAATGAGAGTCAGCCCAAACAAATACCTCTCGTCACGTCTTTCATACCACTCCCAGCGTCGACAGAAAGCGTCGGTTTGTTTCCCACTTCAAACAAAATTATTTTAATGTGGGATTTTACGTGCCATTCGATCGATAGAGCGGTCCCAAATTAGTCCACTGCATCATTCGTTTTATCGACATGTGATAATACGAACAGTAAAACACGAATAAAAATCAGTACTCCAGCAGCGAATGAGCAGCACTGTTGCATGGCGGTAGCACTCATTGCGTGCCAGAGTGCTGGAGTGCTCGTTATTCATTGAATTTTTCCGTTCCTGTTACCAAACATCGATGAAAGATGTATCGCACCAGAGCGTCTTGGGACCGTATTGTCGAATGGGCACATAAAATTCCACTTTTTTTTTTTTTTACCGGGAACAAACCAACACTTTCTATCGACGCTGTCCGTCGCATGAGAGACTCGATGGGCAATATTTGTGTGGGTTGACTGCAGCTACACTTTGCAAATAAGAAATTGCAAATATCTGCATTAAAAACACCAGTGAAAATGCGCCTGACAACGCGTAGGAGAGACACCGTACACATACATTCGTAGAGTTATGTTCCTTCTTCGCAACTAAATGAAAGGCAGTTTGTTTTTTGCCATACGTGTTTCGCTTCTTTTAATTACTATGCATCTTCAACGGCCTGTAACACATGTTTCTTTTTATATATATATAATAATTGCATTAGGCACTGCTTACAAGTACGTTACTATGTTGCGTTTTCTCATGTTTCTCTCTTCTTTTCACATCGTTTTTAACCGGAAAAACAAATTTAGTTGCAAAGACGGAACATACCTCCGTGATTTTGAAGCAACTAAGAAACGATGGAAATGGTGAAAACGACGAACGACAATATATAGCGTCGATACACAAACACACACACACACACACACACACACACACACATATATATATATATATATATATATATATATATATATATATATATGGTCCAGTCGCATCAATATGAGCACCGCCTATGTTCGGTGTCGACGTGCAATAGCCACTCACAGACGAGAGGTGGTAGAACTAGCAGTGGAGCTGAGTGGGGAGGGGGGAAGGGGAGAAGGACGCGGTAAACAATGCATTGATTGTCGTAATGCGCAAACGGAGCGATTTATCTCAAGTCCAGAAGGGCATGATCATTGGCTTTCGGGCCAAGAGTTAAAGCGTTTCCGAAATGGCTAAGATCGAAAACTTTTCGCATGCCGGCGTGGTTAAAGTATACCGTGCATGGCAACACGGAACTCTTCAGAACCGGCGCGAGGGCAACTGCGGTGCACCGCGAGCCTTAGATGACAGTGTAACTGTTGAGCTGCTACGGGAACCACGAGGCTACCAACAGTGGAGCATCAACGACCTTTCAGTGAACGTAGCTGCGTATGGGCCTTCGCAGAAGGCGCCTGGTTCATACAGTCACACTGACTGCTATTTATCGCACGAAGGCTGGAATTTGCAGCCAGTGTCACCTTGACACAGGTGATCTTCCCAGGTGAATCACTTTTTCTGTTCTATCGGACAGATAGCTGTTGGCATGTACGGAGTAAAACGTCTTGAAGCAAACGGTCCATACCGGAGCAGGGTACATTATGATGTAGGGAGTGTTTTCATGGCATTCCCCAGGTGATATCGTCATCCAGTAAGGCACAATGAATCAACACAAGTATTGTATCTATTCTTGAGGACGATATCCACCGCTACCTGCAGTTCAAAAATGGTTCAAATAGCTCTGAGCACTATGGGACTTAACTTCTGAGGTCATCGGTCCCCTAGAACTTAGAACTACTTAAACCTAACTAACCTAAGGACATCACACACATCCATGCCCGAGGCAGGATTCGAACCTGCGACCGTAGCGGTCTCGCGGTTCCAGACTGTAGTGCCTTGAACCGCTCGGCCACTCCGACTGGCCAGTTTCTTTATCCTCGGCACGATGACATCCACCGGCAGTGCAACGTATCACACACGCCACAGTGAACGTGCATGGTTAGAAAACATCAGGATGAGTTTACTGTATCAGAGTAAGCAGATTTAAACTCAATCGTGAATCTGTGGGACCATCTCGGTCGGACTGTACGCCCATTGATTCTCAACCGAGAAACCTATCACACCGTGCCACGGCACTGGTGTCGGCATGGCTCCTCATCCCTGTCGGTAGCTTCCAGAAGCTCGTTGACTCTCTTCCTGCAAGTCTTTAAGCAGTCCACGCAGCAATAGGTGGTTATTCAGGTTTGTGACAAATATCCAAATTTGCAAATTGCAAAGCACCATTTGTTGAAGCCATAAATAATTTTAGTAATTTGTGTGTGTGTGTGTGTGTGTGTGTGTGTGTGTGTGTGTGTGTGTGTGTGGGGCGGGAAGGGGGGTGGAAGTTTCACAGCCTCCATGATACCCCCCTCCTCTCTTGGATCCACACCAATGTGTCACATCTTATGAATATTTTCCTTGTCTGTCGCTCGTCCTCACTATCATTTGTAATTTTTCTCAATCCTGTTGAATTTGGAAAAACAGCAGCAACCATAACTTGTGTTCCCACTACCACACTCGTTAACTGCAGTGTCGGTATCTACTCCCCAAGAAAGAGATGGTCATATTGGAGAGGGAACAGAATCACAACGAATCGTTCATCTGTTGGCACAGATGTATGTAGATCAGTCGCACCGAGCCGATGTTTACGGAAGGCTGTCGCTGGAAAACAATGTTGTCAGCACTCAGAACTGTTAGCACACACGCAAGTAGATCAGTCGCACCGAGCCAGTGTTTACGGAAGGCTGTCGGCGGAAGACAATGTTGCCAGCACTCAGAGCGCGGTCTCACGTAGCAGGCGATCCATCTGTCGTGTCACACGCGACGCCGTGGGCAGCACAGCTGTGCGAGCACGGAGTCTCGCTTCCTGGAAGGCGCCGCCCACGCCGACACTGGCAGCCCACTCACCCACCTCTGCTCGCGCCGCTGTCGCTGCCTGGCGCCATCTGCTCCACCGCCCCGCCGCCCGTGCCGCCAGGTTGCCTACCTGTAGGCGCGATTAGTGCTGGGACGTGACTGAAGGAAGGCAGGAAGGAAGACTGGGTTTAACGTTCCATCGACATCCAAGGCATTGGGGACGGAGAACAAGCTCGGATTGTGTCAACGAAGGGGGAGGAAATCGGCGGCGCATTTTCAAAGGAACCATCCCGCCATTTGCCTGCAGCGATTTAGGGAAATCATGGAAAACTCAAATCAGGATGGCAGGACGTGGCCGTCCACGGTCGCTCTCTAACCAAAGATAAGCGCACATGAAAGCCTTGCACGATAGATCGATTCGTGACATGGCTCACACTCCCCCTGTAAACTTAACCCTGGGGATAGGGTTTACAAAACGCACAAAGTTGGAACTGATCATTATCGCCTGCCTTCACCTAGGTCAGGTGCACTCTTTGGCGAAGACCCATCTGCACATTCCTGACTCGGAGAGTGCTGCAGTTGGCACCTCTGAGATGCGCCATGGACCAACCAATTTTCCCGTAGTCTTGCTTTCAACGTCTCGCCCCCCAAAATTCCTGATGAATACTATGTCTCCCATCTTGATTTTTCCAGGCAACCGACCAAGGTTGTACCACCCCGTTTCTCTTTTATAAGTACTTTCTGAGTTATTCCTAGCCCTGCGCCAATTACCGTTGATAGACTCTGCAGATATCTCTCCCGGTAAACCGAGCGAGGTGGCGCAGTGGTTAGCACACTGGACTCGCATTCGGGAGGACGACGGTTCAATCCCGTCTCCGGCCATCCTGATTTAGGTTTTCCGTGATTTCCCTAAATCGTTTCAGGCAAATGCCGGGATGGTTCCTTTGAAAGGGCACGGCCGATTTCCTTCCCAATCCATCCCTAACCCGAGCTTGCGCTCCGTCTCTAATGACCTCGTTGTCGACGGGACGTTAAACACTAACCACCACCACCACCACCATCTCCCGGTAACAAATCTGAAAGCAACCATAGGCTGCACAAACGGAAGCTCAAAGGATAGGCGAACATAAGGGACGCCGAGGTCACTTCTATACGTACATCTAAATCTACATAGATACTCTGCAAATCACATTTAAGTGCTTTGCAGAGGGTTCATCGAACCACCTTCACAATTCTCTATTATTCCAATTTCGTATAGCGCGCAGAAAGAACGAACACCTATATCTTTCCATATGAGCTCTGATTTCCCTTATTTTATCGTGGTAATCGTTTCTCCCTCTGTAGGACGGTGTCAACAAAATATTTTCGCATTCGGAGGAGAAAGTTGGTGATTGGAATTTCATGAGAAGATTCCGTCGGAACGCCTTTCTTTTAATAATGTACAGCCCAAATCCTGTATCATTTCTGTAACACTCTGTCCCATATTTCGCGATAATACAAAACGTGTTGCCCTTTTTTGAACTTTTTCGATGTACTCCGTCAGTCCTATCTAGTAAGGATCCCACACCGCACAGCAGCATTCTAAAAGAGGGCGGACAAGCGTAGTGTAGGCAGTCTCCTTAGTAGACCCCTACCTTTTCTAAGTGTCCTGCCACTAAAACGCAGTCTGTGGATAGCCTTCCCCACAAAATTTTCTATGTGTTCCTTACAATTTAAGTTATTCGAGATTTGCAGTACTTAACTCAAAATTAAGCCATGGCAAGGAGAGATCCCACTTAGTTTGGGCTGCTGCATGATATACAGGGTCACTCCAAAAGAAATGCACACTATTTTTTTAAACCCATCTTTTATTCTACATGTTTGAAAGTTTTACAGTGTGTAGATACATCCTTTATGAACAATATTTTCATTTTTACACATAATTTCCATCCCTCTCAACTGCCTTACGCCATCTTGAAACCAGCGCCTGTATGCCCGCACGGTAAAATTCTGGACCAACCTGTTGGAGCCACTGTTTGGCGGCGTGCACAAGGGAGTCATCATCTTCAAACCTTGTTCCACGAAGAGAGTCTTTCAGTTTCCCAAAGAGATGATAGTCACATGGAGCCAGGTCAGGACTGTAAGGCGGGTGTTTCAGTGTTGTCCATCTGAGTTTTGTGATCGCTTCAATGGTTTTTTGATTGTCATGCGGCCGTGCATTGTCGTGCAACAGCAAAACATCGTGCTTTTGCCGATGTGGTCGAACACGACTCAGTCGAGCTTGAAGTTTCTTCGGTCTCGTCACATATGCATCACAATTTATGGTGGTTTCACTTGGCATGATGTCCACAAGCCAGAGTCCTTCGGAATCGAAAAGCACCGTAGCCGTAACTTTTCCAGCAGAAGGTGTGGTTTTGAATTTTTTTTTCTTGGGTGAATTTGCATGATGCCACTGCATTAATTGCCTCTTCGTCTCTGGTGAAAAATGATTCAGCCATGTTTCATCATCTGTCACAATTCTTCCAAGTAATTCATCTCCACCATTCTCGTACTGTTCCAAAAGTTCGCTGCATACCTTTTGTCTTGTTTCTTTGTGAGCCACTGTCAACATCCGGGGAACCCACCTGACACAAACATTTTTTAACGCTAACACTTTCAGTATTCTGCAACACTTCCTTCCCCTATCCCAACGTAGCGTGACAATTCGTTCACTGTGATGCGTCTGTCAGCAGTCACCAATTCGTTAACTCTCTGCACATTGTCTGGAGTGTGTGCAGTACGAGGCCTGCCGCTGCGAGGACAATCCTCAATATCGCCGTGCCTGCTTTCATCACGTAACCTGCTTGCCCAGCGACTAACTATACTGCGATCGACAGCAGCATCTCCTTACACCTTTTTCAACCTCTTGTGGATGTTTCCCACTGTCTCGTTTTCACAGCACAGGAATTCTATGACAGCACGTTGCTTCTGGCGAACGTCAAGTGTAGCAACCATCTTGAGGACATGCTGTGACCAGGCCACTCACGGGAACAGGTTGAACTAAGTTTGGAAACAAGCGGGAAGGATGTATCCACACACTGTAAAACTTCCACACATGCAGAATGAACACTGTATTTTTACAGAAATAGTGTGCATTTTCTTTGGAGTGACCCTCGTATAATCAGCTCCGCGCTGACATTTCTGTTATACCTCTCCGCAAAGGATAGCTAGGGACAGTAAGGCATTGTCAAAACATGGTTGATTCTTTGTTGAAAACAATACTTCAGAAACTCCCTGGAAGTAAATACCGAAGAATTATCGCTCACCAGAACGTTGAGAGGACTAAACAATGAAAACATGTTACCCAGAAACTTTACACTGACACGTGCAGTCACCCCACTCCTCGGCAGTAACCACACAAATCAGGAAAAGACATCTACCGCCACAAAGACATACCTGTAGCGTGCACGCCCGCTCTGCTCGGATAGACTGGAGCAACTCCCTTTGGTCAGTCAGAATTATGTTTAGCAGTCTTATAATCCCGGCACTGACTCATCCTTTTTCCCATGTCCTTGTAGGGAGGCGGCCGCGTTAATGATTTCACGTACTGCTTTTTATAAATACCTAAGTGTCCCCCTAAAACCGACTCGTGATGGTACCAGAACACAGCTGGGAACAACGCCATTGGTAGGCAAAATTTTAGTTGTCTCTCCTTTTTAGTAAGCAAACAAAAGGTGCGCTTCCTTAATTGGAACCCTGGCATATCCAAATCAAACTGTAGGACGCTTTTAATAAGCCAAACCTCGAGATCCTTTCCTGCTGTTCCCCTAAGTCAGTGAACAGCCTCGGCACCTCGGCAAGCACTGTATGAACAACCTCTCCCCTGCCTGCTTCCTCGGAGGAGGAGGATGCATCCTCCTCTAACATCAGACTGAGGGCGTCCGACACCACATTCTCCCGACCCGTGATATGCTAGACGGAGAACTTGAGCGCCGAGATTCGGACTGCCCAATGATCGATACGTCCTGTTTTTGAAGACTCGCTAGTACCCAGGTGAGAGCTTGCTTGTACGTTTCGAAAAAATGGTTCAAATGGCTCTGAGCACTATGGGACTTAACATCGGAGGTTATCAGTCCCTTAGAACTTAGAACTACTTAAACCTAACTAACCTAAGGACATCACACACATCCATGCCCGAGGCAGGATTTGAACCTGCGACCGTAGCGGTCGTGTAGTGCCAGACTGAAGGGCCTAGAACCGCTCTTCCACTCCGGCCGGCTTGTACGTTTCGGCGGTAAATTCACGATGCTCGCGGTAGAATTTAAATTCATCGGCGGCGAGTAACATGGCAAGGGCTTCAAGCTAATAAGTGGACTTCCTATTCTCACTAGGAGTAAACGATCGCGAGGCATAGGCGTCGGGTCGACTCTCTCCATTCATCTCTTGTAACAATACAGCTGGAACTCCAGAGGCAGGCGCAAACGTCTGGAAAATAAGACGGTGGTTAAAACCTGGGATGGCCAGCACGGGAGTGTGACCTAACGCGGTCTTCAGGCCATCAAAGGCTGCTTTCTGGCTCTCAGTTCACTTAAAAGAGTCTTCCTTTCGGCATAACAAATTCAAAGGTGACATAATTCCGCAATCATAGGAATGAACTTAGGAAAAACATTTATCATGCCCACGGACCGGACTATTCTCGGTCTTGGGTGATCGCAAATTATAATCCGAGTTCTTGAATGATCAATCCTCACCCCATTCACTGAGACCAAATGGCATAGTATGGTAATCCTTGGAAGGTTTCACTGTGAATTCCGCCTTCCTGACAGAACATGGCGAAGGTGTTCCAGGTGTTCTGAAAAGAGACATACTATAGACCGCGACGTCATCCAAGTAATTATTCGAACTGTAATATAGTATCACCCAATACCGAATTGAGAAATCGGCTGCACCAGTTGACAACCCGAAAGACACCCTTTTAAACTCATACAAGTTCCAGTCCGTGGTAAATGCCATGACCGCCTTGGATTCCTCCACCTGATGGATCTGGAATAAGCTTGATTCAGTCCAACACGGTAAAATACCGAGCTCCAGCGAACCAAGTAAAACACTGATGTAAGTCAGTCAAGGGTACGGATTCAAAAACTGCGTAGCCTTATAGTTAACGACTGGTCTGAGTCCGCCATCATTGTTTTTTACGACAAAAAAAGTAGGAGAGGCCTAAGGGGAATCATAATGGTGGATGACGCCCTCACTCAACATGTTCCCAATTATATCCCTCAACACCTTTTATTTTCGAGGGTGACAGCCTGTAAGACGATTGTCTAACTGGCATCTCATCCAACAAGCGGATACGATATTCTGTTTCATTTGTGAGACCTAATTTATCCGCCAAAACCCCCAGAAAGCATTGCGACAACTTGAGGGCTCCTGAGTTTCTTCCCCGGACAAGTGATCCATGTCATCGCCACCACGAACACCTAATACGGAATAAACACCCGAAAAATCGCCATGCCGACATAACCTAAACTTCACTAGAGAAAAAATGAAATAGAAAGCTCCACGTGAATAATCCAGAGTTAATCCAATCTTTTTCGCAACATGGCAGCCTAATAAAAGAATCAGTACTCCAACCCTTCTCTGCTAACATTTCCAAAGGCCACGAAAACTCCCCTAATTCTGCAAGAGGCAAGCAACGACCCCGTCAGAACTTACTGTTGACCATTAGTAGCAATGCAAGTACTCATGACGAGTTGTAACTCATGAAATTTACAAACTGATCGGTACCTAACGTACCATTCATGATTCAGTAATGAAATACTACTGCTTGAGACTAGTGATGCGCAGACTGGTTCATGATTGAGATTAGCACACACAAAGGGTAAAGAGTTACTGATAATTACCTTAACTTTATCACAGGCCTTCGGCAATCCGCGAGACTGAAACAGCCAACGGTTCCCTTGGCGTCACTGTTCGACTGTTTCTTCCGCCAAAACTGACAGTCTCGAGCAAGGTGACCTGAAGCCCACAGCGGTAACAACATCCCTTAATGCGGCAGTCATTGCAAAAGACACCATCCTTGGGAGCAGAATCATCACTCAGCGTAACCTCTGTTCTCGCCTCGTGTCGGCTTGCTTCTATACTGCTGACCAAACGATATAAATAGTTATAAGTGAATGGCTTCTCCTTGAGGAGAACACGAGACTGGTCCTGCGGTTTCATACACTTCACGATAGCCAGAGGCAAGGGCGGCCGTCCGAATCTCTCGTACGTATTCCGTCAACGGCTACCCCTCCGACACTGAACTCGGAATGAATACTGACTGGCCAAGTCACACTTGCTCCTGACTGACAACCTCCCTATCAGAATCCCTCTGCGCCACTCTCCAGAATCCTCTGCTTCGACAGCACAACCATATTGGCCAATGAACGCCGACACAATGAGTATAACATTTAAAATATTACACCCCACGGAATTCCAAACACATTAATGTGCCTCTCTAAATTTACAGAAAACCACAAAAGCTGCACCACTTGTTGCACTGAATGAATAGTAAGGTATCTCACGCTTTGCAATATACTCAAAAGAGGATTAGGTAATTTCACAAAATGACACAGCTCACCACCTACACTTGATCGGCCTGCACCAGAGGAATCTCCTGTATGGTGTACTATCCTGTGTCGCATGTCGCCTGTCGCCCTGCCCCATTGCAAGGCCCTCAATTTCGCCTGTAACTACTTGCGTTTAATTTGTAATTCATTAACCTTGGCTGCTGCTTTCGGTTGAGAGGCTGCCCGATCTAGATATTCAACATGGTTGAAAAAATGAGTCCTTTGACACTGCAGTGAATATATTTGGGCTCGGGAGGGGAACTACCTTCTAAGGAGGAGATATTTTTCTCCATATCGGACAAAGCAGAAAGAAGACTGACATACTACGGATCGGAGCGTGGAATCTCAGTCCCCTTAATCGGGCAGGTAGGTTAGAAAAATTAGAAAGGGAAATGGATAGGTAAAAGTTAGATATAGTGGGAATTAGTGAGGTTCGCTGGCAGGAGAAATTAGACTTCTGGTCAGGTGAATACAGGGTTATAAACACAAAATCAAATAGGGGTAATGTAGGAGTAGGTTTAATAATGAATAAAAAATAGGAGCACGGGTCAGCTACTACGAACAGCATAGTGAACGCATTATTGTAGCCAAGATAGACACGATGCCCACACCTACCATAGTAGCACAAGTTTATATGTCAACTAGCTCCGCATATGATGAAGAGATTGAAGAAATGTATGATGAGGTAAAAGGGATGATTTCAGATAGAGTATATAATGGCAAGACAGAGATCAAGGAACTATGTTTTAAATTGTAAGACATTTCCAAGGGCAGATGTCAACTCTGACCACAATCTATTGGTTATGAACGGTAGAGTAAAACTGAGGAAACTGCAAAGAGGTGGGAATTTAACGAGATGGGATCTGGATAAACTGAAAGAACCAGAGGTTGTAGAGAGTTTCAGAGAGAACATTAGGGAACAATTGATAGGAACAGGGGAAAGAATTACAGTAGAGGAAGAATGGGTAGCTCTGATGGATGAAGTAGTGAAGGCAGCAGAGGATCAAGTAGGTAAAAAAGACGAGGGATAGTAGAAATCCTTGGGTAACAGAAGAAATATTGAATTTAATTGATGAAAGGAGAAAATATAAAATGCAGTAAATGAAGCAGGCAAAAAGGAATACAAACGTCTCAAAAATGAGATCGACAGGAAGTGCAAGCAGGGATGGCTCGAGGACAAATGCAAGGATATAGAAGCATATATCACCAGGGGTAATTCTAAGCAAAAAGGGAAAGTAGAAAGGTGGAAGGAGTATATAGAGGGTCTATACAAGGGCAATGTACTTGAGGGCAATGTTATCGAAATGGAAGAGGACGTAAGTGAAGATGAAATGGGAGATATGATACTGCGTAAAAAATTTGACAAAGCACTGAAAGACCTAAGTCGAAACAAGGCCCCGCGAGTAGACAACACTCCATTAGAACTACTGACAGCCTTGGGAGAGCCAGCCCTGACAAAACTCTACCATCTGGTGAGCAAGTGTATCAGACAGGCGAAATACCATCAGACTGAAAGAAGAATATAATAATTCTAATACCAAAGAAAGGAGGTGTTATCGAACTGTCAGTTTAATAAGTCACGGCTGCAAAATACTTACACCAATTCTTTACAGACGAATGGAAAAACTGGTAGAAGCCGACGTTGGGGAGGATCAATTCGGATAGCGTAGAAATGTTGGAACACGTGAGGCAATACTGACCCTACGACTCACCTTAAACGATAGGTTAAGGAAAGGCAAACCTACGTTTCTAGCATTTGTAGAAAGCTTTTGACAATGTTGACTGGAATACTCTCTTTCAAATTCTGAAGGTGGCGGAGGTAAAATACAGGGAGCGAAAGGCTATTTACAATTTGTACAGAAACCAGATGGCAATTATAAGAGTTGAGGGACATGAAAGGGAAGCAGTGGTTGGGAAGGGAGTGGGACAGGGTTGTGGCCTCTCCCCGATGCTATTCAATCTGTATATTGAGCAAGTAGTAAAGGAAACAAAAGTAAAATTCGGAGTAGGTATTAAAATCCATGGAGAAGAAATAAAAACTTTGAGGTTAGCCGATGACATTGTAATTCTGTCAGAGGCAGTAAAGGATCTGGAAGAGCAGCTGAACGGAATGAACAGTGTCTTGAAAGGAGGATATAAGATGAACATTAACAAAAGCAAAACGAGGATAATGGAATGTAGTCTAATTAAATCAGGTGATGCTAAGGGAATTAGATCAGGAAATGAGCCACTTAAAGTAGTAGATGAGTTGTGCTATTTGGAGAGCAAAAGAACTGATGATTGTCGAAGTAGAGAGTATATAAAATGTAGGCTAGCAATGGCAAGAAAAGCGTTTCTGAAGAAGAGAAATTTGTTAACATCTAGTATAGATTTAAGTGTCAGGAAGTCTTTTGTAAAAGTATTTGTACTGAGTGTAGCCATGTATTGATGTGAAATATGGACCATAAATAGTTTGGACAAGAAGAGAACGGAAGCTATCGAAATGTGGTGCTACAGAAGAATGCTGAAGATCAGATGGGTAGGTCACGTAACTAATGAGGAGAGGAGAGGAATCCGTGGCACAACTTGACTAGAAGAAGATATCGGCTAGTAGTACACGTTCTGCAGCATCAAGTGATCACCAATTTAGTCTTCTTTAAAGTCAGTACCGCCATTAGAATGTTTTTTATTTGCAGTGTTACATTTGCACGATCATTATTTCGGCTTTACAATGTCATTATCAAGTGTTTTAATGTTATGCGGTGCCTAAGATGACATCATAGGCACTGTATAACATTAAAACACTTGATAATGGCATTGTAAAGCCGAAATCATGATCGTTCAAATGTAACACTGCAAATAAAAAACAGTCTAATGGCGGTACTGAATTTAAGGAAATATATTATGACTGTGGCCCCACTTTATGAAAAAATCACCAATTTAGTGATGGAGGGAATCGCGGAGGGTAAAAATCGTAGAGGGAGACCAAGAGATGAATTCGGTAAGCAGATTCAAAAGGATGTAGGTTGCATTAGGTACTGTGAGATGAAGAAGCTTGCACAGGATAGAGTAGCATGGAGAGCTGCATCAAACCAGTCTCTGGAGTGAAGACCACAACAATTACATCGGACAGAGAAGCGGCACAGCAATCGAGGGCGCTACTCACCAATCCAATCCGTTCCCCAGCCACCTGACCCGGAATGGAGACTGCCCGACGGATATGCGCGCCCATATCTGTACCGTCGCCTTCCTCCACCTGATCTTGAACTCCCGTTCGTATTGTAGCTGCTCATTCTTTAAACAGCCAGCCATTACACCGGTCGAGACTCCATCTTTCCCCCAGATGTGCCTGAAAACCACAATACACGTAGATTCTGATAGACAATAATTTTACTACAACTGCTAAATGTACCAAATAGGTAACGAACGACGTTCACTATAGGCGCTACCGCCAAAGTGTACCAAGCTCTGCTACCAATGTGAGACGCTCAATACGTTTCTGCTAGACAGTACAACGACGGCCTGCGCAAGTGGATTTTGAACATAAATCGTTAACGCACATTTTATTACATTTGTAAAATTTTACTTAATTCACAAAATCAGCAAACTTAAAAGGATAGCTCCCAAAACCAAAGGGTGTAGTTACCAATTCGCAAATAGAGAGTACTGCTAAGCCAAGACTTAGAGATGATGAAATTCACGATCTACAGCAATCGAGGGCGCTACTCACCAATCCAATCCGTTCCCCAGCCACCTGACCCGGAATGGAGACTGCCCGACGGATATGCGCGCCCATATCTGTACCGTCGCCTTCCTCCACCTGATCTTGAACTCCCGTTCGTATTGTAGCTGCTCATTCTTTAAACAGCCAGCCATTACACCGGTCGAGACTCCATCTTTCCCCCAGATGTGCCTGAAAACCACAATACACGTAGATTCTGATAGACAATAATTTTACTACAACTGCTAAATGTACCAAATAGGTAACGAACGACGTTCACTATAGGCGCTACCGCCAAAGTGTACCAAGCTCTGCTACCAATGTGAGACGCTCAATACGTTTCTGCTAGACAGTACAACGACGGCCTGCGCAAGTGGATTTTGAACATAAATCGTTAACGCACATTTTATTACATTTGTAAAATTTTACTTAATTCACAAAATCAGCAAACTTAAAAGGATAGCTCCCAAAACCAAAGGGTGTAGTTACCAATTCGCAAATAGAGAGTACTGCTAAGCCAAGACTTAGAGATGATGAAATTCACGATCTACGCATTACACCAGTGAGCATTTGAGAGTGAAATTAGATACACTTTTAATAACTTTACATATGCATTGATCACACTTTTATTTTTCATCACCCATACGCGTTTCGACTTTCGGTCATTTTGAAAGGCAATCCTATTTAAGTCATACATTAGATACATTGTATCACGTCAACATTCTCGAACACGAGGCAAGAGCAAACACGTGCTCGAGAGTGTCGTCGTGGTACAATGTATCTAATGTTTTTATATGACTGACATAGCACTGCCTTTGAAAATGACGGAAAGTCGAAACGCGTAAGGTTGACAAAAAATGAAAGTGTGGCCAAGACATGAGTAAAATTATTAGAAGTGCATCCAGATGGCTGCGTCGTCTCATAGCATTTTCATGCAAATTGCAGCTAAAATCAGTCTTACTGGTGTAGGCTTTAAATAAAACCAAACAACACTTAAAACCTTCTAGCATTACGTGAAATAATTTACATAAAGTCGCAGTGACACTCATCGAACTTTAGCTGTGAAATCCAGTGACACTTAAATCGATTTGTAGATTGTTTTAAGCAAAGATACATACCTTGAAGAGTTAAAGAAACTGGTACAACTGCCTAATATCGTTTAGGGCCCACCGAACAGGCAGAAGTGTCGCAACACGACGTGGCATGGGCTCGACTAATGTCTGAAGCAATGATGGAGGGAAGTGTGACACCATGAATCCTGCAGGTTTGTCCACAAATCGGTAAGACGGGGGTGGAGATCTCTTCCTAATAGCATGTTCCAAGGGATCCCAGATATGCACAAAAATGTTCATGTCCGGGGAGTTTGGTGGCCAGTGGAAGTGTTTAAGCTCTGAAGAGTGTTCCTGAATCCACTTCGCAGCAATTCTGGACGTGTGGAGTGTCGCATTGTCCTGCTGAAATTGCCCAAGTCCGTTGGAAAACGCAATGGACATGAATGATGCAGGTGATCAGACAGGATGCTTAAGTACGTGACAGCTGTCAGAGTCGTATCTAGACGTATCAGGGGTTCCATATCACTCCAACGTCACACGCCCAACACCGTTTCAGAGCCTCCACCAGCTTGAATAGTCCCCTGCTCACAAGCAGGACTCGTGGATTCATGAGGTTGTCTCCATACCCGTACCCGTCCACCGACTCGATACAGTTTGAAACGAGACTCAGGCAACATGTTTCCAGTCATCAACAGTCAAATGTCCGTGTTGACGGGCCCAGGCGAGGCGTAAAGCTTTGTGTCGTGCAGTCATCAAGGGTACAGAAGTAGGTCTTCGGATCCGAGAGCCCATATCGATGATGTTTCGTTGAATGGTTCGCACGGTAACGCTTGTTGATGGCCCAGCATTGAAATGAGCAGCAATTTGAGGAGGGGTGTTGCACTTCATTCAAGTTGAACGATTCTCTTCAGTCGTCGTGGGTCCCGTTCTTGCAGGATATTTTTCCGCCCGCAGCGATGTCGGAGATTTGATGTTTTACCGGATTCCTGCCATTCACGATACACTCGTGAAATGATCGTACGGGAAAATCTCCACTTCATCGTTACCTCGGAGATGCTGTGTCCCATCGCTCGTGCGCCGACTCTGACACCATGTTCAAGTTCGCTTAAATCTTCATGACCTGCCATTGTAGCAGCAGTAACAGATCTATCAACTGCTCCAGACACTTGTTGCCTTTGTGTTTTACAATATAAGAAAGGACAAGTAGAAAATTTTTATTACCAAGTGATATAACAGCGAACTATAATATTGTATTGTATTGTATGTTAACTGGGGGCCTAGAAACTACGGAGAGGCTCCGTCCCCGCCGAGCCGCAGTGGTCCACAACCCCACGACTTGACCCCTCCGGAGCCCCACACGGATCCCAGGGTTATTGTGCGGTTTGGCCCCCGGTGGAACCCCCAGGGAACGTCTCACACCAGGTGAGTGTAACCCCTATGTTTGCGTGGTAGAGTAATATGGTGTACGCGTACGTGGAGAACTTGTTTGCGCAGCAATCGCTGACGTAGTGAAACTGAGACGGAATAAGGGGAACCAGCCCGCATTCGCCGAGGCAGATAGAAAACCGCCTAAAAACCATGCACAGACTGGCCGGTTCACCGCACCTCGACACAAATCCGCCGGGCGGATTCGTGGCGGGAACCAGGCGCTCCTTCCCGCCCAGAAAGCCGTGCGTTAGACCGCACGACCAACCGGGCGGGCTTGAATTACAATAAGTTAACACAATTTTGCGGTATTGGAAGAAACTGGAAGTTTTTGGTTGCATAAGCCGCACTAACGGCCTTAATACAACAATCCCATTAATAACTTAGGAAGCCCAGACTGGGTCAACTCCATAAGTAGTAATCGCAAAGAACACAAGTGGAGACACACCAAAACTTTTCGCTGACCACAACGCCAAAATGTCAAAATATTAGGTCGTATGTATTTATTCACTTGTCTCACCAAAGGACCAACGCAATAAACCGTGAACATGTAACTATAAGGAAACCTTACCGTTGGTGGCTGAAGCTTGTCAAACAAATCAAGTGATTTAAACAGCAAGATGATAAGTAGCGGTTATCGACTTCTCTCAGAGGTCCCCCACTTAACGAGCATTACCCAGCTCAGCGCACCTTGCAAGACATCCGGCTGGTATAACTCGCCTCAGTTGCAGTCAGAACGGCGCTGATGCACTGCTAAATGTAAGCAGCCACTCCAAAAGCTCCTCACCGGGTATTAAAGGAGAGAGGAAACATGCAGCTTGCCGTCCCGTGGCGGCACATAGAGTAGAAGGCTGGCACAGGCAGCGCACTGCAGCAGCAGTCTTATAGGGCGCGGTGGAAGAGGCCCTCTTCCTGCGACACCGCCAGCTACGGTGGAACGTGCCTCGCGCGCCCATAGTCGAAAGCAACTCCCAGGTGCTCCGCACGCCCTACGAGCTTTCCTGTAGGGCACCACCTGCGTTCTCGGCGAGCTCGCCAGAGACCCCTTAGAAGCCGCCCATGGATGCCCTCCGGCCAAGATAAATGCGCATGTAAGCATGGCGCGATAGGTCGATTTGCAACACAGCTCACCATCTTTGGCTTACATTTCAGCCTGCTAATGCCCACCTGCGCACGACCAGAGTTTCTGTTGCTTGTCTTCGTGCTTGCCAAATCACCTTGGCGAGCAACGTCGGTCTCTCCTCAGTTGTGAACGTTTGGAGCAATAAGGGCACAGCTCTCCAGCCAGCTAGAGATATTACGATTTAACGCCCCATTTGGACAGAATTTGGCACTTCATCCCTCAGAAACACATCCAGCAACTTTACCAATTACTGCGAAGACGATTAATCGCTGGTACGCGGGCAGAGATGGACCAAAGCCTTGTTGACTTGCTCAGTTTCTAAAGCATTTTCTGTCTAAATGTATCACCCAATTTTCCTGAAATTGTAATCCTTTGTTTGTCTGTAGATGTACAACACCTCTACCGATTTCCGTCCTCTTTTCTTTTTCTTTTTAGAGTGTATTTAAATGCGGTTTTTTGCATGTTTGGTTCAAATGGTTCAAATGGCTCTGAGCACTATGGGACTTAACAGCTATGGTCATCAGTCCCCTAGAACTTAGAACTACTTAAACCTAACTAACCTAAGGACAGCACACAACACCCAGCCATCACGAGGCAGAGAAAATCCCTGACCCCGCCGGGAATCGAACGCGGGAACCCGGGCGTGGGAAGCGAGAACGCTACCGCACGACCACGAGATTTGCATGTTTGGATATAGTGCCGGTGATGCGATTCCATTCTCGAAGATGAGCTTTCAGATAATAAATGATTTGTGACCGGACGTCTGTTTCTGCTCCAGTCAGCAAATTATTCTTTTCTTGAGCAGTTTTATAATGTTCACTCCATAAATCAAATATCGTTTCTTTGTTTTCCTATAATGTGTCAGCGTATTGCTCATCTTCGCTGACAGGCGTTTCAAGAGCTGCAAGCAAATTCTACATTATTTTGATGGCCTTCGAACATGGTGAACCGTCTTGAAATTGCATGTTCTTGACTCTAGGACCTTGCAGCGTTAATAGGATTGACATGTTAACATCTCCACTCGGTAGGAAGCGCTTTTTGATTCTAGTTACGATGTTATTCTTCTAATAATCTGTAGTTTGCTTGCCAGGTTGATATTCAGCATATTAGTTAGTGGCATTGTTTTACTTGACTGCGCCGTACTTTCCCTTGCAAATTTCACGAGTAGCCGCTTGTACAGGCCACATAGTTTCACAAAGATCTGCTAGATATACAATATCAACGGTTTCTAATAGGGAGGTGCACTAGCAAGGTGATTAATGACATCATCGCCGGCCGTGGTGGCCGACCGGTTCTAGGCGCTTCAATCCGGAACCGCGCGACTGCTACGGTAACAGGTTCGAATCCTGTCTCGGGCATGGATGTGTGTGATGTCCTTAGGTAAGTTAGGTTTAAGTAGTTCTAAGTCTAGGGGACTGATGACCTCAGGTGTTAAGTCCCATAGTGCTCAGAGCCGTGTGAACCATTTAACATCACCAGTCACTGTACATAGCTGTAAAATCATGTACAACGTTGAATTCTACCTAGTCGATACTTCTTGAATTAGTTTGAGGGCTGCTACACTCCGTTTAAATCACATAACAGTGTTTTTCACAACAGTAAACAACTAATAAATCGGTAAATGAAACCTAGGATAGATCTGCAGAGGGAGCTGAAGTTGGTGTTTGCCGATGATATTTTAAATCAGTCAGAGATAACGAAGGACCGGGAAAAGCAGTTTAATGTGACGAATAGTGTCTTGAAATGTGGTTATAACATGAACGTAAATAAAATCAGAAAAACGTAATCGATTATAGTTCAATTAAATTAGGCGATACTGAAGGAATTAGATGAAATGAGACAGTAAAAGCTATACATATACCAAACTGAAGCCCTTCCGCCGCGGTTTCTGTCAGTGTGTTCGTGCAAATCTCAAGACCTACTCGGGGAATTGTGATAGGTTTTCTCTAGAAGACGTTTCCCACAAAGCTAACATGAAACCAGTAAGCTAAACGCGGGTGTCTTATTGACGAGGTAATCATAGAAACTTCCTGGAAGAACTCTGTGCTGGACCAGTAATCGCACTTGGGACCTATGCCTTTACAGCCAAGTGCTGTATCAAGTGAGCTATCCCAACACGACTCATGTGTTGCCCTTACAGCCCTGGTTTCGCTAGTATCTCATCTGCTATCCCCGAAACCGACGGAAGTAAGGCTGTGTGAGCGGATAGTGAGTTTTTCTGGGATAGTTCAGTCGATAGAGCACTTGCCCGCGGAAGACAAAGGCCGTAGGTTCGTAACCTAGTCCAGCACACAGTTTTAATTCAGATCAGCACACAATCTACTGCTGGGTGCAAATTCATTCTGGACGGCAACTTTTTAGTTTTTTTGTTGCAAATTGAACTACTGTGCCGTTTACATTAGGATCATTAAAGATGAAGCGCCAGGCCACATCACAGAACAGAATTTTCCGTTGTGGTCACGATCAAGGACGCGCGTATTTTTACTGAAGCAATAGACTGTTGCGCAGGATTCTTTTTGTACGGACGGGGACTTGTTAGGCTTCTACTGGTTTGATGCGGCCCGCCATGACTACCTCTCCAGTGCCAACCTATCTCAGAGTAACACACCCAATGTAGTCGAATAATTAACGGGAGCAGTCCAATTTCTGTTTACCTTGCTCTTTTTAACCTCTACGGTTCACTATAGGACCTTGCAAGTTATTTCTTGATGTCTTAACATATGTCCTCCTAATCAATCTTCCACACTTTCCATTCCTCGCGGGTGCTCCGAAGGATCTCCTCATTTGGATTGCGTGCCCCAATCTATAAAACGCAACACACAAAATTGCTTTGTTGTCCGTCTGTCTGTCTGCCCGACTTTTAAGAACTCTTTTTCTCAGGAACGTGTAGACATATTAAGTTCAGAATTATGTTACATACTAATATCTGTGGTCTCTTGGAAGCTTAAGTCACTTCAGTCCAAAGATACTGACATTTATGTAACATATTTTGATACTCGCAAACTCATTCATCAAAACCTTAAACGTACTTCCCGTTGACCTACTATCATGAAATTCGGCAAGAAGCAAGGTTTCACAGTAGAAGTAAAGTAAAAAAATATGAAACTTGTTATATTGTAATTATAGCACATCAGAAATGTCTTTTGCCATTTGGACATAGCTTCCTTTCATATCATTACTGCTTGCAAACTTAAAATGTAAGGTGCAGTGATGTTTTAGTATGTAATTCTCGAGTCCCAAGATGGATGTTATATATATATATATATTGCCCACTAGGATTCTGTACAAACAGTATATATATATATATATATATATATATATATATATATATATATATATATATATATATATATATATATATATATATATTCTGTTTGTACAGAATCCTAGGGGGCAAGTCAAACTCTCATCTGGCCAATTTTTTATGTTATCGATCTATTCAATTTTCAGCATTCTTCGCCTCTTTCCCGGTTTTCCTTAGTCGACGATTTACCTCCAGACGGTGTCGGGCCTCAGACGTTGGCCCTGCGTTCTCGTAAATGTTTCGCTCTGATTAGGCTTTTGTTTGCCACTATCAGACTTCTTTTATCGAAGGTGTTAGTCTGTTTCGTCTGTCAGTCGTCATTTTGCTTCCAAGATCGGCTATGTTCTTTGTGTACTACATTCCCAATTTTGGAATTTATCGCTAATCTTCTATCTGCTAGTAGCAGTATTTCTTGATTTCTCTCTGTTTTTTGTGCTCCTAATATGTTCAATCACTTCAGTAAGTCCTGTAATTCTCCTCCACTTTCACTGAGGATACCTGTGTCATCAGCGAAACTTACCATTGATATCCTTTCATCCTGAATAGTGTACTAACATTCTTAGATATTTCGATAAAGCACAACCTCGTCATCTTCAGTGGCTGGTGGAGGAATCTGGGGCACTCCAATGTTTGGGATGTGGCTTTGGCAATACTAACATCCCGCCTACTCAAGAGGAGGCACCTATCAGCATGCAAACCAACATCACATTTTTATAGTCTCCGTACTCCGCACGTTGGGTGCTCTAGGCGTGCACTCTCTTGCTAGAGACCTTTAACAACAATCGACGTAGACGTCTGGAGAGGAATCGCCATTGCTTCATAGAAATATCGGCTAGTTGTAGTGGATCCACCACGCGCAACACCCGATAACCTCAGCATTCTTTATTACTGGGAAAAATCCTTAAGGTGGGATGTTCATGAAATTGACGTAAAATGTCAATTTTCAGTTTACTTTTTATGTGTTAGTAAAATTCCGAGGCAATAAAGTCCCAAAGTTTCAGTACCTAAATCGTATCCGAAGTTCCTGAAACTTAATTAAATGTGTGACGCGAATTTCTTGCTACACCCACTTTTTGAAGCAATACTTCAATACTGGCTCGGTGGACAACGATTCCGTGGATTAGTTTCAAGCAGATTTGCACGGGATGCATCCAGAAGGCTGTGATATATATTCTTTGGCTTTGTAAATCATCTGTCACTCTGTTTCGTATCTTAGAAATAATAACAAACCTGCTGCATTGTTTACGAAGAAGAAATTCTTCTATTTGCTATATTAAAAAAAAAAAACGGTTCAAATGGCTCTAAGCGCTATTGGACTTAACATCTGAGGTCATCAGTCCCCTAGACTAGAACTGCTTAAACATAACTAACCTAAGGTCAGCACACACATCCATGCCCGAGACAGGATTCGAACCTGCGACCGTAGCAGCAGCGCGGTTCCAGACTGAAGCGCCTAGAACCGCTCGGCCACAGCGGCGGGCTATATTGTCATCTGATACAATTAACAGAATTGCAGCTTATGAAGCAGTTCTTGTATTTAATGATGGGAACATAGGGAGGGTAATGCTATTTGAGAGAATGGGCTTTAAGATAGGAAATTTCACTCAAGACGTCTCAACAAAAATAGATTTACATGGCCTCTGCAGCTGAAAAGTCAGTTCAACACCAGGCGAAGGAAAGAAGGCAGACAAAAGAAACCAGAAGACTTGAAGGAAGAGAAGATCCTGACTACAAATCTGGGGCCTTCTGAAGAGATGGCATAAGAAAAAACTTTAGGTGGAACTTTAAATTGTGTATCCTGAAAATCAAGTTTTTTAACGTTTATGTTCCTTTCTCTCATAATTTGTGAAGGCTAGAATTACGAGATTTTGTACACTTATTTCTATAAACTTAATAAGAATAAATTTTGAAATTCTGAATGTAAGCTGAGATATGGCGCAAAGTGCCCGAAATTTTGCATAAATTTTGTATTATTCTTAAAGAATTATAATTAAAGAATATTCAAATTCTTCTTTTGGATACATTCAAGAAACCTCAAGAGGGAAACTTACTATATGCGAAGAGAGTAGGAACCTCTTGAACAGTTTTTGAGAAAAAGATACTTATATTATATTTTGAAAATAAAATTTTTAAATTCAGTAAATAAGTAACAGATGTGTTGATTTCGTGTAAAATGGTACAAAATTTCATTGCCGTATCTTCAGAACTGTGGATTTGGTGCATCTTTTAAATGGTGTGTATTTTTCCGCGAATGTCCCCCCTTAAACAGCAGAACTACTTGGGGTCGCCTGGGAACACCTCCAGTTCCACGACCACAGACGCAGAACAATCGGCAGACAGGAGGTGGGCAGAGCAGCCTTGAACATCAGCGTATATTCGCGCCGGCGCCTGCTGAGCCAGTAGTGCTGCGCAGTTTGCTGGGCCGGTCACTGCGCTCTGACGTCACTCAACCGACAACTGGCAAATATAGTCGACCCGAGTCACCACACCAAGGTGGACTGCACGGGGTGGACGTCCGCTAGATGAGCGTCTTCGTTCTCACCAGTGGCAGGCGGAATGCAGCCGCGTAGTCTCCACCAACAGCAGGCCACTCCCAAGATGCGAGATATATAATGAAGCGCCAAAGAAACTGGTATAGGCATGCGTATTCAAATACAGAGATATGTAAACAGGCAAAATACGGCGCTGCGGTCGGCAACGCCTATGTCAACACGTATCTCGAGGAGTTGTTAGATCGGTTACTGCTGCTACAATGACAGATCATCAAGATTTAAAGCTGTCCGGAGTGGCCGTGCGGTCGCAGGTTCGAATCCTGCCTCGGGCATGGATGTGTGTGATCTCCTTAGGTTAGTTAGGTTTAATTAGTTCTAAGTTCTAGGCGACTGATGACCTCAGAAGTTAAGTCCCATAGTGCTCAGAGCCATCAAGATTTAAATGGGTTTCAACGTGGTGTTATAGTCGGCGCACGAGCGATGGAACACAGCATCTCCGAGGTAGCGATGAAGTGGGGATTTACCCGTACGACCATTTCACTAGTGTACTGTGAATATCAGGAATCCGGTGAAACATCAACTCTCCGACATCCCTGCGGCCGGAAAAAAGATCCTGCAAGAATGGGACCAACGACGACAGAAGAAATATCGTTCAGCGTGACAGAAGTGCAACCCTTCCGCAAATTGCTGCAGATTTCGATGCTGGGCCTTCAACAGGTGCCAGGATGCAAATCATTCAACGAAACATCATCGATATGGGCTTTCGGAGCCGAAGGCCAACTTGCTGACTGCACGACACAAAACGTTACGCCAAAAAAAAGTAAAAAAAATAAATAAGAAAATAAAAAAAACAAAGTTCAAATGGCTCTGAGCACTATGGGAATTAACATCTGAGGTAATCAGTCCTCTAGAACTTAGAACTACTTAAACCTGACTAACCTAAGGACATCACGCACATCCATGCCCATAGCAGGATTCAAACCTGCGACCATAGCAGTCGAGCGGTTCCGGACAGAAGGGCCTAGAATCGCTCGGGCACAGCAACCGGCGTTACGCCTCACCTGGACCTATCACCACCGACGTTGGACTGTTGATGAAGGCAAACATGGTGCCTGGTTGGACGAGTCACGTTTCGAAGTGTATCGAGCGGACGGACCTGTATGGGTATGGAGACCACCTCATGATTCCATGGACCCTGCACGTCACCTGAGGACTGTCCAAGATGGTGGATGCTCTGTAATGCTGTGAGGCGTGTGCAGTTGGAGTGATATGGGACCCCTAATACGTATAGACACAACTCTCACAGGTGACACGCACATAAGCATCCTGTCTGATCACCTGCATCATTCATGTCCATTGTGCATTCCGACGGACTTGGGCAATTCCAGCAGGATAATGCGACACCACACAAGTCTAGAATTGTTACAGAGTGGCTACAGGAACACTCTTTTGAGCTTAAACACTACCGCTGGCCACCAAACTCCCCAGACATGAACATTATTGAGCATATCTGGAATGCCTTGCAACGTACTGGTTAGAAGAGGTCTCCATCCTCTCGTACTCTTACGTACTTATGGACAGCCCTGCAGGATTCATGGTTTCACTTCCCTGCAGCACTACTTCAGACGTCAGTCGAGTCCATGCCACGCCGTGTTGCGGCAGTTCTGCGTGCTCTCTGGCGCCCTACACGATATTAGGCAGGTGTATCGGTTTCTGTGACTCTTCGGTGTAGTATCTCTCACTGGTTTCGCATTGCCACTTTCAGACTGTGCTACACCTCAAATGTTGGTCAAAAGTACTCCATGTATAAACGTGTTATATTTAAGGGGCTCGTTTCCTAACATGTGTAATTCGCGGCCGTTATTCATTCCTCCTTCCAGTACCTTTTCCGGGAAAAGTACGTCAGGAATGTGCCGCCCGGAAGTCGGCCGGAAATTCCCATACATTTTTTGCCCTTTACGGCTCCCTCTAGGACTATGGAAATTATTCCCTGATGTCTTAACACGTCCTACCATCTTCTTCTTGTCAGTGTTTTCCTCGCGTTCCCCTCGTCGCCGACTCTGCGGAGAACCTCCTCTGTTTGTATCTCGTCTGTCGACCTAATATTCAACATCCTGCACTAACATCATATCTCAAAAATTTCGAATCTCTTATTTTACTGTTTTCGCACAGTGCATAATTCACTTCCATACAATGCTCCGATCCAAACTTAGTTTCTCATAAATTCATTCCGCGGCTAGCTTGTAGAAAATCGTTTTTACGATGTTTTTTGCTGCGTCTTCTACCTCCTCGGTTTGTTCGATTGTTCTCTCGAAATTTCCTGTCAGAGGGTATCTTTTTCAGCGAGCGGGAGGCTGTTTGGGCGCGCGCACGTTGCTGTTGGAGAGACTTGGACTGCAGCGTCCGAGTTGGTTGGGGGTTCCCCGCCAGGTGCTGCTGGTGACGCGGAGTGTGATAACAGGGGCTGGGAGCAGTCGGCTGTGGTGCGTTCAATACGGCTGTCACTTTAGTAACAGCGTGGGCTGCTTTGCGATTACTAGAGGCACGTGTATTGGAAAGGGCTCTGTCAGCATCCTGAAGAACAAGTCATGCTGTTGCATAGTATTCTGGAACTCTGTGGCGCGAAGTCTTATGGGGCCCGCAATGAGCTGATGACGTTGTGGCGGGCTTTTACTGGAGTCTCATCAGTTGTTCTTCACTCTTGCAGTCTGTGGGCGCGACGTTGTTTTTAGCTAATCTTGAAAAGTAAGCTGTGCTGCAGTGGCTCTCTTCCACCGAAGGCTCTAGAAAAAAAATGGTTCAAATGGCTCTGAGCACTATGGGACTCAACTGCTGTGGTCATTAGTCCCCTAGAACTTAGAACTACTTAAACCTAACTAACCTAAGGACAGCACACAACACCCAGCCATCACGAGGCAGAGAAAATCCCTGACCCCGCCGGGAATCGAACCCGGGAACCCGGGCGTGGGAAGCGAGAAAGGCTCTAGAAACCGCTGAGAATTACTCCTCTTGTGCTTATTGTACTGTTGACACGCCCTTGTTACATCTGAAATCCGACTAATGTGTTTATTCCTCTTTCAAGTTTTGAACAGTGTCATGACCTCAAGTTGGTCGCGTTTTGGTAAGTTTTAAATCAGTAGCTGCTGTGCGTAACAGATACCACTAATTCGGTCCTTGTTTAGCGTAAAATACCTTCCGTTGTGTTTTATGTATATGAGTTCTTTGTGGTAACAAATTTATGGTTAGCTATTTCTATCCAAATATTGTGCTTTGTTTAATGTCTTGTAAAGGCCAGATTAATGACTGATGTTTTAAATAAACTCACGGAGCAACCGTTTGACAGTGGGGCTTGTATCTACGTGTTATTGTTCGTATTTGAAACGAGGTGTCTGCAGTTATGTAATTACTGTTGCGTTTTTACTAAAATTTGTTGACTGCTTGGAACTTTGGCATAACGCCATTTATAGGTTTAGTTATTTATATTGTAGGTGGAAGCTGATATTAGCTTGAGCAGTTGGAAATTTTGTAACTGGAATACGTCGAAATTTCATAATCACAGTTACTTTGCTCAACTGAGGGTTTAACTTAAACATCAAGTGGATCGGTCATTTTATAGTTGTTATCTAAAGCCTTTGAAGCTCATTTGAGTGTTGACACCTTCTCTTTCCCTGTCAGTGTGTAAAATTTGTGCTTGCAGCTTGCTTTCATGTGGATCACCATCACACTGTTGTACTGTTATTCCTTGTAGCATCATTTCAGTACAAATTGCACTATGAAATACAGAGCATGTGTTATTCATTCTGTGAAAGTTAAAACAAGATTTTTGAATTTTAATATTGAAGTTTGAACGTCTGTGTTATAAATTATTTTGGACAAAATGTTGTATTGTAATTGCAGCCCGGCACCTTACCATTTCGTCCAACCACTTCACCAAGTACCTTCCTTCAGTTAGTTATACATATCCTCTTCGTCTATCCTAGTCTCCTCCTCATATCCTCCTTACTTAGTCCTTTAGCCGGCAGTTGTGGCCGAGCGGTTCAGTCTGGAACTGCGCGACCACTACCGTCGCAGGTTCGAATCCTGCCTCGGGCATGGATGTGTGTGATGTCCTTAGGTTAGTTAGGTTTAAGTAGTTCTAAGTCCTAGGGGACTGACGAGATCAGACGTTAAGTCCCATAGTGCTCACAGCCTTTGAACCATTTTTTTGAGTTCTTTATTTTGCTTCGTAGGTAGCATAATTCCTTCACTGACTCTCAATTTTGATAAATTTATCACTGAAAACACTCTCTAGTCACATTAATGCATCCACCTGTCAAAAGCCTGATAAGTACTCTCTGCAGAGCGGGCCGCTGCAAGACGTGGAGGAGGAGAGTCAGTGAGGTTCTGGAAGGTACCGACAGGCATGTGGAGCCATGCCGACTGCAGTGCCGTGGCCAGGGCGCTATGTTTCACAGGTTAGGACCCATGATACAGACAGCCCGATCTAGATGGTCTCACAGATTCTCAATTGAGTTTAAATCTGGAGAGTTTCGTGCCCAGGGAACACGGTAAACTCATCCTGGTCCTCTCAGAACCACGCACTTGTTCTGTGAACTGTGTGACATGTTGCACTGTTCTGGTGGTAGATCCCATCATGCCGAGTAAAAACAAACTGCAATTAGGGGTGGACATGGTTCCCAGGAATAGATCCATACTTGTGTTGATCCATGATTCCTTCCAGAATGACGAGATCACCCAGGAAATGCCATGAAAACATTCTCAGACCATAACGCTCCCTCCTCCGGCCTGGACCTCTCGTTTTCCGACTTATCGCGCCGTACACGCCAATCACCATCTTTCCGATGCACTGTGAAACGCCACCTGTCGCCAGTCACTGGAAGTCCAGTTGCGGTGTTGGCGTGCAAATTCCAGCCTTCGTCGCCGATGAGCAGCAGTCAGCCTGGGTGCATGAACGAGGTGCCTGCTGCAGAGGTACATACGCAGAAATGTCCACTGAACGGTCCTTGAGGAGACACTGTCGATAGCCCGTTACATCATCTAGGAGGTCAGTTGCTCAACAGTTGCACGTCGGTTTATCCGTAGGGATCTCCACAGCCGTCGTTTCCCCCTGTCATCTATGGCCTCCGGTGCATGACAGTTGCCTCGACGTCCGTTTTGGATGGTACGAGGGCTGTCCGAAAATAAGGTTCCCAATTTTTTTCACAGTGTACAACATGTTTATTACCATGAATGCGTACATTTTTGGAAAATTCAGATTTTAACCTATTTTTCTACATAGTCGCCACTGAGGTCAATACATTTTTGCATGCGATGTACGAGCTTTTGAATGCTCGAGTCAAAAAAATCTGCCACCAAGCCGCGCAGATACCTGAGAACCGCTTCTTCCAGGTCTTCTCTGTCGCTGAAATGCGTTCCACCCAGGTTTTTCTTCGTGTCAGGGAAGAGATGGTAGTCACTTGGGGCTAAGCCCGGGCTGTAGGGTGGGTGTTTGACAATAACTCATCAAAATTTTGCGATGAGCACGTTGGTGGCTTTAGCAGTGTGTGGTCGAGCGTTATCCTGATGCAAACGCACCCCCTTGGGCAGCATACGCCTCCTCTTGTTTTGAATTGCACGGCGCTGTTTTTCAGTCTCGCAGTACCCGGCAGTGTTGATTGTTGTACGGGTGGGCAAGAATTCGCACAACAGTACCCCCTTCCCGTCCCAAAACACTGTTGCCATCACTTTGCCGACACTTTGAGTTTGTTCGAATTTTCGCGATCTCGGCGACTCTGGGTGCTTCCATTGTTTGGACTGTTCTTTGGTTTCAGCTGTGCGGTAGTGCACCCAAGTCTCGTCTCCAGTGAAGATGGAGTCGAGGTACTCCTCGCCATGAGTTCCGTGATCTTGAAGAAGTTCGGGCCGCTTCAAATCGTTGACGTTTGTGGTCTTCGGTCAACACTCTTGGCACCCACCTCGCGCAAACCTTAGCATACCCGAGATGCTCCGTCAAAATCAGGTCAATAGAGGTTTTGCTGACATTAGGAATCATTTCGCAGAGATCACGAACCGCCACTTATGGATCTGAGAACATCGTTGCCTCCACTTTTGCGATTGTTTCGTCAGAAACAGATGGCCGTCCGGAACGCTCCTCATCATGGACGTCAGTACTCCCGTTCTTTAACTCTCTGCACGTGTTGTACGCTCATACACTTGTTTCCATAGGTTTCGCTTAGCTGGGAATGGATTTCTGCCGGCGCTATGTCTTTTGCACACTAGAAACGGATCACGAAGCGCAGCTCACACCTAGCGGGCGAAGCGAGGGGGAGATCCCTCACGTATGGGTGCCCAGCCAAGACTGAGCTCCGCAGGCAGCTCGCTAGGGAGCGGATTTGGAGAGGGGGAACCAAGGTACACTACAGAATCGCGGGATCCACCGTAACGACGCTATTCAGGACTGTAGCGCCATGGGAACATTATTTTACGGACAACCCTCGTATCTTTCTGCTACGCACGGTATACGGGGAGCGTGAACAGTTTACAAACATAGCTGCCACCCTTGGCCCGAAAGCCAATGATCATGCCATTTTGGACGTCAGACAAATCGCTCCGTTTCTACGTTACGACAACGATTGCACTTTTTATCTCGTCCGCCGGCTGGGGTGGCCGAGCGGTTCTAGGCGCTTCAGTCTGGAACCGCGCGACCGCTACGGTCGCAGGTTCGAACCCTGTCTCGGGCATGGATGTGTGTGATGTCCTTAAGTTAGTTAGGTTTAAGTAGTTGTAAGTTCTAGGGGACTGATGACCTCAGACGTTAAGTCCCATAGTGCTCAGCCCCATTTGAACCACTTTTTTTATCTCGTCCCCCCTCCTCCCTCCCTGACATGCTTTACATATCAATGAGGCATGTGACTATTCTGGTAAATCCAATAAACGTACACAGCGCTGGTTGGTCGTAGATAATAGATCTTGGGTGTTCAATAGAAATATTGTATTTAATCCAAACTCTTTATTGCGTGTTTTGGGCGCGGCCCATCACTAGACAGTCTGTTAAAAATAAATATTTCAGGTGCACAAAAATACTTCACGACGCATACAGTAAGGCAAAATGAACGACAGACATATTTAGAAAATACATATCAGTGTACATCATAAAGAAAGTTGCTTCGGTTAGCTTGATTTGTTCACTTTAGTTTTCATGTTCAGCCATTGCATCTGACTATTTTTCTCTGTGAAATCTCGTGCATTATATTGTCAGTGCTCATGCAACTTTATTTGTACACCAGTACGTATTCTGTAAATCTGTCTGTCACTTATTTTGCCTTACTGTGTGGGTCATGAAGTATTATTGTGCTCATGGTGTATATATTTTACAACAGATTGTCAGATGATGGGCCACGCTCGGAACGCGTAGTAAAGAGTTTGGATTCAACACAACATTGTTATAGAAGGACTGTTTTATTAGTGACTGAACCGTGGTGGCGTCATTTCATCTTTCTTCTTCCCAACATTTGCTGACGCCGCGCTAGGTGGCAGGGACTACCCTATCTTCCTGTCTGTTATCGCCGGCGCAGAGTCTTAAAAACACACCGGGCGTATCGAGAGGAGAGTGCCTGGGTACGAGGCGAGTGGTCACCACGGACAGTGGTCGGCCCGTCGGCTGTGTGGGCCATGGGCTCTGTTTGGGCGGAGACTGGTTGGTTGCGAGGGGATCGTCAGTGGCTGCACCGAGGTTTCCATCGCCCCGTTCAGTGTGCTTCAGCTGCTTCAGCTGAATTATCTTCCCTTATGTCCATGCTGTCCTCCTTTGGATGCTGACATTTTTAACTGGGCTGAAATTATGGAATAGCGACTTCTTGGTGTAGCAGTGGTTGGTATCGTTCGCACTGGGATATGCCACTTCTGTGACTCTCTTTAATTCTCCCTATATGGATCTCAAAAGAAATGTTTCAGCCGTTGTAATTACTGTGAACCACAACTGGTCTGTTTGAGTTTGACCAATTTAATGGTTAGTGCTTGTTCCGCATGTGTAACGGTGGCTGCTTGCCATTATAAGTCCTACTTGAAGTTTTGCCTTACTGTTACTTGTTTACGCTACAAGCTGTTTGGTACCTTAAATATGTTGCCTTTGAAATCAATGTTACTTTCTACTGAGCCGGCAGGACATTTGTCGCTACCCCGGTGTTTAATGAAATTGGGTATTTAGTGTTGTCAAATTGTTGAAAAGCTCTGTGGTAAATCTGGTTTATTAAGTTTTAAGACCTTGGGATATTTTTTTGGGATTTATTGATCTTTCAATTATTTTAAGGAAATTTGTCGAACTAATATGTGCTGTTCAAACTGTATTTTAGATCTTTCTGATATCTAAGTGTCATGGAAGAAAGCCTTACCTGTGATTGGTTAAGTATCACTTTTTAGAGGCAAGCTCCTGAAGTAAACTTGGTGCAAACAAGTCTCTCGCAGTGTAGCCTAGGTGCCTTATTCACTGTTTTTCTATTTCAACAACTTACACACTTAATGACTTTACCATACTCAGTTAAGTTGAGTTGGCGGAGACGTTTATTATATCATTATTTTACGGTATTATGTTATATTGTTCTGCGCAATTTGAGTAACCTAAGTGTATGATTCTTATGGTAGATTTGAAGGTTTCATACCATTCAGTGATTAAGGCGTTGGCAAATTACATTTTCTTAACTTGTATCTTTCAGCTCACGTTTCACCTGAATGGCCACCTTCTGCAACCCATGTACAAACAGAACGACCTGAGTTACTGCAACAGGACCGTGTTTTGACGATACGGTGGAAATGAGCGCAATGTCGTACTCCTCCAAATTAGATACAGGTACTACAGCCCAAAGCAGATCCGCATCCTTTCAAATCATCAGAGGACTTCCATCTCATGTGTGATCAAACTTGACACATTCCTCTAAACGAACTTTGATTTATGCGATTCCCCCCCTGTCGCATCTTGAGTGTAAAATTGAGACTTCGGCATCATAACTAAGTTGGCGATAGGAGCTTGTGAGGGGCTGCAATCCCCGTGCACACATTTGCTCGACTGATGTGCTGTTTACAGAGATAGTGACGGAATGGCTTGTAATTTTCACGTGTCGGACGCTGCTGCTATGCGTTTATCTGTTTCCTTGTAGGATGTATCCCCCGCTACTAACGATCATTTTATACAGGCCTGAAGCAGGCATCGTATAATTTCTGAACGGTGATCGGATGTGGACACTATTCGTCTCCGAAAAGCTATATTGTACTCGCATCACGCAAAAAAAAGTGTTTTATGGAAGTAGTTTTTTAGTTTTTACGAGTGGTCTTCTTCTGGTCGGTTGCAGATTATTTCGCTAACGGTGCTGCAGGGTGGGTATGTCAATGACAGTGTAATTTTACCCTAAGACATTGAGAATGCTCTGTGACTACCATACGCAGAGAGATAGATCGTAAATTAAACACTATGCTCGAGGTGATAGGAATGTGTGGAGCGCTGTCTGGTATACTTTGATGATTTATATGTTCGAGAATTAACACTGAATGGACGTACTGCACAGTCATCTATCCATGTTCGCAATGATATTCGCAAAGTGGAGAGGGGTGGTTTAGCTATGATAATGAAATTAGTGGAAACATGCTGTCACATCATTGGCCGGTGTTGAAGTGAGTGTAAAATTGGTAAAATTGTTTGCGCTATCAACTGTGATGCTCATTATTAGAGTACATAGATGGTGTCTTTTCCATCCCATCTGTTCACTGGCACACTATTGGTCACCACATAATGATTGATTGACATCACTTGTTTGAGTCAGAGAGAAAGTTTTGATAGATGAACAGCACCTTCTGGCGTGAATAGCACGGAAACACTGATCACGTACATGAGTGCAATATGAGGAATCAGTCGAAAGGGAATGCGGAAAAATGGTTCAAATGGCTCTAAGCACTATGGGACTTAACAGCTGAGGTCGTCAGTCTCCTAAACTTAGAACTGCTTAAACCTAACTAACCTAAGGACATCACACACATCCATGCCCGAGGCAGGATTCGAACCTGCGACCATAGCAGCCGTGTGGTCCTGGACTGAAGCGCCTCGAACCGCTCGGCCACCGTGGCCGGCAGGGAACGCAGAGACATCAGCTATTCTGTCAGTGTGAGAAACGAATCTAAATGTAGAGCTCGTTAATCACCTTCGGACTGTATTTTGGAAACCTACGCCAACTCCATAAAACTCTTCCAGTTTGCTTATGTTGTAAGTGTCTTTTATTTAAAATAAGCCGATGTGCTGCGTGTTATGCTATACGCCGTAAGAATATGATTTATACCGTGCAATGTGTAGTTTCCTGTGAAAGGCCGTGGATCAGAACTTCTTAATGTCAGTTTAGAACTTGCCACAGGCCTCAAAGTCGTGGCAGGGAAAGGAAATGTTTGGCACTGTACAAAAGTGTGTTAGAAAACAGTGTTTCAAACAACTAAACAGGACCAGAGGGAGCGTCTTTTACGACTTAGCATAGTCTATGGGATAGGATCGTTCGCCTAGAGGATAGGTGATCAAACTTTAAAGTGGCCTCAGCAGTGCCTGTATATTTAATAGGATCGTGCCACACAGGATGTAGTAGTAGCAGCAGTTTGAGGTGTCAGTTCGAAGAGGGACTGCGTATACCGTTAGGAATGCTTGGGGGGCTGCACACTGTGCTATTCTGGGGAGTATTGCGAAATTTCTTTCTCCATGCTGGAGCCCCCCAGCAGCTGTGCATCATCGCACCAGCATCAGTGCCTAGGTGACTTCTATATCGGATGAAGGTAGTTGAGCTTTTATAGTTCGTAATTTTTCTCTGTTTGGGGTAGAGAATAACGATGATAGCGTATTGGGTTGACTGATTTGAATGGACGCGGATCTGCTTTGGGCTGTAGTATCTGTATCTAGTTTGGAGAAGTACGACATTGTGCGCATTTCCACCGAATGGTCAAAACACGGTCCTGTTGCAGTATCTCAGGTCGTTCTGTTTTTACTTGGGTTGCAGAAGGTGGTGGATATGTCTTTCTCCGACTTATGCTCAGTTCCGACTTAAATTGGAACGATTACATGCAGACAGCTATAGAAATGGGAGCATATGCAATATGCGTAGGGGGTGACTAACACCACGTTGGAATTTTACTGCAGCAGCTAGCTTCAGGAGATGTGACTCGTTTCGAGATATGAGAGAGCCAGAAATATGATTGAGTAGCGGTTGTAATAATTAAAGAAATTGTCAATAGGATCCAATACAGGTATGTGCTTGAATTGGAAAACCCGATTCCAAATCGTGGACATCATTTCTAGTGGATAGCAGAACACTAGAGATCTGAGAATCTAGTGCACATTTTCTTACGACCTCAATCGGCACATCATCTACTACTACTGTTTGTGTTCCTTCTCAATCAGTCATCGCCTATAACTCAGAGGATATATCGTGGAAACTCTGATATGGAGACAGAATGTACTAGAAATACTATAGAATTATCAGTTTGAGGGAGTGTAAAATACTACTTACATACTACGTTCCTTAGCCGAATCACTTTCAAAATGTGGTAACTTTATCACGAGATTGCATCGTGGGCTGATAATACACATTCCCACGATCACCATCACGGTATTTGTCCGGAAAAAACCACCTCATTCAGAGGTAATGTTGCACCTCGATTCGTAAAGCGGGTATAGTTTTTAACATGGATACTTGTGTGCACTTGTAGAACCAAGATCACTTGTGACATTAAAATGCAGTAGTAGTTGCGATCAGTTTTGTTTTTTTAACATCTGGCTGAATATGTCTCTCTTTCTAAGACACAGTAGTGGCACTCACAGGAAGAAAACTTATGAGACATGTCCACTCATGGCTAATTTTGTCTGAGTATTATTTCGTATCATAGTCAATCAGCTATTGACAAAGTATTGTAATTAGTATTAGTGGATGCATGATAGGTCGGTGTTTGAGCATCAGGTTTATAAAGTATGTGTTTGTTTAAAGGAAATGACTATGTCCAGTCGTAAGGAGGGTATGGATTTGACTTGGAGTACTGTGATAGCAGAGGGAAGAGTATATCAAGTCATAAGAAAGGTAGTAATATTTATATTTCCAGAGCCACTGCCGACAGCAGGGTGCATTTCCGATACTTTGCTCAGTGTCGAATGACGTTCAATTGAGACCGCGATTGTAAGATGGGTGGCTTTCGTGATCAAGTGGAAATTTGAGAAGATGGTGTATGGAGGTGCGTTTGCGCTGAACCATTATTCCCTCCTATGTAAATTGTTCGGTTGACTGCTTATGCACATTTCACGCCTTTATTTAGTTGAGAGAAGGTCGACTGTGGTGTGTGCATCTAGCATGTGGAAGACACGTTTGCTTTTCCTCTAGAGATGGGAAAGACCTTAGTTGGCTTGTAAATTTTAGGGATGGCTCTGAGCACTATGGGACTTCTAAGGTCATCAGTCCCCTAGAACTTAGAACTACTTAAACCTAACAAACCTAAGGACATCACACACATCCATGCCCAAGGCAGGATTCGAACCTGCGACCGTAGCGGTCGCGTGGTCCCAGGCTGAAGAGCCTAGAACCGCTCGGTCACACCGGCCGGCTTATAGGGATGATTTGGAACCTGTTACATCAGCGCGATCGGTATTCGCGGGTGGAAATATCATTTTTCATTTGTTTGTTTCTAGTTCCTCAGTGGTCTAGGGCACACTCCACCTAGCTAAAGTTCCGGGTTTGTAGAGAAATAATTTCATATCTATATCTTCGGAGCCTACAGCTGTGTGCTTGATATGGAGAAATATCGCGAAAATGATATAATATTATGGCAAACGATGCGTAAATACTTGTGTTTGTGTAATCCCAGAGTCTGGAGAAGGGCGTAGAACCACAAGCAAGCAGGCAGGCAGGTCCGGACCAGAAACAGTAGCGCGTTTGTACCGAGAGGGAAACAAACCTGTCTTTGCACATCAGTTTTGAGAGTGAATTCGATTCACTGAGGGCTTTCTGATGTAAAAGGGGTGATTTTGTATGGCTTAGGATATGAATTGTATGTTTACTACATCGACACGGTACGCGTTGATATATTGCTGAGTTGGGGATCGGTTTCACGCAGTAATATTCAAGCTCCTGGCCCCAGTGGGAGAACAGTGTAATTCAGTAGGTGTCTTTCCGAGGTTTAGTTGTCAGTGCAATATGGCGATCAGTGTAAAATAGTTTATTGCCGATGAATGTCACATCTGTAGGGAAAAAAAAGTTGAATGGTACATCACTAGGACTGAGGAGCATCGTGACATAAATTCGGTGTGAGTGTAGGTATACGATTATTTTTCCAGGTGCTGTACAGATATAAAAGATAATTGCACTGTTTGTGTAAAATGTGTATATATTGCATTGTAAAGTTACTGTGGCTTATGTAGTGTAAAATGTGTATATATTGCATTGTAAAGTTAGTGTGGTTTATGTTGTGGAATGACTAGAGAGGATGAATGTGTGTCCTATCGTGAGGGACGTATAGATTCGGCACATTGATAACTGTGAGAGATTTTTTATGTGGAAAATTATGTGCACTATAGATAATGAGATTGGTTCCTGAAGCACAGCCGTCAAGAGGAGACATTACCTGTACATCGATTAGTGTCAGACTATAGCAGCAATTGTAATATTTAATTGTAGTTACACTGGTAAATATGCTCCTGGCTTCCAATATTCTTATGAGTCTCATATGTATTTGATGATCTGTAAACAACTTTGCGGGTTTAACTGTCAATGCAATTTAGCAATCTGTGCAAAATAATTTTACCACTGGAAGTCCTATCTGCATGAAGAAGACATGGATGGTGCTTTGATACCGGCAGCATCAGTAATTTGGTGGGTAAATTCGATAAGAGCCAATCATAATGCTAGATCCATTCACATCCTTTGTGCTGGGATATAGGAGTCTCTACATAGCGGTGAGAACATTTGCGTATGTTGAGAGCAGGAACGGTAGCACATGATGGACTGGGGTATCACGTTAGGACAGCTGGGAAGAGTGCATTCGATGTTATTCTGCGCTATTTTCGTAAACAGGTTTTGTTAGGGCAAGAATTTCCGTGCATACAAGCTGAGACATAACGAAAACTCCTACAAAAGCGTATTTCTGGGACACTATGCAATTTACTAGAGATCGACTTGGTTATTATTTTAGATAGCAATGTGGCATCAGTATAAAATTGAGAACATTGCTAGATGCGCTTGCGATGGTAAGTTGCTACTTGCGGCGATGCATCAGCCACACGTCACGCATGGTCCGTTAGAATCGCTAAGGAGAAAGCAGCTTGTACTATTCAGGAACAGATTTCTGCAGCGTCGTCGCCTGACCGTAGTTAGAGGGAGGGTGGCAACGAACCCATGCGCGCGACCAAGTTTGGAGCGTCTGTGCTCTGTAAATAAGTCTTCGCTCCATTACGATCGCATCATCAACGGCGCCTAGGTGATTACGTATTTGGATAGAAATATCTCTGGTGTCGAGTATGAAAGGGGCACCACCACCTCATGTGTGCGGGACCTTAACGGGTGTCTGTGCATGGTTTGACAGCTGACAGCTGTGTCACTTTGTGGTCCAGTGGACAGGGCATGGGTGGGCAGTGCTGGTGTGTGTTGATTGCATTATTTTGCGAGCAGGTCTGTAGGTTGTGCTATGCATTATTTGGACAGTTTACGAGTACTGAGCATGTCTACACATCACTGTGCTGCTTTATTTAGGAGGAGTCTGCATGTCTGTACTGAAATTATTTCAGTAAATTAGGAGTTGATTGCGTGTCTGCAGAGTGTGTATTGTGACCCCAAGCACATCAGGGCGAGTGTTTTGTGTCAGTGTGATAAATATATTCCATCCCTAAATAAAATGTTCCAAAATAAATAGAGTGCACCCCTTCCTTACTCTCCCCAGCAGCCCAGTGCAGCCTGAGTCATTTTCGTGCCATTTCCCTCCTACAGACCACCATCCGGGATTAGGTCACAGGAGGGATGACAGTACCCTCTGGTAGCGGTAATGTGTACTAGGTCCGTTGGAATCTAGATCTCGTGGTGGGGACATTGCTTGCAAAATAAAAACTTATCTCCATCATAGGTAGAGTCGTTTTCCCACCATTTCCCCCCCCCCCCCCCCGGATGATATCATGCACTGTGCACATTAGTACAAGTTATTACACGTTAGTACACCTTAGTACAAGTCAGTATACGTTAGTACACGTTAGTGCACGTTAGTCCGACAACATAGGTTGTATGGGGACATGGCAGTCGGTTGAGGATCGTGGTGGAGACTTTAACTATTATCTCCCAAGTCCAAGTGGGCATGGCATTCGCGAAAATTCATTCCAACTCCATGATAGCGCTCTCTGGTGGTGTCAATATGTACTAGGCTTCGTGGTAAACACAATGTATGCCGCCATCTTGAATAACGGTAGTCGCCTCGTCAGATGACGTCACGCTAGTGCCCTTTGGTGCTGGTACTGTGTACTAAGTCATTTGGAGACCGGATCTCGTGGCGAACACGCTGGATGGCCGTACTGCATGAAAATGATTAAATAAAGACATATCTTCATAAAGACTTATCCTTTTCCCACAAATCCTTAGGAGGAGGTGGCAGTTGGGTGACTGAGGTTAGTACAAGTGTCCTTTCTTTCGTGCCATTTTCTTAGCTTAGTAGAGATATGCGAATTGACATTTGTTCGCCAAAATTCAAACTTGGCGCCAGTTCATAGGAAGAAGTGGCGGTCGAGTGATGTAGGTTAGTGGAGGTACGCCAAGTGATCTATCTTCCCACAATTTTCTTAGCTTAGTAAAGATAACAGCAGGGTGACAATATCCTGTTGGAACTTCAACTTCCCACCATTTTTCTGGAGGAGGTGGTAGTCGAGTGACAGAGGTTAGTACAAGTGCCATTTCCTTCCACAATTTTCTTAGATTGGTAGCAAAACCTCAAGTGACCTTTGTTGACCGCAAAAATTTCAAACTTGGCGCCAGTCCATAGGACAAATTGGAGTTCGGGTGACTCAGGTTAGTGGAGGTAGCCCAAGTGGCCCATCTTCCAGTGATTTTCTTTGCTTAGTAGAGATAACAGTGGTGTGATGCATTATCCTGCTGTAATTTGAACTTCCCACCATTTTTCTAGGGGAGATGAGGAGAGGGGGGCGTGGCACTTCCCGCCAAAATTCTAACTTCCCACAAAAATCCGCCATCTTGGATGGCATCATGCACTGTTCCCAAGTCTACATGACGCCATCTTGGATGATGTCATCGCCGCCATCTTGGATACATCTGGCAATAACGCAGAGTGTGCCAGAGTCTGCGCTGCCTCAATACTTCTGTCTCTGCAGGAAGCTACAAATATGGATTGGCATTCATTGATGATGTACTTAAGCCTCTTTGTGTGTCCATGATCGGCTCTTTGGCAAATGAGGTCCGCAAATACAGTCACTTTGTATAGTTTATCGAGCCATGTGGGTTCATGCAATTGGTTATTAGCTAGCCTGAGTCATGTAAGTTTAAGTTGACTTTTTTGTCCTGTAAAGATCTGGACTAAGCCAGGTAAGCATATTCCGCCATGGAGAAGCACAGCACCTTCGGTCTGTCTCCCCATCTGCGGTAGCTAATTTTCTCAGTATATTACTTGCTACAGCGACTTTATGATGGGTCTTCTTGCAGTGTTGGTTGTACGTCAGTGAGAGGTCCAGTATGACACCCATGTACGTCGATTGATCCATGTTCCAGGATGACGCCATTCAAGGTTACTTTCAATTTTGATTTGCTTGTTTTGGGTGAAAATGGAAGGTCCTGACTTGTGTCTTTGAGGGAAATGGGTTGACGTAGTTTTCCTTGTAGTATTCTGACTTCGTACTTGGAGCGTGTTCCATTTTTTGTTGTACGTCCTCAAATCTCTTTCCTTGTCCATATCGTCACTGGATAGGATCTGGCCGTCACAGGTCAAGGAAAGAGTTCTGAGGATATAGAAAAAACGTGGAATGCAGTTGCCAACAAATACTTTCCTATACTCTGACGAAGACATAATGTAAATTTGTACAATCGGCTGGGGTGGCCGAGCGGTTCTAGTTGCTACAGTCTGGAACCGCGCGACCGCTACGGTCGCGGGTTCGGATCCTGCTTCGGGCATGGATGTGTGTGATGTCCTTAGGTTAGTTAGCTTTAAGGAGTTCTAAATTCTAGGGGACTGATGACCTTAGAAGTTAAGTCCCATAGTGCTAAGAGCCATTTGCACCATTTTAAATTTGTACCCCTAACTAATGTGTTTAATACGAAGTGCTCGCCTGCAAGAGAGGATGTATTTGAGACGACAAACGTCCGTATTCGTTCCGTTCACTTCTTTTCGACTTATTGTTCACTGGTAATGCGAGTAGTCTCATATATCTGTCAATGTACTATTCCGTTGATACATCTGGAGATACTAGTGGCCATTGTTTTTTGGGTACAGTTTAAAAATATCTCGTAGTCACGAATAGTACGTGATTTGAACTTACCTCCAATGACAGATTAAAATCGTACACAAGGACACCATTTAACTTGGTAAATAATGACTGTATCTCCATTGACCTTATTGTTAATGGGACATTAAATTGAAACACATTGAGTATTTCTGGCCCTGAGTCGTTGCCAACATTCCTCTTCGTCACCTGCACCAAGGGCCTGCTCTAGGCTTTATTTTCCAAACTTACTCCCACTCGTCGTCGTTCAACCCCCGCTCCCATCCACCGTTTCTCCTCGATGACACAACCATATTGATGGACCACCAAGCCAGCAGCTGAAACAGAGGCGAGTCAGAGGATTTCCACATGATTGCGAGCGCGTCAGATCAAAACAATGTGCCAGGTCAGTACTCGCGCCAAGAATTCCTGGCTCGCTCCAACACGCCCCATTCGACCAGTTACATCCACCTCACTACTAGCATGGCTGCATGAAAGGAGATAATTCTCGTTCGATGGACCTTTTTTCCAAATAGTCTACATTACTGTGTGTGTATCTTGCGGCTTAGATTGCACCACTTACGTGTGCTACTTCTCCTAGTTGTATAACAGCCTATCCTCAAGTAGAATTCACCCACTTGGTAAAAAAAAAAAAGATTAATATATTAAAAATTACGTTCACTGCAATTATTGAAGACTATTTCTAGCATTTTTAGTTTGAAATATGCGTGGTTCTCCTTCACTTTATCGATTATCAGGGTTTGTCGCCTGTACCAAATACTAGTGCAGCGAGCAAGCTCAACTGATCAATAGCGCACGGACGCCTATTAGTGGACGTTAGTATGAGATTTTCCATCCTTCGCCTTTACGATGATTGGAGCTGTGCTGGAGAGAGTTTCAGTGAGGCGTCTGAATGTCTATGGAGGAAGATCCGCAGGCAGAGAAAGTAGTCTTGTATGCTGTGATGCGCAGCGAAGTCGACCTTATAGCATTCCCAAAGACGTTCAGTTTGAGTCAAGTCGAAGCTTTAGGCAGATCAGTCCATTTAAGGGATGTTATTGCTCACTAACCACCTCCTCACATACGATGATTTACGACAAGCTGCATAGTCATGCTGATAAAAACGATCATCGTCTCCAAGCTGTTCGTATACTTTACGCGGTACACAAAGCTCAAAAATGTGTACATATCCTTCCGAACTTAGCGGTTTCTTAACCACAATAAAGGGAATCAATACTAATCACGAAAAACATCCTCATACTGTAACACGACCTCTTCAGCACTTCGCTGTTGGCACTAGATAGGACGGCAGCTAATGTTCTCCAGGCATTCGCCAAACCCAAACCCTTCCATTGGAATACCAAAGATTATAGCGTGATTCATCACTCCAAATCATACGTTTCTAATGATCCACTGCCCTAGTGACGTCGCTTCTCACATCACCTCAGTGGGTCACTTAGCATTGGCTACAGAAACGCGTAGCTCATGTGGAGCTTCTCGTCCACCGTACTCGTTTCTTTTTAATTGCGAGAAGCTCTTGGCAAACACACGAGTAATTCCTTTTGCTGATTTTATACGAATTTTTTATAACCATCCTCTCCAATACTCGACGCACCTGTCCGTCAGAACAAGAGGTCTGCCAGGGTCTTGGTTTAGCTGTGGTGGTTCCTTCGCGTTCACACTTCACAATCACGTCACCCATATTTATAAGGTTTGAGATGACCTTTATAGACTTGTTACTCAAGTGAATGAGCACTCCTGAACGACCCACTCTGCCGTTACTGTTTCTCTGCTGGCAACACAGTACTCCCCGAGTCCTTTTACACTGGCAGAAACACCGCTCGTGGCATCTAAACAATTCCGTCTTATTAGGTGTATGGCTCCTTCAACGAGTTCTGGTACCTTTTCTTTTGAGCTTTAGTAGATGTTTTGAATAGTTTTATTACTGTAACTCACGGTTACTTTGGCCCAATTTTTGTCTATCTTTTTATATGTGGCAAGAAAAAACGATAATGGCAGAAAGAAAATTCCAAATACATTTATCTTAGATTGTCAAAGACTTGTTCCATGAATGAAGTAAGTTACTAAACGAGAAACGTCTCTGCTGTAGTACAATAATAGTAGGGCCAATGTTACCTGCACTCGGGCTGCTGGGACCCATCTAGTCATTTCTTCAAGAAAAAGTGGCAGTACGATGTTGCGGCAAAGTAAAGTCAGTGCATATATCTACAGTAGACACTCATGAGCATGAGTAACAAATAAAGCACCAAATTTTGAAAGTAAAAACGGGGAATATTGAATTTTATTCATAAAGTGATACAGTAAATTTTTGAAAGCGTAGTATATTTCATCATTTCATTAATTAATTTTCGAAATAGTTATAAGCCTTGTTATACAAATCACTGAACCTCTGCTATTTGAAAATAACCACATTTAGTTAATTTTGCTAGACTGATAATTCTTATCAAGTCCTCCCAAGAATAAAACAGTATATTTTCCTTTCCTCACCATTAGCAGTAGGACTTTGTCATTCCCATACAGCTCACTTTAGCACCCTCACCACTCACCTTAGTCCCGATTCTGCGATATTTTTCTGTGTCGTGTAAAACTGTAGCATATTGCCTAACTGCCAATTTATCTTTCAATATTTTGTTGTGCTGGGAATCATCTTGGTTATCAGGGAAACTTTCCAGTAACACCACCAGATTCTAGCACCACTTCATTTGGGGGTCACTTTGGCCCAGGCTGAAATATCCCCATATTTTCCAAAAATGTGAACTATTTTACAGAAATGTCAAATGCGTTACCTAAATCGAATTTAACACAAATGTCAGTTTCTTACCCTATCATCCAATACTGACAGACTGCAAAATTGCACTCATCTTATTTTTAGCTTAATTGATGTGGACCCTCCAGGATAAAGTTACTGAGCTGCAATAGCTGTTAAAATATTTATGTTCAGCACTGAATCCAATTCTGCCAACACAGTATTACTTCATGATTCTTACAACCTTCTAGGTCATGCTTCACGCACTGTAAATGGATACCACTTTGTTTACTCCATGTTTACTCCATTTTAGCGGGAAAAACGTTTAGAACTTTTTCCGACCAGTGGGCCAAAGTTGCCTCCTAAGGGCCAATATAAGCGTAAACGTAGCTTACGGTACGTGGGAGCGGTTTTCCTAAAAAATATTGCTCATGCCGTTGGAAATGTACCATTTCGGTATAATTACTAATAAAATGTTGTCACATGTGTAATTGTTTCCCACGATTCGAAACAATCGCCTCAGATTAAAACACACTCTCTCTCTCTCTCTCTCTCTCTCTCTCTCTCTCTCTCTTCACAGCATTTATCCTGTTGTACAATGTCCCACTGTTTTTCATCATATAGCAAACTTTGTTTACAGAAAACCTGATTTTATATTTTTCGCCAGATCTCCTTCGTGTCGTCACAGTCGTAAGTTAACAAAAGGGAGAATGTTATCTGCCCGTGAATCTTGTGAAATATTTTCCGTGTGCTATCGTATTTAGCTGTTACGAATCGTATTTTCTCATGAAAGGATTGGGGACCATTTGAGCATTTGCCTAAACAAACATGTAAAATATCCTGTAGCACTCTCACGCTGGTCACCATACAAGAGCACTGGTCGTTAATGCGCCGCATGAATCCGTTTCACGTCTAGTTCATCTCCCTGTTCCGCAAGATAGCGCTCTGTGAGTTAAGGTTTACCAGAAGGTCACTGAACTCAAATTCGTTCGGTAAATGGTTCATGCCAAGGACATTTTTTGGATCATCAACCTTTTTTGCTGGTTTCATGTAGCCGCTGCCAGCCTCTTCATCTAAGCGTAGCACTTGTACCCACCGTCGTCAACTGCTTGTTGGACATACTCCAATCTCTGTCTTTTTCTACATTCTCAATCTCTACAGCTCCCTAAAGTAACACGTAAGTTATTCCTTGATGTCTTAACGTATGTCCTATCATCCTGTTCTTTCTTCTTATGAATGAGTCTACTGAGGACGACCTCACTGCTTATCTTATTAGGACCGACCGCAGTGGTCGAGCGATTCTAGGCGCTTCAGTCCGGAACCACGCGGCTGCCAGGGTCGCAGGTTCGAATCCTGCCTCGGCCATGGATGTGTGTGATGTCCATAGGTTAGTTAGGTTTACGTAGCTCTAAATCTAGGGGACTGATGACCTCAGATGTTAAGTCCCATTGTGCTTAGAGCCATTTGAACCATTTTATCTTATCAGTCCACGTAAATTTCAGCATGCTTCTCTAGCACCGCATCTCAGACGTTTCGATTCTCTTTTTTTCCAGTTTTACCACTGTCCATGTTTCACTTTATACAATGCCGTGCTTCAGACGTACACCCACAAAAATTTCTTCTTGAAATTAAGCTTAGTTTTTGATACCAGTAGACTTCTTTTGGCCAGGAACGCTCTCTTCGTTGCATTAACTTGCTTTTTATCTCCTCCTTTCTTCGTACGTCACGTGTTATTTTGCTTACAAGGTATGAAAGCTGCTACATTTTATCCACTTTCTCGACCCCATTCCAAGTTTGATGTTAGGTTTAATTAGTGTGTCCGTGTCTCAGTTTCGTATCTGCCTCGTCAGTGGCAATGAGAGAGAAGAAAAGGGATGTGAAACCCTGTGTCGTGACACAAGATAGCAAGGCAACCCTCTGACAGACGTACCACTGTCAACTGTGTTCCATGCCCTCACAAAGTAAGACACTGCGGACGCAAACAAGTACGTTTGTGCAAGACCTGCTTATGAGTATTATTGACTTCCAGTTTGTCGCTCCGTCGTAGGGCCAGAGGGGTGTTCAGTCTGACTTTAATCTAACCTCCATACCTCATCGATGTGAGAAGTCGCCAAGAGCGACACGTGGTTTAAATTCTAGGGTAAACTGCAGGTCTCTTCTCCCTAGTTGGATAGCTGACGTAGATTAGGGACGCTCAAGTTGTTGAAGTGATGTCCAACTGAATGACTTGCATCCGGTTGTTTAGACATACTACATTATTACTACAGCCCTATTTTACCTCCGCGTTCTGCAATGAGAACTTTAGTATACATTTTTTGGCTATGAGATAGCGGTTTCTATACCTTTTTAATGATAATTCGCAAAATTCCATCACTTTATTCGACTTCACGCTATTCAACAACACATTTCTGTAGGCAGTTCTCTCATTATCAGTTAGCTTGTGTGGTTAAAACACTAAAAACACTGTCAACACATATGTGGCGCTCTTACAGTAAAATGAAAAAAAAAAAAAACTGAAATCAATCTGCATTAGTAACGGTTCGAGGTCTAAGATAAAAACGTGTGAGCGGTACTCACTCGTCACCACAATGAACAGCTTTGCAATGTTACGCAGAATTCCATTAATAATTTGGCCACTGTGCACAACGGCAACACCATCACACTGAAACTATAGCTTAGTGTAGTCCTGATTATTTTATTTTATTTATTATTTTGATCTTTTCCTCATTACAGAGGCTTATCTCCAACATAATAATTTACTTGGAAATTACAATACAAACAATAAACATTCTTAGCCGCGCGGGATTAGCCGAGCGGTCTAAGCCGCTGCAGTCATGGACTGCACGGTTGGTCCCCACGGAGGTTCGACTCCTCCCTCGGGCATGGATGTGTGTGTTTGTCCTTAGGATAATTTAGGTTAAGTAGTGTGTAAGCTTAGGGGCTGATGATGGCTCTGAGCACTATGCGACTTAACTTCTGAGGTCATCAGTCGCCTAGAACTTATAACTAATTAAACCTAACTAACCTAAGGACATCACACACATCCATGCCCGAGGCAGGATTCGAACCTGCGACCGTAGCGGTCACGCGGTTCCAGACTGAAGCGCCTTTAACTGCACGGCCACACCGGCCGGCAGGGACTGATGACCTTAGCTGTTAAATCCCGTAAGATTTCACACACATTTGAACATTTTTTGAATAAACGTTCTTAAACTATATTTTCAAAATATTCCTCCAGGTGTTTCGATCTTGTGTGTCCTCTTCCTCTGCGCCCATTCTCCTCATTGTGTGCCGTACATTTTGGAGCCAGGTAGTCATAGGTCGTCCTCTTCTTTTTCTCCTCTCCGGTTCCCACTCCAGTATCAATTTTGGTATTCTGGTTTTCTCCATTCGTCGTACATGCCCGTACTACTGTAATTTTTTCCTATCCATTACGTCATATATTCTTTCTTTTATTTCCATTCTCTTTATTATTTCGGTGTTCCTTATCTTTTTTTTCCTGGAGATTCTTGCGATCTTCTCCAGAAGTCCATCTCTAGAGTCATGATAGTCCTGATTATATTTACTGAATAAAGGTTGCCTAATCATGGGAGAAGTTGTAGGAAGTGGGGTTCATACACAGAAGTCGATAACAAAATACTAACAATTTATTCAAATTAAAAACCAACATGGAATCTTGCTGAAATGTGACTCATGAAAAAGGAAAACACAGAAAGCTAACATAAAATACTAGAGTTTTATATGAGACTGTGATTGACATCATTAGAAAGAATGAAAGAACAAAAACAGAGTTTCTCAACCTCAGAACTCTTATTTTTTAAATAAACAAGAGCAATGATCCAATGAACATCGCATCCAAGATGCACACAGTATCAGTCAGATAGGAACTGCTTAGTGTGCGGACTCTGAGATACGAAACTAACATCTCTTGATATAGAGAAAAGAGTCACCGTCTTCAAACCGGACCATCAGCACGGGATGAAGGCCAGGAAGCGAACGATTTTCAGCACGGGATGACTCCCAGGGACGAATGACAAGAATTCGAAGTTCTACGCTCTCAGCCCAAACTCCGGTGGGGGGCGAAAAGAAGCTTGTAGCCTATATGACGAACATAAATGTGCCTCGAAGCATGAAAACAGAGGGTAATGCTGCAAAAGCGAAATGGCGTACAAGTATCCAGAGGCAGTTTGCTAGGCTGATGGCCCACCAGGGTAGCCGAGCTTCCTGGACTCAGGTGGGCGCGCCGGCCCCGGATCGAATCCGCCCCGCGGATTAACGACGAGGGCTGGTGTGCCGGCCAGCCTGAATGTGGTTTCGGCGCCGGCCGGGGTGGCCGAGCGGTTCTAGGCGCTTCAGTCTGGAACCGCGCGACCGTTACGGTCGCAGGTTCGAATCCTGCCTCGGGCATGGATGTGTGTGACGTCCTTAGGTTAGTTAGGTTTAAGTAGTTCTAAGTTCTAGGGGACTGATGACCACAGAAGTTGAGTCCCATAGTGCTCAGATCCATTTTGTGGTTTTTGGCGGTTTTCCACTTCCCGCTAGGTGGATGCCAGGCTGGCTGGTCCCCACGTTCCAGCTCAGTTACACGGCTTGCAGACATCTGAACACATTCCATGGACTACAATAGATGCAGACAGCTGGGGTACACTAATTCCTTCCTGAGGGGTACGGGGTGGCGACAGGAAGAGCATCCACGCACCCCTTAAAATTAACATGCCACATCCGATTAATCTGCAGAACCCGCAAGTCGGGATTAATGCTTGGAAAGAGAGAGTTCGCTACGTTGATACCAAGTTAGAATGGCATGTCATTGGCTGACGAAGCATGCACAGTGTATAGAACGGGACACAATACACCGAACTGACCGAACACAAAATACTATTGAGATATAAATAAATTTCTCACGTTTCAAGGGGACAAAAAAGCTACATCCGAATAGAGCACTCACAGGCCAAGGCACCTATGCGGCCGAAAATCTGGGGTTAACTGCAATTTCAGAACACAGTGAGTAAGCCGAGGGAAGATTTCCGTAGCTTCCACCCAGCTCGAGACAAACCTTTCCGCCACTGCTTACAAGGGATACTCCCCATCGCATTCCCCTCAGATTTTCTGGTAAGAGTGCCCAGAGGACAGCCTGTCCAAAACCGAACACAGAAAAAGCATGAAAGCTGGAAGAACATATACTGAACTGTGAAAAAAGAAAAGCTAAATAGAAACAGTGAATAGTCCAAGTACAAGAAGTGCAACATAGAGCAGTCTGGAAGTGCTACGATGTCGTGGTTAAGTGGTCACGGTGTTGGACTGAAAAGTGGGAGTGTCGTGTTCAAAGCTCTCTCGTGCTACTTTTTTTCCTCTCGCTGTTCGCTGTATTCAACTTTGTGTCTGTGTCGTGGTGTAACGTCCGTTTAAGGTAGGGATCTATAATGCAAGTTGATTCTGAACAAATGCTCTATTAGCAGCCGAAAGGAAGTGCCTTTCGAATGGGAACCGCAAATCTTTGATGACAAAGCGACAAGTCAACGGAATCCTCCACCGGGAAACCCGTCTGGTGTCTCATACACGGCGTTAGTGACAGTACATGTGTCATATGACAGGAATCTCTTTTCGACACACCTAATTTGTACGCTTGGTGAGTGAGTGAGATATGCCTCCTTTCCCGATTTAGGTGTTCGTGTGTATGTGATGACTCCCAAGAAAATGGTGAACATACACTCCTGGAAATTGAAATAAGAACACCGTGAATTCATTGTCCCAGGAAGGGGAAACTTTATTGACACATTCCTGGGGTCAGATACATCACATGATCACACTGACAGAACCACAGGCACATAGACACAGGCAACAGAGCATGCACAATGTCGGCACTAGTACAGTGTATATCCACCTTTCGCAGCAATGCAGGCTGCTATTCTCCCATGGAGACGATCGTAGAGATGCTGGATGTAGTCCTGTGGAACGACTTGCCATGCCATTTCCACCTGGCGCCTCAGTTGGACCAGCGTTCGTGCTGGACGTGCAGACCGCGTGAGACGACGCTTCATCCAGTCCCAAACATGCTCAATGGGGGACAGATCCGGAGATCTTGCTGGCCAGGGTAGTTGACTTACACCTTCTAGAGCACGTTGGGTGGCACGGGATACATGCGGACGTGCATTGTCCCGTTGGAACAGCAAGTTCCCTTGCCGGTCTAGGAATGGTAGAACGATGGGTTCGATGACGGTTTGGATGTACCGTGCACTATTCAGTGTCCCCTCGACGATCACCAGTGGTGTACGGCCAGTGTAGGAGATCGCTCCCCACACCATGATGCCGGGTGTTGGCCCTGTGTGCCTCGGTCGTATGCAGTCCTGATTGTGGCGCTCACCTGCACGGCGCCAAACACGCATACGACCATCATTGGCACCAAGGCAGAAGCGACTCTCATCGCTGAAGACGACACGTCTCCATTCGTCCCTCCATTCACGCCTGTCGCGACACCACTGGAGGCGGGCTGCACGATGTTGGGGCGTGAGCGGAAGACGGCCTAACGGTGTGCGGGACCGTAGCCCAGCTTCATGGAGACGGTTGCGAATGGTCCTCGCCGATACCCCAGGAGCAACAGTGTCCCTAATTTGCTGGGAAGTGGCGGTGCGGTCCCCTACGGCACTGCGTAGGATCCTACGGTCTTGGCGTGCATCCGTGCGTCGCTGCGTTCCGGTCCCAGGTCGACGGGCACGTGCACCTTCCGCCGACCACTGGCGACAACATCGATGTACTGTGGAGACCTCACGCCCCACGTGTTGAGCAATTCGGCGGTACGTCCACCCGGCCTCCCGCATGCCCACTATACGCCCTCGCTCAAAGTCCGTCAAGTGCACATACGGTTCACGTCCACGCTGTCGCGGCATGCTACCAGTGTTAAAGAGTGCGATGGAGCTCCGTATGCCACGGCAAACTGGCTGACACTGACGGCGGCGGTGCACAAATGCTGCGCAGCTAGCGCCATTCGACGGCCAACACCGCGGTTCCTGGTGTGTCCGCTGTGCCGTGCGTGTGATCATTGCTTGTACAGCCCTCTCGCAGTGTCCGGAGCAAGTATGGTGGGTCTGACACACCGGTGTCAATGTGTTCTTTTTTCCATTTCCAGGAGTGTATAATAGTTTGTCACATAAGCTGCAACAAATGAACGTAACAGTTACACAATCACACAGTTTTTCTGTTCTGTCAAAACATATTTTTTTAATGTTTCCGAAGTTGCTTTCCGTTTTGGAAGTTTTGACTCTTTAATTCCTTTGTTGTAACATAGTTCACATCCGTTCATTTGTTGTTTTCATTTCTGTGAATATCTTTCCCTGCTCTCACTATTCATCACATTTACTTGCGACGGTAATGTATTCTTACTACATGACTTACATTCTATAACCAGTGTATAGTATGACAACTGGCAAGACTACAAAAAGAGAACAATCAATTCCATGAATGTTGTGAAAAAAATTAAAAACAAAAGGCACGAAGGAGTTTTGAACCCAACTCGCCAGCTTTGCAGTCCAACGCTAGGATCACTTAACCATGACGCCGTAGCTGTTCCATTTTACTCGGTGTTGCACTTGTTAATCTTAGACCGTTCAGTACTTCTATTTTGCTTTTTTGCGTAGTTCAGTACATCTTCTTCCTGTTTTCATATCTCACTCACTCACCAAGCGTACAAATTAGGTGTGTCGAAAAGAGATTCCTATCAGTTTTTGACCAGCTGTTCACTAGCGCGTCGCACCACTAAATCTGAGGGGGTTGCGATGGGGAGGTTCCCTTGTTAGCGGAAATCACGAGTAGTCCCGAAATCCAGTTAAATAACACGAAATTTGTTGTGGGACATCGCGGAATACTCCCACTTCAGGCCCCATAGTTTCGTGGAGTGCTGATAGGTGGCGACGCTATACGTAGCCTTCCAAATGACGTCTGTAACGGCAATGCGTTCCAGGCAGAGACCTATAACTGAGTTTCTTTTCTCAGAAAACCAGGGCATCGCAGATATTCCTAGGCGCCTGTAGAATGTCTACAGAGCCCTGGTGAGACGTAGGACGAGACGACTGTCATCATCGCTACAAGGTCGTGCAGACCTGTCCGATCTCCTGCGTGCCAGCTGGCCGCTGGCAGCTGTGAGTTCTGCAATACTGGAACGTGCAGACACTCTCATTCGAGACGTTCGACGGATGACAATCGAACACCTCGCTGTTTAAGTGGACGTCTCTGTTAGTAGTGCTGACACGCCAGTTGCGGTACCCAAAGGTGTGTTCTTCCTCATACGCACTACAGCCTGGACCTCGCACCTTCCGACTTTCATCTGTTGGCCGTAATGAAGGATGCATTCTGCAGGGAGGTTGTTGATGCAGCAAGTGTGGCTAAAAATTAGGATTTTGTAGCCGGAGCAGTGGGGAATAATATGGTGTATTGGTTCAAAAGGTTCAAATGGCTCCAAGCACCATGGGACTTAAAATCTGAGGTCATCAGTCCCCTAGACTTAGAACTACTTAAACCTAACTAACCTAACGACATCATACACATCCAAGCCCGAGGCAAGATTCGAACCTGCGACCGTAGCAGCAGCGCTGTTCCGGAGTGAAGCGCCTAGAACCGCTCGGTCACAAGGGCCGGTCATGGGGTATTGTAATCCTGTAAAAAACCAATCTGCTTTTTTAAAAAAATGTTGCATTACTTATCGAACACCCCTCGTACATTACAGCCGTCCACATCTGTCTTTGTCACCTCCGCCACAAACCTCAACCATGGACCCGGTCGTTGCCTTTTCATCATCTGTGGACAGCTATACTGTCCATGTCACATTCCTCCAGGTATCTAGGCGTGGCGACGAGTTTTATTTCTATGAGCCGACAACCAGAGTACTGTCTCTCGAAACGCGTTGCTGAATCGCGTGTAGGACGATTAAAGTGATCGAATGCTACGAGTTATTGCTGACAGTTAGGACTTCATCCACCGTTAGGAAACGAAACAGCTGCCGCAGATCGAGTGGTACCTCGGCAAGGAAGCCGTGTCTCGTAGACATCCTGATCACTCAGCTATTCCGTGCTCCAATTACAGCGTCATAGGGCGCGCGGCTGTCGCAACACCTGCTTAGCAGGGACAACACAGCGTGCGGCCAGGTCGCTCCTACCCGACACCCTGTGTCCCAGAATACCACGTGGCACACAACAATAGCGGCGGCGCTGGGCGTCGCCACCGGCAGCGGCGCCGGCGCCAAGTAGGCCGCCGCGCCGGGAACGCGGCTCCTCTTCCACCACACCAAACGTCCCCCTCCTCCCCCCCCCCCCCCCGCCCACGCAGGCTGCAGGCAGCACGCGGTCGCCACGAGGCCGGCCTCCGTCGCGCGGCGCGCACGCACTCCGCCGCAGCACGCGTCTCAATGGGTCCCCGGGGGTCGCTGCCAAGTGCCCCGGGCAACGCTACGGCGCGCTCTAAAAGTGTCCCGTACAGCGCGAGCCGCGTCGAGGTCCTGCACACTGCACGCTCTATGGGAGCGTTCCACGCGGACTGTATGAAGCCTTCGCCAACTTACAATCAGACTGTCACCTTGCAAGCTTTCTAAATAAATAAAATTGTCAATATGTGATAAAATTGAACATATGGCTTTCAGGAACTTTCCCCTCATATGACATATACTTTAGGTATCGTATTCAACTGCTGAACAAAAATGACTGTTGGTTGGCCCTGTGTTGCGCAGGTGAACAGTGTCGTGAAATACAACTTCAGACTTCATGAATTGCAAAACTTGAAATAAAGAAGATGCTTCTAATTAAATGCCAGAAAAATATAATTGTCTTCTCAATGAAAACTACATACCTAGATCTCAGTCTACATCTACATCTACATCTACATAAATGATGTACTAGGTGATAATTTGAGCAGCCCTCTTAGTTTGTTTGCAGGTGATGATGGAATTTACCATCTAGTAAAATCATCAGACGATCAATTCCAATTACAAAATAATCTAGAGATAATTTCTGTTTAGTGCGAAAAGTGGCAGTTGGCACTAAACAAAGAAAAGTGTGAGGTCATCCACATGGATACTAAAAGAAATCCGATAAATTTTGGGTCTACGATAAATCGCACAAATCTAAGGGCTGTCAATTCGACTAAATACCTAGGAATTACAATTACGAGCAACTAAAATTGGGAGGACCACATAGATAATATTGTGGGGAAGGCAAAACAAAGACTGCGCTTTGTTGGCAGAACACTTAGAAGATGCAACAAACCTACTAAAGAGACAGCCTACATTACACTTGTCCATCCTCTGCTGGAATACTGCTGCGCAGTGTGGGATCCTAACCAGGTAGGATTGACAGAGGACATCGAAAAAGTGCAGAGGGGCAGCTCGTTTCGTGTTATCGCGCAATAGGTGTGAGTGTGTCACTGATATGATATGCGAGTTGGGGTGGCAGTCACTGAAACAAAGGCGGTCTTCTTTGCAGCGAGATCTATTTACGAAATTTCAATCACCAGCTTCCTCTTCCAAATGTGAAAATATTTTGTTGACACCCACCTACGTAGGGAGAAATGATCATCATAATAAAATCAGAGAAATCAGCACTCAAACAGAGAGATTTAGGTGTTCCTTTTTCCCACATGCCATTTGGGAGTGAAACGGTATAGAAGTGGTATGAAAATGGTTCAATGAACCCTCTGCCAGGCACTTAAGTGTGAATTGCAGAGTAACCATGTAGATGTAGATGTCAGTATCGAAATACATTATAAACGTTCCGTGATGTAAACTGCAATATTTGATTTGGAATATGGTTAAAATGGCTCTGAGGACTATGGGATTTAACATCTGTGGTCATCAGTCCCCTAGAACTTAGAACTACTTAAACCTAACTAACCTAAGGACATCACACACATCCATGCCCGAGGCAGGATTCGAACCTGCGACCGTAGCGATCACGCGGTTCCAGACTGAAGCTCCTAGAACCGCACGGCCACACCGGCCGGCTGATTTGGAATACCTACATAAATAAATTACTGCTCTCCTCGAAAGAAAATAACTGTTTGAAATTACCAGTACTGTTCACTCAAAATTAATCTGCTTGCTAGCACGAAACCTGGCAATCCCGACTACACTCTGCTCAAGAATGTGAGATGAGATCTGCTCTCAAATAAACGTGACTTACTTCATGCCCAGCATGCTGTTCTTGTGTCCGGTGTACGGACGTTCTCGAAAGCAAACGCAAATCAACAGATGTAGCAGCTAACGGAAAATAAACTACTCACTACTGATTCCTTTCTTTTTGACCGTTAGGAGTAATCTCTGACTTCGAGTGGCGTAAGGTGCAATGCACACACGACAAAATATTCAAAACTTTACTATAAATCATGGACTTGGGTTTTATTTCAAATAAAATCTTTCTCGAGGAATCAAACTATGATTATTGAAAAAAAGATTGCACAATATATGAAGACTCTAACAATTACAAAATTCTCTCATTATAAAATTTACAAAAATGTCAATCAACTGTTTAATTTGTAACATAAAGAAAAACAAAGAGATCAAATTAACGTTAATCATGAAAGTTATTAGTTATCTGAAGGATACAGATTTTCTTTAATAATTCAGCCAAAGAAACATTTCATTCTTGTGCATGCCTTTTTTTACATTTAAGATAGCTGCAAAATCTTCTCCATCAATATAAAGAAGTATTATGAACGAAAAACTTTGAACATAGCTGCTAAGGTTCAGTGTCCGTGTCAGAATTATATTAGAACAAATAAGCCCTCGGTCACAAATATTGAGTCAAAATTGACCAGGTTTCGACGCTACTATGAGCGTCGTCTTCAGAATTAGACTAACTGTTCTAAAACATATTAAGTGTATGATACATTAATAAAATTAAAGTTTGTACCGACTGGAAAAAGAGGCAGTACAAACTTGGACTCAACAGGACCAGCCATACTTCTGAGGATGCCCAACGTAGTATTGGACGAAACGTTAGGAATAGAAGTATTCCATGGACCACGGCCATATAACCCGGAAGAATTATTAACAACAGTACCATCCGGTCGTGAAAGCCTTCGTTGTATGATTGCGGAGGCAATAATTAAAACAAAGATGTATTTCATTACAGAATGAACTTATAATCACCAACTTTCCCCTTTGAACGCGAAAATGTTTTGTTGACTCTCACCTAGGTAGAAAGAGATAACCATCGTAATAAAATATAAGTTAGCAGAGCTCACACGGTAAGTTTTAGGCGTTCATTTTTTCTGCTTCCATTTGAGAGAGGAAAGTCGAGAAATGGTCTGAAAGCGATTCTATCAGTCTTCTGCCAGACACTTAAGTGTGAACTGCGGAGTAGTCGTGTAGATGTGGATGTATTTCACTACAGTCGAGATTCTGTGTTCACATAATTTAGCTTCGCGATCTCATAATGAAACTGTCTCCGATCCCACGCGGGCTGACTGAAGCCTTCAATACTCCTTCACCAACTCACAACTACAATATAACCTTCCAATCTAGACTATACCTGGGACTTCGACCCAGATCAGTCAACACACTCTACATTCCAAAAAGTACTGCCACTGCTCTGTTCTCTTCCTGTTTGCGCATGTGTCGCTTCACACGCCACATCGTTCTTATGTCACGGGACGGAGTCCACATCCATCATTGGTAGATTCAATTTACCCTTCCACGCTGAGCAAACTGATGTCACCCTCGACACATACCATGCAGGCAGCAATTCGATGGAAGCCGAATACTTACAAAGAAAGAATGAAGTTGAGTCGACGGTTCACTTGAAAGATGGCGAAAGATATATGACCGGGATATCGGTTGCAGAAACGCAATTCCTACGGTTGCACGTCCGGAAACGAATGGATCAAAACTGAAGTCCTTCACGTTCGAACAATATGGCTTTCAACCGGCTACCTGAAAGCTAAGATGAAGAAATGAACTGTAATTTGTATTAAAAATGTTTAATGTTACGAACTAAACTGAATTGAACTGGTTTCCTACTCTTAACATCGTGTGTATATTTCGTAATCCTGAACAATACAAGTGTCGTGCATACGTAAACGCTACATGAGATAATGAATCGCCAAAATTATCTATAACTGTGTAAATGTATTGCAATTAACTTGCACAAAAAACAAATGGAACATGTAAAATTACACGCGGAATAAGTAGTGCTGCGAAATTCTGCACTGCGGAATGCAGTGAACAGCGGTACAATACGTTACGTCATAGAAAGTCACTTGCAGTTTTCTCACTGGGTTCTTCACCAGGCAACCACGATTCCGGGATTTGTGTCATCCATCCTATTCACAGATGAGGCCATGTTTACGCGGAATGGTATCTTCAACTTTCATGACAGTCGTCTCTCGGATAGAATGCAGAGCGCCTATGGTATGGCGACAGCGAATCATCAGCATCGGTGCAGCCGGAATGTGTGGGCCGGGATAATTGACGACCGTATTTTGGGACCAGTCTTCCTTCCACGTCACCTAAAAGGCCGGAACCATCGGCGTTTCTTGCGGGTGACTTCGCCTCCACTGCTGCAAGCAGTGCCATTGATGATTCGAAGGGTTATGTGGCTGCTACATGATGCTGCTCCAACCTACTTCGCCGTTAACGTCCGGACGCATCTCAATCGTGTCTTCCCTGGTCGATGGATCGCCGAGTGGGTCCAGCTGCATGCATGGCCTGCTCGTTCACCGGATCTCAAGCCGCGCGATTTCTGGTTACGGCATCATCTCAAAAGTACTGTGTATGCAGAGCCCATTCCAGATGTGGAGACAATGAAGCAGCGTATTCATGCTGTCATTGATACTGTCCGGATGCAGCCTGTCCAAATCGAACGTGTGAGACAGAACATGCTACGGTGCGTACACGCATGCGTTGAGGCACATGGAAACCATTTTCAACACATGCTGTAACCGTGGTTGCGTGGTACAGCGTGTATTGGACCGCAGTCTCTGTAACAAAGCGTGACTGTACAAATGGTCTCTAGCATGGAAACCATACATTTCCGCACCTAAGTTCATTAGACCTTTTTTGTTCCCTATCCTCTCATCGATCAGTCTCTAGAGTTTGTACACGGTGGATTGTGTTGACGCACCTCACTCCCTCATAGGTCTAAAAACTGAGGAACTAGCGAGTTATTCCTCCTGTGTCTGACCCACTACATCACGACGCAGTGCGCAGACATGCCCGGAAGTGTTTACCTTCCACGAAGTGCGTCATCAGTGATACAGTAAAAATGAATTGAATATTTTCTTCTGTTCTCATTTAAAGGTTAAACAATATTTACAATTTTAGAGATGCCTTTCTATACAATTTAATGTACTATGGAGGAAGTTAATATATTAGGCCAAGTGCCTGGGTCCGGATTTATCATTACTTCCTGATCACTACTACTAGGCCTACCTGAATGTGTGACAGCACGAGATTCGCCTTGCAATAATTCGTTTTCATTTTTATCTAAACCTGCTTTTTATGCCATTGCCATTTAAGCGTACTTCAGTTTTATACTTAATTCGTGAGGACATTAGTCAAAGAAACTTTTCTAAAGCACCTTTTGTGAGTTCAAAAACCATTCATGATGTAGCTTTTCCTTGTTCTTTTGAGAAACTGAATCGTATTTACTGAATTTCACAGAAAATATCTAGCACTATTTGGGATAGAAGGTGAAACGTATACTAGTTTCGTACCTATAGGGAATCTAAGCATTAATAATTGCTTTTAGTCGGACATGCCACACCTGAAGAAAAGTGAGGACTTTCTTGTTCTTAGAACTGATGCCATTACTAGGGCTAGTGCAGTCGACGTAGGAAATTTAGGGTAAAAAATTCGGGTAGTTGCAGGTTCTTGTACAGTTATAGTAGGGAGTGTCATGTGCAACATACTACAAATAACCAACAGTGCGGTGTGAGCGTGTGTGTGTGTGTGTGTGTGTGTGTGTGTGTGTGTATGTGTGTGTGTGTGTGTGTGTGTGAAAGGGGAGGGGGGAGTGGCGGTGGACCTTTAAAGGTCACTTTTTATCTTTCCTCGCGGTTCTACACTCCACCGTCACGCCTTCCAACCTTTACAACCCCAGAGCACAATATATCCCGTAACACACTTCTACTGCACTCAAACGTTGTACCCACTTCATTTACCAGTAGACAGTAATTTATAGCATTGAAACACTGTTATTAATAATTTCCGGTTTTTCCATCCCCTGCAACGCGTGAACTATTAGTTCTACAGAAAAAATGAATAGGACCTTTTTCGCAGGAAATGTAATGGTACCACCGGGGAACTATTTGCTAGGAGCTTCAGTCCTCAAGTTATGAAAACCATAAAAAAGTGACCTTTAACCCATCTCCAAGCACATATCACTATACAAAAATTTGTGGTTACACGTTTTTGTCCTATTCGACCTTTTTTTGGTCTTCGTTGACTGGGCTGCACGGTTAGAGACTCGGTTTTCAGCAAGATGTGTCCTGGGGTGACTAATTCGTTGTCCGCTGTTCTTGCTTCGAAAGGCTTACAGAGTAGAAACTACAGCACGACAAACTCACGCATTAAAGACAGAAGCTGAGAACAATGTTGCATTTACGGGGACCATCCAACGCAGGGAACGCTTTACAAGTTCAGCTGGACGTCTGTCACTGAACCAGAGCTTACCAACCCGGCCGCCTGCACCATCTACTGCCAGCACACAGAACTACCGCCAGCCGTAGCTTTAATTTTAAAACACCTGTTGCAGTTGTGTGCAATAGAACACCGCGCTATGCCAAATATTCTATTGTGATACACCTGCGTAACAGGGGATTACAAATTATGACGAAACACCATCTCGCCTTTAAATATAACGTAACCGAGTAGTCTCGCATATATTTATCTACACAGTAGAGTGAAGAACGGAACATCACCTATTTCTGTCTCGCCGTAACATTGGCATACGAACGTTTCTTGCGTCGTTGTGCTGGATGCACATTTTGCCCTGTGAGCACAATTTCGTTTAAATTGCTTCACCTTTAGTACAGGTTGTGCCAAGAACGTTATTCTGTATGGAGCTCCTCAGAAACACATCGCAGTCTGATATTGCGCTTCGTTATGCGTACTTGCTGCAAGCAATACATCCAAGACATCCACTTTACTCTATCCATACGCATGCGGTAGCAAGCGCCACCTAATACACACATAAAAAAGTTTTGCATCACCTCGGTTCCGAGAGTTCCGGAACCTGTACAGAAAATTGGATTAGAGATCAACATAAACATCATTTCCACCCTTTTTATTGCTATTGAAAACCATACATTGCATGTTGTACCACCATACAGCGAGACCTTCAGAGGTGGTGTTCCAGATTGCTACACACACCAAATACCTCTGATATCCAGTAGCGCGTCCTCTTGCATTGATGCATGCCTGTATTCGACGTGGAATACTATCCACAAGTTCATCAAGGCACTGTTGGTCCAGATTGACCCACTCCTCAACAGCGATTCGGCGTAGATTCCTCAGAGTGGTTGGTGGGTCACGTCGTCCATAAACATCCCTTTTGAATCTATCCCGGGCATGTTCGATAGGGTTCATGTCTGGAGAACATGCTGGTCACTCTAGTCGAGCGATGTCGTTATCCTGAGGCAAGTCATTCACAAGATGTGCACGATGGGGGTCGAATGGTCCTTCATGAAGACGAATACCTCACCAATATGCTGCCGATATGGTTGCACTATCGGTCGGAGGATGTCATTCACGTATCGTACAGCCGTTACGGCGCCTTCCATGACCACCAGCGGCGTACGTCGGCCCCACATGATGCCACCCCAAAACAGCAGGGAACCTCCACCTTGCTGCACTTACTGGACAGTGTGTCTAAGGTGTTCAGCCTGACCGGGTTGCCTCCAAACACGTCTCCGACGATTGTCTGGTTGAAGGCATATACGACACTCATCGGAGAAGAGCATGTGTTGCCAATCCTGAGCGGTCCATTCGGCATGTTCTTAGATCTATCTGTAGGCCGCTGCACGGTGTCGTGGTTGCAAAGATGGACCTCGCCATGGACGTCGGAAGTGAAGTTGCGCATCATGCAGCCCATTGCGCACAGTTTGAGTCGTAATGTCCTGTGGCTGCACGAAAAGCATTATTCAACATGCTGGCGTTGCTGTCTGGGTTCCTCCGAGCCATGTTCCGTAGGTAGCGGTCATCCACTGCAGTAGTAGGCCCTAGGGCGGCCTGAGTGAGGCATGTCATCGACAGTTCCTGTCTCTCTGTATCTCCTCCATGTCAGAACAATATCGCTTTGGTTCACTCCGTGATGCCTGGACACTTCCCTTGTTCATAGCCCTTCCTGGCACAAAGTAAGAGTGCGGACGCGATCGAACCGTAATATTGACCGTCTAGGCATGGTTGAACTACAGACAACACAAGCCGTGTACCTCCTTTCTGGTGGAATGACTGGAACTGATCGGCTGTCGGACACCCTCCGTCTAATAGGCGTTGCTCATGCACGGTTGTTTTCATCTTTGGGCTGGTTTTTTAGTGACGTCTCTGAACAGTCAAGGAGACTGTATCTGTGATTCAATATCCACAGTCAACGTCTATCTTCAGGAGTTCTGGGAAATGGAGTGATGCAAAACTTTTTTTGATGTGTGTATGTTCCGAAAGGCCGCGATAGAAACGGAATTTTTCCGGGCTCATGCCTCTAGTTTTATTGGTGACAGAAAGGTGGCTGCTTTGGATAGCCCTTAGGCTAAGGACCATTGGCATATTTAACAGAATGATCATCTTACTGTAATTATCCTATAGTATAGGGTCACATTTCAAATGCTTCCAGCTTGTCCTTCGGATTTCCAACGGTCCACGTTGCACTTCCAAGCATTTGCTCAGCCGTACTTCTCCCCATTTCCACATATATCTCTCTAACTGGAGATGGCTTTATCTATACAGGACAACTGAAGCGGTGGACTCAATGCTTGAAGAAGGCCATACCGCTAACTTGGCTTTTATGAAATCACTCAGTGGGATAACTGGTAACGAAGCTGTCGACCACTTAGGCAAAGAAGTTGCTGTCACAGGGCACACACTACCTGGAGTACAGACAGTCTGGGGCGCCCGCAGGTTTTCAAGTTATCTGCCCATCATTTTCTCCAATTAGTTTCTACAGTGCACTTTTTATACCTTGTCAACGTTGTGGATATAAACAAGCTAACAATTTAATTTAAGTAAAATCTGATTTTACGATCACAGATTTTAGATATTCCCTCCATTCATGGTGTTTTCCCTTAGTTCCGTTTAAGCCCTATTCTCCTTTTTTTGTGTTGCTTTTAATGTTCATTTAGGACACAACAGTTCATTGCACTAATGTTGGTAAGAATGAACAATGCTTGTGTCGTTAGGTGAAAAGTCATCCAGGCATCAAGTATACTATATTTGGAACTGATATTCCTGCAGAGCTTTGGCCCACCTCATGAGTCTACTGGTGGGCAGTTTACAAATTTGAAAAATGAGACGTACCACGAAGGAATTGATCGAACGGGACGGAAATCGGTTGATGTGATTTACAATCATAGCAAACAAATGATTACAATTTCAGAAAAATTGAATGGTTTATTCACGATAAGGAGGTTCACAAATTAAGCAAGTCAATGACGCTATGGTCCACCTGAGGCCTTATGCAAGCAGTTACCCGGCTTCACATTGACTGATAGAGTTATTGGACGTCCTCTTAAGGGATATCGTGCCATATTCTGTCCAATGGAGTGACAAATCGTCAAAATGCAGAGTTGGAGGTTCCTGTCCGTAATGCTTCAAACCTCAAAAGGAGACACATCCGGCCATCTTGCTGGCCAAGGTATGGCTTGAGAAGCAAGAAAACAAACGTTAGAAACCCTCGCCAGGTGTGAGCGGGCATTATCTTTCTGAATATCTTCGACCTACTGCAGTGCTGTGAGGGCGCCGAAGATGACAACCGAAGTCATCCTGCTGTGGAGAGAAATGGCATCCCAGGCCGTATTGCGGGCGACTGTCAGGTTGCTATCCTACTGCTGTCTGGGGTGTGTAGATAGATCTTCGTCTCATTGACCGTAATAGGATTGTCTTCAGTGATGAGTCACTCTTCGTATCGAGTCCCCATGACAGCTCTCTGCTTGGAGAGACGCCATTTTGAAGGCTGCCGATCGGTACTTCATGGAAGTATAGGGACCGAAGCGGGAATATTGCACCATGTCACACAACAAATTTCACATTTTTTGAACAGAAACTGACGGAGAAAAAAAATGTGTTGCTCTACTTATTAAACGCCGCTCGTATGTTGTTTGAACAAAGCAAGTTTGTTTTACTCATGAACACTATTTTTGCTTCTCTGTTTCTATACCTTCTTTGCTTCATCTGTCTTCAATTGTCTTAACTTAACCCACGCCGTCTACAGGCCCCAAGGGGCCCATCGGTAACATCCGGCCGCCGTGTCGTCCTCAGCTGAGGTGGTCAGCACACCGCTCTCCCGGCCGTTATGATGGTTTTCGTTGACCGGACCCGCTACTATTCGGTCGAGTAGCTCCTTAAATGGCATCACGAGGCTGAGTGCACCCTGAAAAATGGCAACGGCGCATGGCGACCGGATGGTCACCCATCCAAATGCCGGCCACCCCCCACAACGCTTAACTTCGGTGACCGGCCGGGAAGCGGTGTATCCACTGTGGCAAGGCCATTGCCTAAATGTCTGCCGGACCGGGACTGTAACCCGGTATCTCCTGCTTACTCTGCCGTTGTGTTAACCACTGCGCTATCCGGACACGTCTTCAGTTGTATCACTTGCTAAATATTTGCATGATATTGTTTGTTTTATTTTATTTCCTCTAATTTTGATGTTAATTCTCCTGATTCCTTGGAGCACGGGAGTATTTCTGTCTTCTTGGAGTTAATATCTTTTTTGTACTCATCTGTTACTGCTGTATCCATAACTTTTAAGACTATCTGGAGCAGACACTGAAGTGGCCAAACGGTACAGATACACAAGTAACACATACGGCTAGTTCCTCAAATATTCCCCGCAAACCTTATTCGTTGGCAAGTAATATTTTGCATTTGAGATTTAGTCGAATTATGTTTCTGTCGTGTCCATTTTAAGACGTCGTATTACGATCTTGATTATCAGAGCAGTACTGAGTGAAAACGACGACTCACCTGCAGGTGTTCACTAGGAGCGTGAGAATAAACGTTGCATCAGAATGAATCTTTCACTCTGCTGCGGAGGTTGCGCTGTTTAGAAACTTCCTCACAGACTAAGCTGTGAGTCGGACGACGACTCGAGCTGCGAACCTTGCCTTTCATGGGCAGGGTGTGCTCCTGCGGAGTGCGCTGCGCAGACAAGACTCGCAACTCGCGTCACAGCACTCTCCTTTGTTGCAGTAGCTCCTTTTCCAGCTAAGTATGCAAGAGAGCTCTCAATAAACTTGCGGAAAAGGTGGAGAGGCACTGTGTGATGATATATGTTGCTTGTGCTATTAGGGGTTTATGTTTTGTGCTAGCTCCGAATTCTGCGAAATCCAGCAGATCGATATCTGCTTTGCACTGGCCCAGTACAAGTCACCCCAACCTATACCTTCACTTCTGTGCCCTGAAGCACAGCTAATACTCCCAAATTCTGCATACTGCAAGTGCAGCAACATCAGCGGGAGCACGTAGAAACACCATGACCTCTCCTTGGTTCCCAGCCCGGAATAAACGAAGCTACGTTTGTGTAAGTTTGTAATTTCAATAGCCACGCCCCAACTACAACACACTCCTGATTTGCTTGTAGGCGGCACTACTTAAATATTTCGCTAATTATTTACACTTAAACGGCTAGGTCAAGAATTGTACCTTGATAGGGAAAACCAACGCCACCGGAGCAAGGAAACTGATCTCAACAATGTTATCTGTCAGCTCACAGAGAGTCGATGAAGAAGTCTTGCGCGTCCGATGCTCAACGAGAACGCATTAAAAATTAGATCGCCTTTGCTTACACGGGGCCCAGTTACGTTAATGTGGCCACCGCGAATGTTCGACGTCAGAGTGCAAAAACGATCCACAGGCGGCAGATGGCAGCACTGCCAGTGGAGGGTATATAAGCATTTCGAGGGAACTCGGGTAATAGCGAAGTCGTTGTCGTAATGCGGAAACTGAACGATTTATATGACACCCAAAACGACATGATCATTGGCTTTCGGGCCAAGGATGGAAGGATTTCCGAAACGGCTTGGCTCGTAAGCTGTTCCCGCACCGCCATGGTTAAAGTATACTGCACATGGCAATAAGGCGCTATCGAACAGAGGCGCCGAGAAACTTTGGTGCATCAAGGACCATAGATAACAGGCATATCCATCCTTGTTAAAGAGGAGGAGAGGACCACAGCCGACTGGAATATTACATTTTTCAGTACTGTCATCAGCTGTAATTTCATTATCAGTTTACCGGTTGCCAATAAATTGATAATGAATTTACAGTCGACGATAGTGCTGCGGAGATGTTTACGGGCGAACAGGCGTGCAACTAATGTGCGACTGACCTCCCAGATGAACTAAGGGGCTACCAACAGCGTCTCCTCGACGACCGTTGAGAGAACGTCGCTGCGCATGGGCCTCTATAGCAGGCTCCTGGCTCATGCACCAATGCACAAATCTGTTCAGCGGCGATGAAGGCTGGAATTTGACGGCCAGTACCGCAGCTCGACGTCTAGTGAGTGGCGATAAGTGGCCTTTTCAGCTGAGTCACGTTTTATGCTCCATCGGACAACTGGCCGTTGGCATGGGCGGCGTAAAACGCCTGAAAGCAAACACCCTGCAACTGTCGCCGGAAGGCCCCAGGTCAGAGGAGGAAGCGTTGTATAGTCCAGTCAACGAAGGAAAACAGGGAGAAAAAAATTCGTGTAGTTGAAAATTTTTATACAGTGGTAGGGAAGTCTGGAAAGATCAACATACTGAAAATCTCCAATTGCGGGGTGTGAGCGTTGGCGGGGAGAGGGGTTTCGTATAAAGATACCCAGTACAAAGTTAAACTACATTAAATTTGCTACAAAAAGGTCCTATTCATTTTTTCTCTGTAACTAATATTTTCTGCATCAGAATGGCAGGAAAAATTGCAAATGAATAAGAACAGTGTTTCAATTGTATAAATCAATCTTTAACGCCCACAGTACTCAGAAATAACATCTTCATTATCTATTACAAAATAACATCTTATCTTGATAGGGTACATTTTGAAAATCAACAACTGTATTACCATCGTCATCATCTTACAGATCGAGCAATAGTGCACCAGTTGTAAACGTACCATGGCGCATGCCACGAACCGTGGAACACGTAATGCCTGCTTTTCGGCATCCTCATCGTTCCCTACACGCGTATGAAGATCGGCAATAGGTGCCGTTTGACTTCAGGTGCCAATCGGTCTATGCTTGTCACTGGGTACAGCAAATCCATCCTCCCCTCGGTTCCAACACCACGCACGGTTAATGAGCCATTGTCGCATCTGTAAATAAGTAACCAAACACCTATAAGATTGTATAAAAACAGGAAATTAATAAAATTAATATAACTGTAAATGAAACCTAAAAGAGTGCTGGTGCGCGGCTCCTGTGGTTGGCAGCAGTGAGGCGGGGGTCTGGGTTTGGCTTTGTTGATGCTTTTAAAAATGCAGCATTTCGGAGTTCATTCAGAGCTTACTTTCAGCAGCTTGGTAAATTTCCAGAAATGTTTTCTCACCAGCTTCTACGACTTTCTCTGTTGTTGTCGAGGGGTTAGTAAAAATGTCAAATGGTTCAAATGGCTCTGAGCACTATGGGACTCAACATCTGAGGTCATCAGTCCCTTAGACTTAGAACTACTTAAACCTAACTAACCTACGTACATCACACACGTCCATACCCGAGGCAGGATTCGAACCTGCGACCGTAGTTGTCGCGCTGTTCCGGACTGAAGCGCCTAGAACCGCTCGGCCACCGCGGCCGGCAGTGAAGATGTCGGATATTGTATTTATTTGCCTAAAAACTTTACTGAACAGCTTAACAATTCCTCCTTTGCGTTTGTTATAAAAGGCGGAGGTCGTGTCAACCCGCTAAACGCAAGGAGGAGGAGGATTATTTCTGGAAAAGGAAGTTGTTGGTGTTTGTTTGTTGAAAATAATTTGAACTCAACTTTCTCTCACCAAGCTTCATGAATTATATGGTAGTGCTTGGTCGTGAAAAATCACTGAATAAAACAATAAAGTCGAAATGCTACCCTGTTTTTGTGACAATGGGATGCAGGGCAGCTTTCTCGAATGCACAGCTCGCTATAACCATCAGCATCGCCGTAGTAACAAATGTTTCTATTCCGTCTCGTCAAAGGTGACGTGGCAGTGGTCATTTCCCTCTGTGTAACTGAATATTTTCTCCATCGGCGCATTAATTGATTCATTCTCAAGACTTCCACATTTCCTAGATTTAGGTGCTGAGACTATAAAGCACTTTTTATAGCAGTCCTTGTGATATCTTGCATCTACAGCGTGTAGATCCCGAACAGAGCAGATGCGTCTTCGTATGGTGTCTCCCCATTCATTATTCCTCTCCTCTGCATGAACTGTAACTGTGTTATCTTAGCTGAAGGATGGAACACTGTTGACTTTCCGCCGTCGTTTTCAGGGATTTTCTTATTTTTGACAAAATTCAACTTCTATAGCTTCCGCACAAAGCAGACAGCTAGTTTAAAAATGAAATTTTGCTTTAGCTTAACCAAACGTTTGCCTCTAGGTAGCACTGAAGGCTGTTCCTCTGAAACAGCTTCTCTTAGATCTTTTAATTGACTTATCTCTGATTTACTCTTTTCTGAAAGATGCGTGAACAGCGCTGTGTTTTTTCCTTCCTCAAACTATCAGCTTTCCCATCTGTTCTCAACTAAGTTGCATTTACCAGTCCATGTATTCCTTTCTCACCAACGTTGAGTACGTCATTGACACTGTCACTCTCATAGATTATTATTGTTTATAGGAACATGTCTTGTATAAAAACTCTCTTAATTTCGGGAGCTGAAGGTAACTCCACTATTTAAACAGGAGCACAGTGAAGTTATTTTGTCACTCACATAAGAGAACTGGGCAGGAAATGCTGGGGATGGCATAGTCGATTATTCTGTGTGTGAACAGAAGAGCGAGCAGTTCTCGTCGTAGGGCAACTGACCTTTCCCAGAAGAAAGCCACAACAATTATAGAGGATGACTAACAATTAGTTTACCTACTAGCAGTGCAAGGGAGTGTGCGGAAATTTTAAGATTCTCTTCGTATGTCTAGTCTTACTAGTACCTAATATCTGTATTCCACTTAGTGTTAAGAGATTTTGTGGAAAATAAACACTTCTCATAACCATGTATGCACAAAGCATTTTGTGGAAAATAAAAATTCTCCAGGTGTGTCTGCGCACTGCGTCACCAGTGAGTTACAAGGTGTGCTGCGGTAAGGGCGGTGTGATTGTAAAACGGCGTGTAGTTGTTTCCTGGGACGTGGTGGTGTAGAGAGAGTGAGGACTCACTTGCTCGCTCTCCGTTTTGCAGACGCACAGGTGAAACAAATAAGTGATCTCGTTCTGGCGACCCCTCTTCCCTCACGTTCCTGTGCTCCATCCCCACTCCGTCCCACTGTCACCAGCCACATGTCCACAACACAACTGATCCCTCAGTTCGTCTCTACCAGAACTGTGGAAAAATGTCGATATATCGCCGATAGTTTTTTCGCCAATATATTGATATATCGATATCGAAATGTCAATATCGAGTGTCGATATTTCTATTTTATATTTTTTTCTCAGTTTTTGGTAAATATTTGAAACTGTTCTTTTGGAATTACAGTAAAACATAATTTTACTTTCGCTGTGTGAAGAAGTCTTACTACTTTTTAAGCTTTCATCACGTCTAGTGTTTCATTGTGTGAAGCAAGTATAGACGGCACAAAGAAGGAGTCCGACTGCACAGCGGGGGGGTGGCGGTGCGCATGGAATAACAAGATATCCGATGTGAAGAAATAGCACGCCAGTTGCGTTAAAAAAAGTTTTAACACAACTAATGTGCTATTTCTTGACACTGGCGTTCTTCAAAAAGAGTCCGCCTGCTTATCTGAGTGGTAACGTGTTTGCCTACCCTGCAGTGGGCCCGGGTTCGATTCCCAGCCGGGTTGGAGATTTTCTCGACTCGTACACCGGGTGGTGTGTTGTGCTCATCGTCACTTCATCGTCACCGACACTCAAGTCACCCAATGTGGCGTCTCCTGAAACAAGACTTGCAACTCGGCGGCCGAACTTCCCAGAATGCGGCCTCCCGGCCATCAATGGCACATGATCATTTCATTCCTTCAAAAACAGTTGCTGAAACACAGTCTTTGCGGTGGGCGGAGACGTGTGAGGGCAAATGCTGACTTATCGGCGCTCTGCGCTACCGACAGCAACTGCAACGTTTAACTTCACCACACAATTTTGACACTACAACTTCTAGTTCGCTGACGTTTTCAGGAATGAGAAAACAGGTAAGCCGACATGAAGTAATAGGAAAAATGATGGAAAAAGAGTAAAAAAAAGAAAGAAGTATATTTTATGCGTAGCCTTGCATTGGTACATATCTTTACCAAAAATGGTCTATACGTAAAATATTTTATACTACTGTCCCACACTGTGTGGGGGCTTGTTTCACAATTTCTCGTTATATAGCTGTTACAAATCTTTAACATATTGCAGCGTGTCAGCAACTGTGAAATGTACAGCAAATAAACAATTTTTTTCAGCCTTCAGTTGCAAGGTAATTTTACTCGTTTACCTAGGTTTCGATTCCAGTAATGGAATCTTCTTCAGAACCTATAAATTAAACCACATACGGACATATATTATGATTATGCATCTTTAATGTTTTAATTTTTAATCTGTGACATGGCCAGTGTTTGGCTCACAAAATAATTTCATTTGTTGTAAGTATCACAATTTCTTCATTATTCAATCATTAGATTGATAATGCATTTTAGTGAGTAATATATGTCCGTATGTGGTTTAATTTATAGGTTCTGAAGAAGATTCCATTACTGGAATCGAAACCTAGGTAAACGAGTAAAATTACCTTGCAACTGAAGGCTGAAAAAATTGTTTATTTGCTGTATATAGCTGTTAATTGTCATCCTCCGCTTACGGCGAAACCGACGAATAAGGTCAAATACTCTTTCATAATTCTGTAAATGTCGACTATGTAGCTTTCCCCTGAAATGACATGCGTTGTATGGTACTTGTGAATGTATGTTATATATTATATCATCGTTGCGTCACAAACTACCCAATTTCCTTTTGATGTTGTAGGCAGCCATCCGTGACAATGCATACTGTTTCTTTCACACACAGTTTCTGTAAGCTTTTTCGTTATGATTACTTGGTGTATACTACTTTTATGTTACATTTCTTCTGTTGATTTCAAAATTAAACAAAGGTGGGACCCTGTTACATTACTTCCAGGTGTCACAGGCAGTGCAGACCGTCGTCTGGTGCTACCTCTCAGCACTAGCTTCCGTTATACTCAAAATCCAGTCGTCAATTACTCTCTCGCAGCCATCATGGTTTTCTACCCCCAAACTGCAAGAAGTGACATATATCTTCTCAATGGTGTACATACTTTGTGATAGAACACCTGGCCTGTCATTTTAATGCCTCGACTTTTTTGTGGCATGCTCTCATTTTAAAAAATTTACTTTGTAGAGGTATTCATCATTACACGGTGACTTTGGATTGCATCCGTCCATATGACCAGAATTTTGTGAGAATTTTTATTTTATAGCATACTGTATAGTCCTCATATGACGGAATGTTGTAATCATTATGTGATGTAACTACCACTGCCCGGTTCTATTAGGCGTTATTTTTGTCATTGAGCTTTTGTGTATACACTATTAATTTTTTTTTTTTTTGTCTTTCCATAGATCTGAGGATGGCAGAACAATTGCCGAAATTAGTAATCCAGGAATTATGTTAACATAGCAATCTTGGTAAATAAAAAAAATGGTTCAAATGGCTCTGAGCACTATGGGACTTAACAGCTGTGGTCATCAGTCCCCTAGAACTTAGAACTACTTAAACCTAACTAACCTAAGGACATCACACACATCCATGCCCGAGGCAGGATTCGAACCTGCGACCGTAGCAGTCGCGCAGTTCCGGACTGAGCGCCTAGAACCGCTAGACCACCGCGGCCGGCTCTTGGTAAATAAGTTGGTTTTCAAAAGAAGACTACAATAAACAATTATATATCGCCTCCTGTAGTGAATGATAATGTCAGATAACCATAATTAATTTTTTATTTGTTTGCAAGTGCGTGTCTACAATCCTGGACAAATCAAAATCTCCGCGCCACAGTGTCGTAGCACGTACCTAGCGGACGTAAAATAAAGTGGTGCACCCTTTTGACAAAGTGGAATTTCGTACTGTAATTCCTGCTCTGCATTTGAAGAACGTTACAACGAGCCAAGCTAAACTGATGAAAATGAACAGTAGCAATATACCACCATTGCAATGAAATGAATACCCTTAGCTGCATACAGGCGTTCATTGCAATTTCATTCTAACGAGGTGCATGGTCACCGATGGTAACTGTTCTTTCGGACATGTCCGAGAAAACAGATACCATCTTCATATAAATGTACCACCACATGACAAAAGGGTAGGGTCAGGCTCGTAGACCTTCCGGAACGTCGGAGAAATGCGGACACGGGATTAGGTAGGTGGCATGGTTTCCTGGAGATTTGTGGACACCACCTTTGCCAGGTAGTTTCGACATCGATCCCTCGGGGCGAGAGAAGGCCTTCGTAGAGATGGTGGTTTCCGCAAATCTCCGTTTTCAGGGCATCTTACCCGTATCTTCCCGACACCGCCAGTACATATGGGACCTCAGCAATATTTATTAACAATACTGTATTGTCCGTCCTTCAGTATATTGTAGCCAACATCACACCATCAATAGTTACGTCAGTACTTTCGTTTAGAAACGCAATTTCAAGAAGACAATGCGGCTAAAAATGATTGTTCGTTGACAGTTTGTTAACTGTGACCACAAAAAAAAAAAAAGAATACGGTACGAGAATGGCTGAGAAAAATAATGACACTGAAGACTGTTGCCGCTTACGACAAATCATTAATGACGCCGCCCGACGCAACAGAGGAAGAATTTGACGGGAAATTAGGGGTAACGTATATGTCTGGCCTAATGAAGGTCATTTGAGTGATGTTTATTGTTGTAATATTAGCAAACACCAGATGTGTGTCACGAAAACCGGCAATGCAATTATAGGCGTCGTGAAATAATGTTTTTAGTTAATTAAAGAAGCGCAAGGAAACATTTTTTTTATATTCTTGTGATTATTATTTCTCCTGGCCTGAAGAGCAATGCTAGTGTACAGTAATATGCAAATATAAACAAATAAAGATAAAAGTCTCAAATATATAAACATTTAGGTTCTGATCATCACGTAACTAAGCATTACTACAGCTGAATGTCCAGATTCCTTAATCGTCTGTGAGAATTTCCTGAGGCTGACGTGCATTTTACAGACTTATAAATTTTCGAAGTGAAAGCAGTTTACCGAAACTGTAATGCAGAGTACAGCTGTGATTTAATTTAACAAGCTGTAGCTGTGTTTTAATATTTAAAGTGAAAGCAGTGTCCCAGCGAATCATTTGCGAACCACATTCCGAAGTGTAACATGTAATTATTATTGCATAAACTTATGCTTCCTAAGAACTTCGTATCAAAATACCATTAAAATTATTTCTGAAGAACCAGATATTTTTATTTTAAAAGTTTAAGTATGAAGACATTCATTGGTATATATATATATATATATATATATATATATATATATATATATATATATATATATATATATATATATATATTTCGAGCATATCCTGAGGCAGAAAATGCCTGACAAACAGCGACAGCAACACAAACGTTGTAGTTGCTTCAGTCCAATATAGATCTTTAACCACCTAATCGTAGTGGACGAGTTGTAAGATCCTGAGGCAACAGAGCAACGTAAGCAGTGGAAACACGTGAATTCACCATCGATGAGAAAGGCGTAGACCCAAACGTCATCGGGCAAGACGAGGCTGAGATTTCTTTGGGATGGGTGTGGTGTGGGGCCATGAAGCAAGGTGTTCAAGTCAGCCCTCGTTGAGAGAAACGTATCGTATTGAAGGATGAATGTGCAAAGGGAGACAAATACCGTCCCCATGTTTCTTGGTCGCTGCTAGATTTTCGTTTTTGAGGGATGATTAAAACTTTATGACTAGGCCTCGTACTATATGTGTAGCTCTAGAAGACATGACGAGGAGCGATGTGTGCCTAACGTTTATGTGTCCAGCTGCAACGCCCCACGTGACCCCCAATTGCACTATTGCGTCTTCGGCATTAATTTCTAACGGGGTTACTTCTATTTAATTTGGAAAGATTATCAGCGTTAAATGGGGTGAATAGAAAAAGTTTTTAACTTTAACAGAAAAAACTGACTATTTTGGACAGGGATATGAAAATCAAAATTACATGGGATTATATACCTTATGTATGACTCTAAACTTATAATTAGAGTTGAGACCTAGCTCATCCTTTTATAAAATAAAAAAATAAAAACTTGGCGTTTCTGTTCACACTGCAGGGAGGAGTGAATAGGAGCAGCAGTGAACAGAGTCAGTCTTATTATTTTGTTTTTATTTATTGGACTTTGTGGCGAAAAAGGCTAGTCAAATTCTGTGTTGCATCTAGGAGAATAAAAAAAACATATGGTTCAAAAAAGTTCTATTTAGTACAACAACTAGAAATATCGCATGAATTGTGGTTTTTAATTGTTCTGTAAATAAAAATTGGTGCACCGTGAATTTCTTTAGTGTAACATTAATTTTTTTCAAAAACACACCATAACCGTTACCGTCTAAACAACGAATTTTACGTGCATACAATCTACGTAACTGCTTACTTTTTCCACATAATCTTCATTGCAACAGGGTTCTCAACTACGATGAATTTTTTGAAAGATTTTGTGATGCCTTTAGCAGTCATAGGAGCAACGACGTACATGGAATATCATTAACAAAGTACGTATAATCTTGGTGTATGACTTGTTCTTTTGTTAAATCATAAGTGATACTAATGCATCCAGTCTATAATGTTTCTGTTTTGGATACCTTAAAGTGGCGTAAGGTCGAAATTGTACAATCGTACATCAAATAAAGAAAATGTCAGTTGAACTCATGATAAAATCATTTCAAAAAGATTCCAAAGATTTTAATCGTAGCATAATCTCCTGGGGTGAGAACAGTGCCAACTCGTTCTTCATTTCCGTCAAATTCTTGGCATTTCTCTGAAGAAACACGGAGGATTAGTATTTCTATTCACCCCACAAATTTTGAAAGCACACCCCGATATTCTTCATAGCACATACAAAACATCAACTGACAGTGTCGTCAGCTTTGAAATTCATAATTTCCCCGTTGGATTGGCTCACTACCAACCTAGACAAACAAATCATTGAATGATATTCCCATTCGTCTTCCAACATAGTAGCATAGATCGGTTTTGTATGTTTCGTTTCTATTTACCACATTGTATCTATTCACTCCCTTTTACTGTAAATCCGCAATTAGTAGAACCCCGGGACGTGTATTTGAGCCTCATTGCTACCGAGTGCAGGAAGGTTCGCAAAAGTTTATTGTTCTCCGGCAAACTGTAAAGCAGAAGTAGCGACCGCTGAGAAGCTGCTCATTTGCGAGCGTATCTACGGCAAAGCGACCTCCCCTATTCGAGGCCGGCCCAGCTCAAACGAAGCACGGCCTCCTGCTTGTTTAGAAAAGCTGCCTGTGTTTACCTTACGGCGATGCGTCCTCCGTTGGCATAGGCTTATTTTCTCTGCGGAAATATCGGAGAAGAAATTCCACTACCGACGTCGGCCGGTGTCTTAGCCGAACTGGAAGAATAAATATCCACGCTTGGCCGCTAATGCATTTATTTTTCCCTTTTTTAATTCTGTTGCTTCACAGAACTGTAAGACTCGAGTGAATGCGAGAGCAAAATAAACTGTGGAAGAAGAATAGACTTACTACTTCGAAGTCGAGCCTTAATACAGTCGACACGATCTTGTTTATTCCGAGAAAGAAGCAAAAAGATCACACACACACACAAATATACAGAGAAGCAAAAGAGTATGGTTTCATGAACTCCGTTGAGAAACAACGAAGCTCTACCGCTTATTTTCTGTAGTGTACTTTCTAGTAACTTTCCTAAGAAACTAGAAACATAATTTGTTTGGAGGATTGCGTGTGTGTGGGAGGGGGGGGGGGGAGGGGCGGAAGGGGGAGGAGAAGGAGGTGCTGCATGGTGTCATCAGGCCTCTGTTTGATGCGGCCTGCGGAGACTTCTTTCCTGGGTGAATCTCAGAATACCTCTTATACTTAACGTCCTCGAATTTGTTAGGCGTATTCATAATAGTTCTTGATAATTAGTCACTTGCTGCAGTGCCCGCCGTTGCACGGGATGTTTACTATCTATCACGCAAAGTGTCCGCTCCCGGTAGCTGAGTGGTTTGCCGGCACGATAGCGCAGCGTGTACGGTCAGAGGGTTAGTTGCCCTCTGTAATAAAAAAAAAAAAACTGAGTTAATTGATCAACAACGAACTTAAACGGATGTATTGCGACGTCCGCCTCGTGCAGAAGCAACGAACAAAAGCGTACGAAATGAAATTTTAAAAAAAGTGGTTACCGCGACAGAACGTCAATCCTAAGGGCCCGGGTTCGATTCCCGGATGGGTCGGAGATTT